>NC_138190.1:93675642-94275642 GCF_964194105.1 Spermophilus citellus | reverse complement strand
AGGTATTGTTAAGTTTCTAAGCTACACTCAAAGCCTGAAATTCCTGTAGCTGTTAGGACAATTCCCGGGACTGCCCATTAGATAATCCCCCCTGACCACTTAGTTGTTTAACAACTTGGACCCAGTGCAGCTCAGCACATAGGTACCTCAGGGCCTAACCCAATCAGTTTGAATGTCCACCCCACTTTAGGACTGACCTATCACCCCCGTCCGACCTGTTCCCGCCAATGAATGTACTAATCATGTTTGAGAGTTGTTGTTCGATTTTCCAGTGCCTCATGATGATTTGTTCTGATATATGCAAAGCCCCCGCCCTCCCCCAAAAGTGTACTTAAGCACTGCTCAACCCCTGCTCGGGGCACTTGGCCGCTCTCCCTTCTTGAGTGAGCCCGGAGCCCCAGCGCGCTGGATCTTCAATAAACCCCCTTTTGCTGTTGCATGAGTCGGTCTCTTGGTGGTCTCTTCCTCTGTTGTTCGCCGGTCCCTTACACCATGAGCAGTGCTTATTGGTGTAATGTCACCCTCAGAAACTTTCATTTACCTTGGATATTATCATGCCTCTAGATGAAAAATAAGAAGAAAGCGTTTTCTGATTTAGTATCATGTATTTGGCTTCTTCTTATAAGATCTCTGAGAATGGGAAGCTTGTATTAGTTGGTTACAGGTGTGCTGCAGTCTGGCCGGGCACAGATAACCAAGCCACCACAAAGCCTTGTAGATTCAAACAGCAACTCTTTATTCCCCAACTCTAACCGGCACTGCACACACCACACGGGAACACACTCCCTCCACATGGCTCTGGGCTCCGTCCAATCTCCCTGAACCCCCTCGAGAACTCACGGGAACTCCAAAGTAGCAGGCGCCCGAGGCAGCAAGAGCCACCCTATTCCCAGACAGTAAAGGTCAAATATACAATACAATCAATCCAGTATCACAGCAGTTATATATAGCTTAACTCAAATCATCATGTCAATGGTTCGCTGGCATCACCTTTCAACCATTCCCTTTGGCAAATGACAGGCATCATTCTGACTGGGCTGTGGCTCTCAACACAGGTGTTTTGTCTGCATTAGCATAATATGCCATATATGCTATACATTAATAAATGCATTGAATGAATGCCTTAGGATTCTGAAAAGTGTATTGAAGCCTCAATTGAAGCTCTAGAAGCTATGTTATTACTCGGGGAAAGGTTCTATAATACAAGATGTTCTTATTAAATGGCAGGGTATGAATTGCTTTCTGAAAAAGCTTCAATTCTGCAAATTTGAGACTAGAAAAGCAGGCACAGAATTCAACAGTTTAGCTTCAGCTTACTGTTTCACTCTTTTCAGAAGTGTACTGCTGTCATTTGAGACCTGCCTTAGCCTATACTGCCCCAAAAAGCAAAGTATGAGCCATGGGATTTTGTGTAGATAGTTTATTTTTGCAAATGAATACAAGGAAAAAGAGTGAGGACAGAGATAAGAGAGAAAGGCATCATGTTTCAACAACAACAACAAAAAAAAACACAATAAACAGAACAAAATATATAGAACAACACATATTTATTAAAACTTTTGTTTGTATAACTGGGAATCATAGAACAAATAAGGATATTCAAAGTGACCATGTTAAAGGAAAGAAGATATGACTCAAAAAAGTTGATGTTGTTATTGATAAACAGCTTTAGTTGGGGGAAATGAGAATAAAATGTAGACAAAAATGAGTTGTGATTTAATATTCCTGGTAGAACTGATTATTCCCCATCCATTTTTCTCTTGATCTCCTCATCTCTCTTTCTCCATACCTCTACTTTCTTCCTCCTAGAACATACAAATGTGCATGATATGTGCATGCACATGTCTAAACACACATAAACATTTTTGGGGGGGACCCAAGAAGTCTAAATTAAAACACAGGTCCATTTATCATTAGAAGGTCACTATTTGTTTTCCCTTGAGTCAGCCTGTACTTTGGTCTAACTTTAGTGTTAGACACTGTCATTGGTTAAATTGGCCCACAATTTAAAAAAAATATTGTTTATGTTTTCACTTGGCTCATAAATTTTAAGTCAAACATTTCTGCTTTGCTCTATATTATATTTCACTAAGATATAATGCACTTTTAAATATTTCTCAGTCATTAGAGAATTTATTTGCATATAAGCAAATAACTAATGTGTTGTGAAGAAAGGAGTGAAAAAGAAAGACTAATTTAGAGGTTTCTAAATTGGGTTACTGAATGGATGGTGGTAACATTAAGATATGGAATAAAGAATATTTTTTAACAAAAGATACTTGTGTTTGGTTTTAGACTTTCTTATTTACAGGTGCTTATAAGACAGAGTTGTCTTTCTAGTTAGAATTGGTAGATTCTAGTCTTGAGTATTGCAGATTGATGTAGAGGCCAGAGATTTAGGGACCATTGGTACATAGATGATAGTTTCAGTTTTAATTATGGGTAAGTATGACCAGATAGACTGTATGGAATTAGGAGTGAAGAGGTCTGGGATTGAAAACTTGGGAAATTACAACACTTAAGAGAGTCAGTAAGAGAAATAATGAAGTAAGGAAAGCAGTAAATCTGTTTCAAAGGGATAAGGAAAGCCAGGACTGAGTGGTATTATGGATGCCAAGGAAAGACAGTTTTTATAAGAGAGCAAAGTCAACAGGATCAAATGTCAATGAGAAGACTTAAATAGGGAGATAAATAAAAAGAGACCATTTATTTTGTACATCAGATTAATGGTTTCAGTAGAGTTGTGAAAGTGTAGCTCAGTGGTTGAGAGCTTGCCTAACATGTGTGAGGCCCTGAGTTCAATCCCCAGTACTGCAAAAAAATAAAATGAAAATAAAAATTAATAAAAAAGTGGAGGATGCTGTCTACTGGAGCAGGCAGTAAGATTTTAAATGGAACTAAAAATCATAGGGTTTATAGAGAAAGAAATGTCAATATAAGCACATACATGACTTGTCTCTTTTTATAGTAGAGGGAAGACATGAGATAATAACAGAGCCTAACAAATTGGTTTTAATTTTTATTATTTTCTAAAAGTCATTGAGATAAATTACAAAAATAGTAATTTCCTAATAACTATTAAGAAAAACTTATAAACTATGTTCTACATTATGTAATTTTAATTTGCCTTCATTTCTGGGAATTTTTTGAATGTAAAGCTTTTTTCAACATTTTTGCACAGTGCACCTTTATCTTAACATGAAGTGAGATTGGATTTGAAATTTGCTGTATTTTAAATGTTTATATATCTTTCACTAAATTATGTTTATAAAACATTTATCCTGGGAGAGAACATATTATTGACACTCCACATGTTATACCCTTTGTGAAAGAGAAATGTTCAAAACTTTACATGGAAAATGGGTTTGAAATAAGGATTTTAATGACAAGAAAGTCAACATAGATTTTGAAATGACAACTTTTCAGCTACATCAATTTATTTGGGATTGCTTGCTCCTATCAGAACTCCAGTGAAAGTATTTCACTAATTTTCTTCTCAGTTATCAGATATATTTTTCTTAAAACTATTTCATTAGGAAACTTTTTAAAAATATCTTTCTTGTCATCCATTACATGTTTACCAAATGTTTCTCAAGCTACTCACAAAGCTTTCAAAATGTCTTCCTGTATAATATTTGTTCTTGACAACATGAGTCCAAGCAATAAATAATTTCAAAAATTCCTAGAATTTTGCATAAATGAAATGTCAGGTAAGGCCTTTTGCTTATAATAACAAAAATAGATAGACGGATTGAATAAAAATACTATGCATTTGCAGAAAAGAAAATTATTACATTTCATAGAGGGTGTCTTTTCATATATGGATTTAACTGTACACTTCTCTAAATGACATCTGTGCTTGTTTTACTTTGCAGCAACTTATTATAACCCATGCTTTACAATTGCAACACAGCATGAATAAAAATTGATGAGCCAGAGTAGAAACAATCAATCATATTTATTGGAGAGATATTTCAGAAAGGTATACAGATTTCAGTTCAGAAATATTAACAAATGTAACTATATTGAAAATTTGGGTATTAAAGAATATTTTATGATAGTAACTTTAATGAATATTACTGTCATTTGAAATATACGTGAAATCATATAAAGTGAATTATTATATTTTTGATAAGTATTGAAAGTCCTCACAAGCCAGGCCTGATTGCAAAATTTTTAATGTTAATAAAACTTGACATTTTAGAGAAAAAAGTATATAGTTGAGTTGAAAATTTAATTCACAAAAATTTTATTTATTATCATTTACTTTTATTTAGTATTTTATTAATATATAACTCTGCATTTAGTGCTTAGTACTGTGGTAACATATTTATTATGTGTGAAAGACACTGTTCTGGGTATTTCAAAAATATTATTTAACTTTCATGACCACTTTAGTTAGTCATGTTATGCTGAGGAATATGATGCACAAAGACTCTAAGTAATCTGCCCAAGGGTACACAGTTACTAAGGGGTAAAAATAAGGTGGGCTCAGGCAATCTGGCTTCTGAGTCTGTGTTCTTAACCATTATGTTATAATGCCTTTGTGTTGAAGGGTATCCCATACAATCAATTAACCTGTATTTTTTATATGTTACAAAAGATACTTGACAAACTTGCCTTTATTCCCAAAGTTCATTGCGACTTGAAAGGATGTAGTCATGTTTTAACAACAAGCTTAGCAGGACTTGTCTTAATACCATCTTAATATTGTAGTGCCACACTTGGTCCTTCTCCTTCATTTTACTAGTTCTGCCTGGGTGATCACTTCCACATACATGGCTTCAACTACCCTTTGTGTAATGATGAATGTCTTCTGCCTAGTTTTCTCTTCTCAGCTACAGTTTCACATGTCCGCTCCACAATTTCCACCCTGTTCTCACACACTCAAGCTTCAAACAAGAAGGATGGTTTTGCACACACACTAGAACCATTTAGGAAAAGGGAGGAACAGTTTCTCTCACATGAAGAGAAATGCTTTTCCAGAATGAAAAGAGCAAGTAACAACAAAAAGCTATCCATTACATACTTCCAGGTCAACATTTCAACCACACTTTTGTTAATTAATTCATGCAGAAATTCACTTATTCATATTTATTGAGTAGCTGAAAGAGATACCATTTCAAAACAAGGCCTAATATGTTTCTTGTTCTTGTTCCTTTTACATTTAGTAAGCCCTTTCTTTGGAAAACAAGTTGTTGCTTCTTCTGTATTTCCATCTCTAATAAAACATTTTTCTTTAAAAGTATTTCTAGGGCTTTCTTTTTCTTTTTTTTTAATTATTTTTAGTTGTAAATGGACACAATACCTTTATTTATTTATATGTGGTGCTGAGGATCAAACCCAGTGCCTCACATGTGCAAGGCCACAACCCCAGCCCCTAGGGTTTTCTTTGTCCTGTATAAAATGTACAGTAACATTTTAAATAATTTTTATTTTGTTCTAGCAAATGAGTCCTGAGGGTTTCTACTAAAAGCCTTCATTTTGGTGATTTTAGTAACATATAATGACAAATTTACTTTAATATAATTTTATAAACAACCCATTCTCAGATGCATCAGCAAAATGCTGCCTTGTAAATTTTCATGCCATGTTTCTGATTTATTATACATATGAAATTTCTACTCAAAATCAATGAAAGAGAGATTAGAAGAATGAATGTGAAGCCTTTTAATTGTAGGTAATGCTGTGGTTGTTATCTCAGCTTAATAGATAAAGTAGTATTCAGTTCAGGACAAAGATACATCTATGTCTTTCAGAAACAATGGGATGACCACCAGGGATTTACTTAAATGAGCTATGAGAAGAGGGCTTTATAAGAAAGAAGTAGTCCTCCAATAAACAAAACCTCAAGGACTTAACCATTTATGTATTTGAGGAGAATTACCCATTGAGAGAAATGAAAAGGATTTTGAATGAAGCATAGCATCTGCCCTCTGATTGTCCTCTAACCCAACTCTCACACATTCATGCCCCAATTTTCACAGAGATGGTCTGTTACAAAAAGGAAAAAAAAATTCTAGAGGATTTTCTTTACTAAAATATTTGCAGTGAACATGCAAGCTAAAATACCACATTAAGAGAAGTAGAAGTGGGAAGTAAGTACTGTGTTGCGGTGAATATGCACTTAGATGCACAGAATAGGCCTGTTAGCCTTAGAAGGAGATGGACCAGCACAGTAGTACAGGCTACTGTACTGTATGGTGGTAGCATTGTAAGTTGGTAGTCGCAAGATGTGAAGAAAAAAATGACTTCCTTAGAATTTTAGCTGAAAGGAACTTGAAAAACTTGGAACTTGAAAAACTTGGAGGTCAGAGGGGAATAGACATTGTGACATTGTTTGCCCTTATTGGATACTGCAAAAAAAGTAAAAAATATTTACTTTTGCTTGTTTTATTACTGTATTATAAGCAAATCAGAAAAACCAGGAAACCAAATTTCCTCTGAAAATAAACAAAAAACAAGTTTTAAAAAATCTTTACAAGGGCTGGGGATGTGGCTCAAGTGGTAGCGCGCTCGCCTGGCATGCGTGCGGCCCGGGTTGGATCCTCAGCACCACATACCAACAAAGATGTTGTGTCCGCCGATAACTAAAAAATAAATATTAAAAAAAAAAATCTTTACAATATCTCTCTTCTAAGTAGCTACTTTGTCTTCACAAATCTCCAAAAGCTGCTTCTGAATTCATAAGGTATCATATATTAGCCAATTGTGCTTTTTTATTCATTATTATTTTTTTCTTTTTTTTTTCCAGTTAATCTTCACTATTTCTCTTCACTGTTACCACACCTTCTTTAAAAATGCTTCCCTTCACTTCTAGGATATCATTGTCTTGTTCTATTTCTCAGTCTGGAACATTCTTCTTGTTTGCCAGCCTTTTTTTCTTTCTTTGCCCTTTAAATGTGAGCACTCTTCAGGGTCTAATCTCTGATCTTTTAACACTTCAGAGATTTCATCCCTTAAAAAGGCTTAAACTACCACCTGTCAACCAAAATGTAAACTGTGGCCTTGATCTTTGAATTTGGCTCCAATGGCAGGCTTACTCTAAATATGTTGCAGCTCTCAACTTGGCATATTTATTTGCATTATATTAATTTGTACCTAGATTGACTTTTGTAGCTTTCCTCAGGTAAGCCTATATTTTAAAAACTGAAAGGGTAAAGTTTCTAAGCTGGAAACCTTGAATTGAAATGTAAAAGATTAGGTACTATTAAGTTCCTCTGTTACACCCAGATTCCTGAGATAGTTAAGACAACGCCCTACTGGCCATTCAGCCTAGGGCCCTGTGCAGTTCGTCACAGGGCCCGAACCAATCAGTTTGAATGTGTACCCAGTTTAGAAGTGACCAATCACCCCTGCCCAGCCTGTTCCCGCCAATGAATGGACTAATCATGTATCAGAGTTGTTGTTCAATTTTCCCGCGCCTCATGATGATTTGTTCTGATGTATGCAAAGCCCCCCACCCTCTCCAAAAAGTGTACTTAAGCTCTGCTTGAGCTCTGCTCTGGGCTCCGGGCTGCTCTCCCTTCTTGAGTGAGCATGGAGTCCCAGCGCGCTGGAATGGATCCAATAAATCCCCCTTGCAATTGCATGAAGCTAGTCTCGTGGTCTCTTTCTCCGACGTTTCGCCTGACCCTTACAAAACCAGTATCATCTGTAGGTTAGAGATAATTTCTATTTCTTTTGCATCTTCCCAAAACTTCTGGTGATATGTTTTAAATATAATAAACATTCCATAATAATGAAGCCAGAATTAGGCAGTCAGTGTAGGGAAATCTAGTCAGGTCAATCTAGGAGGCCAATTTTGAGCAAGTCTGGGAAGCTGGAGACTGTCCCCTGAGGGATCTTACCAAGAACCTGCCCCTGCTCCACCCTGTTGCCAAGGTAACCCATCTCAAGAATTTCCCCTCCCAACAGGGAGCTATGAGGTTGTTAAAGTGTCCTAGTCTACTCCACCTTGCCCTTCCCCCTTCAGCCCTTGGGTTTCCCACCCTTTGGCCCTCCCACCAGCATTCCTGAGCCTAGTAAAATGTATGCAGGAAGGAGAAAGATAAGGGGGAAAAGGCAGGAGAACAAAGGAAGCCTGGGACATATAAAAAGGGCAGAATATCTTGTTTCTTGGGATACCAGGATACCAGCTATGGCCCCCTCCTCCCTCGGGGGAGAAGTCTATATTACCCCCTTTTAAATAAACCCTGCTTTAAATGCTTGCCTTGGCGTGCTTCTCTAATGTTCAAACTTCAACATGTGGGGAAGCAGGACTCGTCACTGATAACTGGTCGTATCAATGGTGTTGAAAATTTGCCAGGTTGCTTGACCAGAGTATCACTCCATCATTTCTGAGCTTCAACAATGTGCATGTACTAGCAATATGGAGACACAAAAAAAGATAGTTCTTCACATAACTCACAGTTTTGGAGTAGAGGACAGAAATGTAAAGAAATCTGATGAACTTGTTAAGAGAAATATAGTTTACAGAGGTAAATCATAGAAAGTAGTGAATTCCTATCAGGAAGGTAAGACAAATACCTTCTGATATTTTAGTAGTAAAATATTCATCTGATAGGTGGTAGGATGGTAAAGAAAGCCAGCAAAATACTTGGATAATCCATTTTTTAACAGTTAAGAACAACTTGTAATATATTTTCTGACATGAAGTAGTACTGGAAACTAATGACTAAGTTCTCCTTTCAGAGTTGACTTGAAATATATCAGGGTATTTTGGAGGTGTTTTATTTCCAAATTTCAGGTGAGATTCATTGAGTACAATAAATTGAGATGAAAATTTGAAATGTAATGGAAATTAAATTTTTACTATTTTTTATTCTATGGAGTTAATCTTTTAGTATATTAAAAATATCAGTAATCGTTTTGTGCCTGAAGTTAGATTTCCTAGTGTTGCAGTGTAATTTGAACCTTCTGGCAAGTATAGTAGTTCTCAGCTTTAGGAAAACTAACTGAAAACTAACTCCCATTATGGGCCTTCTTTGAAGTTTTGACTCAAATGGAAATGTGAGGATTATTGAAATCTTGCATGTTTTGGTTGTTGTTTCAATTGGCAAATAGAGAAAAGAGTCCATGGGTATGATACTAATTTTTGGTAAATCTTACATATATGCACAGAAAGGAAATTCTGACTACAAAAGCAAAGCTGGGCTTGATGCTTAAAGGGCAAAGAGACTTTTTTATTATTAATTTTCCTCTGGAAAAAAAACTTTAAAGATTTTCTAGGATTGCTAAGCTTAAAAATGACAGTTCTGCCTTTAGATATTTAATTGCTGCTTGGGGATAATTACTTGTGCAAATAAAATATCTGTGCCAGTCTGCAATTCTCTGCTGCCATCTGTTGGTTTTCTGAGAAATCTGTAAACTGACTTCTGATTATAAAGGGAAAATGATGTGAGAAAATAACAGAATTGAAATTTAAGGTCATCCAGTTCAACACTTGGCTTCTACTTTCCAATAACTTATACATTTAAATTACTTTAACAAAACCCCATAACAACCTACCAAAAGCACAGTTCTATGCTTGTAGGGAGTTTCTGCATTTTCAAAATGTCATCCATTTTAAAACAAGAAAGACTTCAAGCAACTAAAGGATAGACCAAATTAGAATGTGTATTTTTCAAAATGTAACCATTCTACAACATATTTAAGCCATGGAACAAAAACTAGCAAGCACATTTTAAGCAAAATCTATCTACTGTTGTTGAAATAGTTGCCATGAGGGTAAAACAAAGGAAATCTGCATTCCTTTTCTACTTGGTCTACTAGGTAAGGGGTATGATTGCTCCCTTTACAAATAGTCCATTGTGCTAATTTGCTTCTTTTCCTAGACCCTGAATGTAGATATTTTTGCTCTGAAGAAAATAAGAAAATCTGCTTTGTGCATTAAAGACATGCTAGATATGCTCCAAAAAGAACGAGAGGTCAGAGAGTCAGCAATAAAGGACATTAGTGATGGCCTACATCAGTCCCTGGTTGTACTTATGTTTGGAAGTACAAGTTCCTCCTCTCCCATGTTTGCCATTCCTTCTCCCAGCTCTCACCCCTTTTGAATGCTGTTATTTGTAATTAAAGCCATGCTTTTGGCTTTCTAATCATTGCCTTTTCTGAAAGATTCATTCCAACAAGTAAATTCATCAAGGGAAAGTTTTTCATATAAATATCCCTCTCAGAAATAAAAATACTATAGAAATCCTCTACAAATTGAAAAATCTGAACTACCTGCAATAAATGTGCAAATGTAACCAGAAAAATTCATGTTCTTCTACATCATTATCCCTGCTTTAGAGCCTCTGAACAAAATGAAACAGTATGTAGGAAAATGGCTTTCAGACTAGACATACTGTTCCTCCTACTGTACTGGTTATATGGATCTTTCACATAATAGCTTAGAATATATTATAGCAATTCAGAGCAGTAAACTTATTTGGTGTTTGCACAATGTACTAAGAAAAGGGAATGATAAAATATTCATATGCAGATAAACCGATATATATGCCAAAATTTTGCCCAGAATTGGACTCCTCTTACTTTTAGCCTTGAAATAAAAAGAAAAAATAGTGATGCTCTGTGTAATTGAATGATAGCTACTGTTTCTATAATGTGATATATATTAGTTAAGTAATTTTATTCCCTAAAAGTAAAATTTGTCTCAATGATATTGTTCACCTATTGTGTTTAAATACACCTTCATATTTATATGTAATGGTTTCAACAGATAAACAGAAGTGAGACAATAAAGGAAGAAAAACTGGTAGATCAGAAAGCCCAGAAATGGCAGCAGTTTTGTAGTTGGAGAAGGATACTCACAAGTGTCAAAACAGATAATTACAAGTCTTTTAGTAAGAAGAGGTGTTTTAAACCATGAATTTTACAAATATGTTCATGTGAGTCTCTAAAACTAAAAAAAAACTAAAAATAAATCTCATCTACTCTTAAACATTTTGTTTCAATCAGTGCTGATGATACAACTACAGAAAATTGATAGTAACAAAGAATGCTGCTGGCCTAATGATGACATGCACTAGGCAAATGATTCAACTTAATCTTGGTTAAGGCCATTAATATTACATCAGTTACTATATTCACAACCTAGGAAAAGAATTGAGAATCCCAAAGACATTTGTTCAGAAGATTTATAACTATGTGAGACAGTCAGAATAGTAAGAAGTTTTTTTTTTTTTTCCCCTGAAGAGGGTAAAGCATCATTATGAGAAATAATTTTCATGTGCTGTTTTGCTTAAAGGAGTAAATGGACCCCTCTAAATTTCTGAAATATAATAAATATGTAAGCATATCCTCATCAATAACTCTAAGAGGTCCATTAAAAATTTAATAAAATACCTTCTTAACAAAAAAAGAAACTTTATTTTTAATTATGTGATAGAATGAATATTTGAGTATTGCAGGTTATTATGCTACTTGGGAAAGTAAAAGAATGAATTCTCTGTTTTATCTCACTAAATAAGAACATTTATGAAGAATTTATTCTTTTCCTGGTTTTATCCTGAGCAATTTTTTATGTATATATCTATTTATTTATTTATTTTAAATATCTTTATTTATTTATTTTTATGTGGTGCTAAGGATTGAAGCCAGTGCTTCACACATGCGAGGCAGGTACTCCACCACTGAGCTACAGCCCCAGCCCCTTTCATGTATTTATCTGCACTTTCATAGGGTAACTGAATTAAAGCTATGTGTAAAAATATGTAAACATATATAAACATGTATGTCCACAGATACCCATATGGGCATATACTTCCCAAGAGACCAAGGAGGAAACCCTATAAAAAGTGATCAGTATCAAAAGAGTTATAAAATATTTTTGGTTGATTAAAAATCTTAATTACAAAAATAATGCATGATTCTTTAAAAAAATAAATAATAAGCACAGTCATCTGTCATCTCCCCCTCCTATCCTACGTTCCTTTCTACAAGTAATTGCTATTTGTGGTTTGGTTTATGTCCCTCCTGATATCCTTCTCTTTTTCTTCCTTTTACTTGTGACTATTATATATGT
This sequence comes from Spermophilus citellus, assembly GCF_964194105.1. Taxonomy (NCBI): domain Eukaryota; kingdom Metazoa; phylum Chordata; class Mammalia; order Rodentia; family Sciuridae; genus Spermophilus; species Spermophilus citellus. The sequence continues at coordinate 94,263,614 of NC_138190.1, read as the reverse complement.
ACATATAATAGAGATTCTCTGTCATTGGCCTAGGAGTATACATTTATTGTTCTTCTACCTAGTACTTTGGATTCCACTTAGTAATTTACCTTGAGCATCTAATTATATTAGTAAATATAGAGCAACTAAATTATTTTTAAAATGTGATATCCAAAACTATGGATAGACCATACATGGACTACTTGCTTTAATTTTTTTAAATTAACATGAAAAATCATTTATGGTTTATTATGTTAAGTTTTATACATGTATATATTATGTAATGATTAAAGCAAGCTAATTAATATATCCATCATCCCACACACTTAATTTTTGTGATGAGAATATTTAAAATCTACTCTCTTGTCAAATTGCACATGTACAATACAGAGTATTATTTAATACAGACATCATGCTTTACAATAGGTCTCTAGAACATATTCCTCCTATCTAACTGGATCCTTGTAACATTTAGCCAACATGTCCCCAATCCTTGCCTCTCTTTCATAGCTCCTGGCAACCACTGTTCTACTCTCTGTTTCTATGAGATTAATTTTTTTTTAGATTCCACATATGAGATGGAACATTTGTCTTTCCATACCTGGTTTATTTTACTTAACATATTTTTCAGTTTCATCCATGTTACTATGAATGACTGAACTTCCTTCTTTTTAAAGGCTAAGTAGTAATAGTGAATTGTATGTAGATACCATATTTTATTTATATATTTACCTGTTGATGGATACATAGTTTGATTCTATATCTTAATTACTGTAAATAGTGTTATGATGAACACATGAGTGTAGATATTTCTTCAGCATAATGAATCATTTCCTTTTAACTATTTCTTAGTAAAGTACATGCACATGGTTTCCAATCTATTTCTATTACACATAATATTAGAAAATCATGTAAAAAAGTATGTTAATATAATCATATATGTATGCAGGATTTTTTGTGGGACAAATTCCTAGAAGTATACCACTTGGCCTGATGGTAGGCACAAAACATTTCAAAGAGTTTTTTCATAAAGCCTCATTTAATGTCTAGCACACTTAGATAAATCTTAACCTTAAAATGACAGAGTCTGCAAGGGATACTTCTTACCACATTTTGTTTGTCCTGGGAACCAAAATCTGTTTTATAATATTCAGGGAGATTAAGCCAACTCACTATTATAGGCACACCAAAAACATGCATGATTTTTAAAGGAAAATTAATGGTTTGGTTGAGTTTGACTGCCTTTATGCATATTATTTGGTCCTCCATTCTTTATACCAATAGTACATGTGCATATACCAATAGTACATGTGCATAAATTTTTTAAGAAAACACATATAATTTTGAATATTTTACTTGAGTTTTGCTACTATAAATATATACAGTTTTCCACACTAAATATTTTTTGAGATGCCTGGGTATGTAACATATGCAATAGCTTTAGTATGGTTGTGTCTGAGTTCTTCTATTTCAAGGAACTGTTGATTTTTACTGAGTTCCATGCCATTCTTATAGGGTCTTGATTTAACATCTGAGTAGCCATCTTAAATGTTAACCACCATCTTATGAGATAAGTTTTACTTTCCTGAATTTCCACTTACCTGAACTCCCCTCACTCCCATTAGTGACCTACCCCATAGTAACATAACCCTAAGCCAATCCCAGTAAGACACAACCCCTTGACTCTGGAAAGTCCCATAGTGCCATTGACCTAAGCCAATCCCATGCTGTTTCCACCGGGCTAGCTCTGATGCAAACACCAATAACGCCATAACTACAACTCCAAACCCCTATGCCACAAAAGCTGACCTGAATTCCTTGGGTGCCTCTTTCCACCATATAGAGGGATGGCCTTTATTTGTCAGCTTTGACAAATAAACCTTTGTATGGATCTCTGCCTGATCTCTGTCCTTCATTTCTTGCTTGCCTCTCTCTTGCTTTCTCACTTTCCTTTCAATTCTGGCCTTGTTAGGATTGTTATGTCCTTGCATCAAGGTTTCTAATCTCAGTTTCTACTAATGAATTTGCATGAACCTTTCCTTAAATAACATCTTCATCAAATTACTTTGACCTGAGGTTTTGCTTTCATCAAAAATGCTATGATTAACAGGAGATTTCATTTACCTGGGAATAGCAGTTCAACCATGGTACTATCTGCTGGAGTGCTTTGGCTTGTGTATGTTCTGTATTTCATCAGTATTTTGGCACTGTGTTGATAGAAAAAGTGTCTAAAACATTTTTGGCTGGAGGAGTAAGGAGGACTTAGGCTGATTAAAGTCTGAGCTGTGCCACAGCCAATTCTGTGTAATGCCATTAACAACCCTCTGCATGCAGCCATCTGCCATCTCATCCTTCTCCTCCTTTGTACTACACAGGGATATTACCAATATCTCACACTCACTACCCCAAATTAGTGAGCACAATGTTCTACACATGGTTTATTAATATATCTGTTTAATAAATGAATTAATTAATCCTACTGACATGGTATTCTACAGTGAAGTTTGTCAAAACACTGAAATCTGCCATATTGTTATTTCACTTCAGAGAATTTAGAGTGAATTGATATAAATGAAAAATGCCTTCTCAAAACTTAATATTCTATAAATCTATCACACTAGTTTACTTTTCTATCATAGGTATGAAAGGCTGGAGGCCATTTTAGGCCATTAAGACACCATTAAGAGCCCCCTACCATTGTTTTACATTATGTTCTTAGTGCTCTTTTGTCAGAAAAATGGATTGTTCATATTTTAAAACAGTGGTCATAATAATTATTATTAGGCCTTTAGCATTAATCACTCTGTTTTATCATCCATTAAAATATGTGAGAATTATATTCTGTAGAAAATATCAACAACTAAAACCTTGACCTTTTCAGTGTTTTAATATAGCACATCCATTCCAGTTCTCCCTGAGTGCCTACTCTTAGTAACCTATGGGGAACAGGTGAAATGGCCAGTCATTCTAAATGCAAAATATTTGAAAGGTCAACTATAAAAACAGTCAATTAATGCCAGACCATAAATTGTCATAAGCTGAGAGCATTAGTTTTCAAGGAAGATGCTATCCTTAGTCACTTTAATGAAAATAGAAAATACCAGGGATGTAACCTCTTTTGATTTCATGTAGTGCCTACAGATTTGTGGACTGCTTCAGGTAGCACTGGAGCTATTATAGGAGTTATTTTACTGCAGATGAGTAATGATGCTTTGGATTCTGGACTGGTGTATGACATTTCTTTTTTTTTTAATCCTCAATCTCACCACTTTTGATTAAAGCCATCATATAATTTCAGTCAGAATGCTTAGAGTTTCATACATGTTAATGTAAGGAAATATAACTAGGTGTGTTGATACACACGTGTAAACTTAGCTACTCAGGAGGTTGAGGCAGGAAGTTTTCAAGTTCAAGGCTTGCCTTCCTCACTTAGAGAGACCCTGTCTCAAAAATACAATTTTCAAAAATGGGAGAGGATTTAACTCAGTGGTAGAGCACTTACCGAGCATGTGCAAGGTCCTGGGTTTGATCCCCAGTATGGGGGAAATATGTTTGGCCTAATTAAATATTTTAACACTTCTCATATTTTCATGGTTTAAATCAGGTACAAAAACCATACAAAACCAGGTGTACACCTTTTTTTTTTTACTCTACTCTTCTCCCATCTCCATTTTTTTGCAGTATTGAGGATTATACCAGGGGCATTCTATCACTGAGCCACATCTCCAGCTCTTTTTATTTATTTTAATTATTATTATTTTTTACTTTGAGAAAGGGTCTAAGTTGCCCAGGCTGCCCTTGAACGTGCAATTCTTCTGACTCAGCCTCCTATATCACTGGAATAACAGGAGTGCAATTCTATGTGGACCCTTTGTAAAACTGTTTTCAGTGCTTAGAATGCTCTCTTTTCTTTATACCACATCCTCTGCATCTTTCCAGTTAAAGTAGCCCCATGTTGCTAATGGCTATTTATGGACAAATTAGAGAATGTTAAAAAAAATGTCAGTACTATTTATAAATTAACTTGAAATAAGCAACACAACATTGAGTAATAGTTCATCACCTCTTCTTAGAGTTCCCTTTGGTAGTTATGTTAAAAGTGGTTTACATGAGAGACCTAAAACTGCAAATTCTAAATAATTACACACATAGTCACTATTTAGTTCACCAAGTTGTTCAGAGTATTATATACCAGAATAACATAGGCCAGTGGCTGCAGCCTTAAATATCAGTCTTGTTTTATCTGGATTGATGTGATAGATAATACATAAACCTGAGATCCTCTCTTGCTTATCCATTCAGCTCTCAGCCTAATTCAAGACATTCTTCTTTTTCTCATTGTCCCTACTTGGGTCTCACTTGACATTCTAGAGGTATGATTAGAAAGACATGCCTTTCTTCCTTAATATCTAGGATAAACTGCCCATTAATGCTTACTTTCACCAGATTTTAAGTTAGTCTATTAATTAAATGAAGGACAGCATTATTTCATCTCTAAGTGATATCTGATTGTATCTTCGCTCTTAAAAAGAATGGGGATGAAGAGTGAAGAGGAAAAAAAATTAAAAAGGAGAGATTCAAGACAGGAAAAATTTTACTTTTTCAATTTGTTGACAAGACATGTTCTTTTCCTAGTAAAAGTGATATTCTTTTCTTTGGCTAATCTCTTACTTTAAGAGATGGAGCCTAGTGGGAGATTTAAGTCCTTGGAGACATGCCCTTGAAGGGACCAGTGGGACCCTGGCCACTTCCTCTTTCTCTCTTTCTCTTCTCAGCCATGATGTAATAAGCACTTTGCACCACTGTGTTTTCCCTGCAATGATGTGCTGTCCTGCCATAGGCCCAAAGCAACAGTGTCAACTGATCAACAGTATAAAACTAAATAACACCTTTTTTGTGTGTGTTTTAGAGGCCTATGTTATTTTTTCTAATAAATCTTTGTATGCATTGATGTTAATTGCTTACCTAATATCCTTGTCTTTTTCTTCCTTATTATCAGACTTAATTTTGAGAGAAGGGAGTGGCAACGTGCCTAAAGGAAGGGAAACTCCATTTATCACACCCCCTTGCTACTGGGCATGCCATATAACTTTATTCTGACAAATAACATATAAGTAGAACTTTACTCTGCAAGGCCTCAAGGACAGCTACTGTTTTCTGACAAAAGAAAGAGACTCAGCTATAGCAAGCATTTTCTCCTTTGTCCTTTGCAAATTCTAAATAATTACATGCATAGTCACTATTTAGTCCAACAAGTTTTCTTCTTTCATTTGATAAGGCAGAGAAACAGAAGGAACTTGACATAGTAGACATATATTATCATCCTTGGACTATTTACTTATAGATTCCTTTTTATGTTAGTAAAATAAATTCTTACATATAAGTCATTATTTGTCAGGCTTTATATAAGTATCTCTTGAAAGTGATTCTTACCAGTATAATCTGTGAGAAAATTCTTCTTCTTGGGAAGAGAAAACAATAGGTAGAGTGAGAGGAATTGAGGGAAGCAGAGAGACGGATAAGGAAAAACAGAAAGGGGAAAGAAGAGAGAACTTGAATTTGTGTTGTCTGTAGAGTTGAGGGTAGACCCTTGATTCTCCCTAGAAAGTTAGGGTGTGTGATTAAAACCAACTTTATATGTCTTAGAGTAATTCAGTGATAGAGCACTTGTCTAGCATAAGCAAGACCCTGGGTTTAATGCACAGCATCATAAAAACAATACAACAACAACAACATTGATACTATCACAAGTGGGTGATATTTATCATAAAGAATAGAATTATAATAATTTGGGTAATTCTTACATTTTTTTCTTACATTTTGGATAATTCCTAATGAGGATAAAGTGGCTGAATAAAAATTTAGACCAAGATTGAGATAAATGAAGCAGCAGATAGGGAAAAGGACAAAGACATATAAATGGGATGAAAAGGGAGAAAAGTATAAACATGACAATTACTTCATGTTCTAAGTATAATAAAAGTCCAGACTGATTCAAAATTGTTGGAAATGAGTAAAATAGTATGAGAAAGAGTGAACACATTTTGTACATGGTAGTACTCCCAAGTTATCACTTATGAGAGTATAGCATTCATCCCCAAGGGAGAATTTTTTTGAGAGTACTTGGCCTAGACTAAAGGAAATAAACATCGCTCATATTGGCAAAATCTGAATCTTGACATGCATTTGTCATTTACTCCCTATAATTCTTTGTCCTGTGGATAAAAAAGAAACTTAGAAACATTTGAGAAACTGTTATTTTTGCTGCATTTGGGGAAATTCAACTGTGATTTTTCTTTGATATATGCCATTAGGATAATCTTATAAATTAGGCTTTTCTAGTATGTGGCTTATAGTTCTCTTATTTCCACTAAATGAACAAGATTATGTAAGATACAATTTTGCTATTTTATGTGTAGGGACATTTATATATGAATTCATGAAGCAAATTCATCAAGTTACTGGGACAGATGGTTTTGCATTGTCAAGTGCTATGCCTAATAGACTGTATATATATATATATATATATATATATATATATATATATATATATATATATATATCCTTAGACAGTTTTTTTCACTTTATAATAAAATGAAAGATTATTTCTTTTGACAGGCATATGTATTTCAGATGTCTTTTTTAATAGTTTGATACTTCATATTTATGCTGCTTGATAATACATTTCACATTTTTAACAGACCTAGCACACGTTTTACAAATGGGTGGGAACAGAATGTACAGCATATTCCGAATTAGTGTGGTTTCTAACACATCTTTTTTTTGGATGGGGGTAACCAGGGATTGAACTCAGGGGCACTCAACCACTGAGCCACATTCCCAGCCCTTTTTTTTGTATTTTATTTAGAGACAAGGTCTCATTGAGTTTCTTAGCACCTTGCTTTTGCTGAGGCTGACGTTGAACTTGCTATCCTCCTGCCTAAGCCTCCCAAGTTGCTGCGATGTATGTGCCAGGCATCTATTCTTAGTATTAAAATTTTCTCAGGAAAATTTGTACAGAAATTATCTTATATGAACAAGCAGGGAAATTTTATTTAGTGACTTGGTTCATGGGAGGGTCAAAACAATATCAATTCAGGGCTGGGGATGTGGCTTAAGCGGTAGCGCACTCGCCTGGCATGCGTGCGGCCCGGGTTCGATCCTCAGCACCACATACCAACAAAGATGTTGTGTCCGCCAAGAACTAAAAAAAAATAAATATTAAAAATTCTCTCTCTCTCTCTCTCTCTCTCTCTCTCTCTCTCTCTCTCTCTCCTCTCTCCTCTCTCACTCTCTCTTTTAAAAAAAAATATCGATTCAATAAAAATGAGCAAATGTGCAAATGGGAAAATTAACTACATGCCACAAAAATGTAAAATAACCTAATGATAAAATTTTTGTATTTTCACCTTTTATTTTGTCAATATCTAGAGATATTTACTTTATGAACAACAACCAACATTATGATATTGATGAGTCTGTGTAAACTTAAAGATAAAAGCATGATCACTGAAGTCAGACAAAGCTGTGTTCAAATACTGAATCTGCCATTAAAAATTGGGTTGTTTTGAGCACATTACAGTAAGGTGGAGATAATCACAGGTTGGTATAAAGAGAGAGCATTTACAAATCATTTAGCCAAATGTTTGAAATAGATATTAAAAATATAAAGGATGAGGAATAAAAGGTAGCCAAATTGAAGAAAGAAGAAACAATTTTTGTCTATCCTATAGAATATCCCTGCATGCATTAGAAAAGTATGTTTAACCTTTAGAGTGTAGGCTTGAAAACTCACTAGCAGCTTTCTGTAAAATCAAAGTCTAAAGGTATAGCTTTATCCAGGATTTGGAAACTTTGTACCAGAATGCAGAGCTGACAAGCTACTTGTAGACTCCATTCCAGCCTTTACTTGCTCTTTCTCCCAGGTATCTTTACCATGAAAAACATATAAGCCATAATTCTGTCTCAACATGTACCCCAAGTAGGTATGTCAATAAATTTTTTCTGGACAAATATAGCTCCTTCTATGAAAAGGGTTCCAGTGGCAATATTTTTATTCATATCACTAAAAAATTTGTTGAAAGAAACTTGTCCAAAGAGTCCAAAATTCCCCTCCAAATTCTCTATTTTGTGAAAAATTGGCCATAGGAGATACTATATCATCCTAACATCAAAGAAGTATATTCCAAAATTCTGATGCTAGTAAAAGGTCTTTAAAGACTTGCCTATTAAGGGGTTATACTGAATATTCTTCATTGTGATCATAATTACTTCTATGTAAGTAATTTGAGATATCAGGGAATCCAATCCCACCTGGGCAGAACCTGAAAATGAAATGTATGGGAACAGAATGTACACAGTATGATATACTAGCTAGGAGCCTGGATTTTGGTATCTAATAGGATTAAGTTTTAATATAAATCTTGGTCTCTTATTTATGAGTTATTTGGTCTTTGTAAAGTTTCTTTACTTCTCTGAGCCTTAAGGTTTTCAATTATAAATAAAGATAACACTAACTTGAATTTTTTTGGGGTGCTGAGATTTGTACCCAGAGACACTTTACCATTGAGCTACATCCTCAGCCCTTTTATATATTTATGTTTTTATTTTGAGATGGGGTCTCACTAAGTTGCTTATGGTCTCACTAAGTTGCTGAGTCTGACCTTGAATTTGTGATCTTCCCACTTCAGCCTGCTGAGCCACTGTACCACCATGCCTGGCAAGATAATACTAACATTGCATAAGAATCTCTATAAAGAGCTGGCATATTGTAGTCACTCAGTAAATAACAGTTATTTTTATTGAGACTTAATGTGTATTCCTAAATGGCCAGTATTTATTATGTTCTGCAGTGGCCAGGGTCAGTCAAGTTAGGTCTACCAGGGGAGGACTAAGTTCATTTATGCTGTATCAGGACCCTGAAAGAACTTTCAGACCTTTTTTGCACATAAATGGATGAAGCTCTTACATACTATTGAAAGAAATATTGACAGAAGGCAAATGTCAGTATCCTTGAATAGAAGTAGGTGACTTATTTAGGTTGTTATCACAATATCAATTTCACTGTTTGCTTTAGAAGGGTAGGACATGTAACTATGTATCAGACTTCAAATATGATGCTTTCTTGTGAACACTGGGAATCTTTAAAATTGCAGTTACAGTTTTAAAAGTATGTTTTATTATATCTACCACCAGTACACTATGGTATTATGCTTCCAGGAACCCTGAGTGTTGCATAAACATTAAGCTGTGTCTTTGCTTCATTCTCTTCACAGAGAATCAGGCACACAAGGAGGTTAAGTGATTTGCCCAAGGCGGTGTGTTGTGCCAGTAACAGAACCGGGAATTAAACCAGAAGTCAGGCTCTCAGGTAATGTAAAACCTAGATGAAAAAAGTCCTTTTGTTGTTGCCAGGTCTGTTGCTTATCTTGTTTCTCTTTATACTGACACATCAACTATACTTCCTTCCTTTATGCGCTGGTTCAGTGTTTGTCTGGCTGTTCTAAATCACTGGTGCTTATTTTAGATGAGAAACTATGAGAAAGTAGAGACTGCATTTATACAATAGAGACAAATGGAATTGACAGTTAGTACTCCAATAAGTCTGTGGTTCTTTTATAATCTGATGAAACCTGCAATAAATGTGACTAGAAAATCACAATGTAAGGGAGGAATGAGAATTTCTTACAACAAATAATCACCTTTGCACTTCCCCTTTCAACATTACCACAGTTGGAGAATAATTTCTCTCTCTTGAAGCAGAAAAGAAAGATATCCTGAGATTTCTGTAGGTTACTATGATTAATAAAGAATATAGGCATGACTTGAGTATAGTTTATATTTATGATGCATATAATTATTGAATAAATTTATTAGTCAATACTCAATTTCATAACCCTCCCTCTGTTGAGGGGGGGAATTCACTTGGCAGATACTTAATCTTTTAGAAAAAAAATGAATAAAAACTCAAGCATTCACAATTTCATCAACATATTAATAATTAAAAACATGCTGAGGTTTATAAAATATTTCAATATATCATTATGTTCGATACATACAAGAGCCCTATCAGGGACATAAAATCCCATTTTGTATCCCATTTTGTTTGTGATCTGCTTTGACATCTGACTAGCAAGTGGCAGATTTAAAATTAAGGAGCAGTGTCTCCTTACATATAGTCCAGGGTACTTTCCATTGTATTATGCTGCCATAAAAGCTTTCAGAGGCATGATATCTGGACTAGTGAATTCAATCAAGAAAGACTACATTTCCATTTCATAGCTGCAGTGCCTTGGGCCAAAATACCATGTCACTTTTCCACATGTAGCTCTAGATTACACATGTAGCCTCCTAAGAAAAAGCTATACCTATCACAACATTTGCTTTAACTTTAAATGATCTTTATTTCTTTCTAGACTGCATAGGGTTAATCGGTCCAGCATAAATTAATATGTATCTTTTGTATATGTTTTGTTATTGTTAAGATGTTTTCTAGTTATATAAAGCTAATAGTTTTCACACCAATGACTCTTATAATTTAATGGATATCCAAAGTCACCTCTATATAAATTCCTGTGTCTTCCTGTTTGTCACATTGCTCTAAGTCAGGGATGAGACAGTGGTATGCTGATAAAATAATTTGGGAGAAGGTGAAAAAGTTCTGATTTGTAGCATTTGATGATTTCTGTGGTGTATATACTCTCACCATAGCCAATTTCAAGCTACTAATGTGATAATATTAAACACAGAATTGAGAAGTGCCCCAAACTCAGCTGTTGTAAACTGCTATGAGTCAATTGTAGACCACTATAGAGAGGGAGGAAGAGAACATGAAATATGAGACTATGAATAAATAGGGTAAAGTATTTATTCATTTATTCAAACATGTATTCAACACCTACTATGTAAAAGGAGTTCTGTTAAGTGCTTATGGAAGGGGATAGAAATAATAACATCTACACTTTTTGAGTGCATACAATTTGTTGGGTAAAATGCTAGTTCCCTTATGTACAACTCATTTCATCTTCATAGTGTACATATAAAATATGCATTATTGCCTTTGATTTTCACCTGTGGTCAACTTTAGTCCTCAAAAAGTTACCCAGTGCATGGAGAAATGGGAAGTAATTCTGCCAACAAAATTTCATTTGGGAGGTATTTAATATCTAAGGTAGCAGCTTTGGTGTTTAAATTAACAGGACTCCATAGAAGATTCAAATGGGAGTTTGAAACCACTCACATTACAATGGGAATTATACCTCTTCTTATTTAAAATGAGATTCATTATAAATTTTTATTCAATATGGTCTACTTTTTTGTATGAGTTATTGAACCCAAGTCACTTTTACTTAACCACTGAGCCATATTCCCCACACTTTTTTATTTTTATTTTTTATTGTGAGACAGGGTTTCACTAAATTGCTTAGGGTCTTGCTTATTTGAACTTGCAGTCCTCCTGCCTTGGCCTCCCAAACTGCTGGGATTACTGGTGTGTGCCACCATGCTGGGCAATATGATCTGCTATCTTTATACCACATATTCGGTATTGGAATGAATCATAGCAGGAAGGTAAATTTGAGTATTTTAATGGAAAAAACCATAAGCTACAAAATATACAGAAAACATTAAAATGTATAACAATAATGAAAGAACAATTGTGTGTGTGTGTGTGTGTGTGTGTGTGTGTGTGTGTGTGTAAGAGAGAAAGTGTGAGTGAGAGGGGAAAAGAAATGGATATAACTCATTTTTCCATGTATAAATAATGCTTTACTCTGTCCACACCATTCTTAACTTTCAATCTTTGATGTTGATCTGTCAATTCAGGGTGCTTTGTATTCTCTTATTAGAAGTGATAGCATTATATGTATGGCTATGGGTGGTTTGGGGACCATATATCAATTACAGTGTTTTTCAGTCGTACAAAAAAATACTTTTATGGCATTGCATTCAAAATGGGAATGAAATAGGTATCAAAATATTACACTTTTCTTGGTGGACGTTTTATTTTAAATTATATTCCTGTCAGAATGGTAAAATAAAGTGTTCAACTACAATATTACTAAGTGTTCTTTAGCTATGAGCTGAAGAAGGCCATGTTACATTAGCTTAGGTAAAAGATGGAGAATTTATTGATTTGCTGATATGTTTCTTATGAAAATTCAATAAAATAAAATTGGTAAAATATTTAGCAAACTGCCTAATACATAGTAAATGTTCAATAAACGTTCATTATTATCATTTACCAATATTAATTCAATAAATTTTACTACTGTGGGACACCTGTTCCATGCACAACAACCCTATGAGTTAGGGACTACAGCTTTCTTTGTATAAATTAGAAACCTAGATCAGAAAGGTTAATTACCCTAAGGTCACATAGCTAATGATTAACAAGTCTGGGATATGAATTCAAGTTCATCCTAATGAAGTCTACTACTAAAAGAGCAGTCGTTAGTGAAATTGAAAACATGGAGAGGGTTTTGTTTTAGGGAAAAGAGGCAGTGAGAAAGAATGAATATGTTTATGTTGAATAATTGAGGATATTGAAGCAGTTCTCAAAAAAAAAGAAGAACAGTAAAAGGGAGCAAAATGTTTAATTTTTACTTTGATTAGACTTTATAATATGATGGTTATATATAGTTTTTATCTGAATATATACAAGAATCCTATGACAGAAACATTATCACCCCCCATGGCACCAGAGCAGGAAACTGAGGCTGTCTATATTAACCAAGCTCACACAGATACTCAGTGACAGAATTGAAATTAAAAAAAAACAAGTCAGTTGACTCCAGAGACTCCAGTAAATTATTTTATCTCTACTTTGCTGATGATAATTTATTTCTCTTTTTTTCATTTATAGTTCTAATGGTTGAACCCAGAGGTGCTGTGCTACCAAGCTACATCCTCAAATTACTCTTAATTTTATGTTATGTTACATTACATTTTGTCATGTCATGTTGTTTTGTTGTGCATTGCTTATGTTTTGTTTTGTTCCATTTTGTTATACTACGTTTTATTATGTTGTTTTATGTGATGTTACGTTATTCAAGAGATTGAACCCAGAAACACTCTACCACTGAACTACATCCCTAGTCCTTTAATTATTTTTAATTTTTTTAAAAACTTGTATTTATTTATTTTTTTGGTACTAGGGATTGAATCTGGGAGGCTTTACCTCTGAGCTACATGCCCATTCCATTATTATCACTACTATTATTATTATTATTATTATTATTATTATTATTTTGAGACAATTGGTAAATTGGCAAACTTTTAATCTTTCTACCTCAGCCTCTTAAGTAGCTGGGATTACAGGCATGTGACACCACACCCAGTTTGGCTTCTTTATAAAGTAAAAAAAAAGAGGTCAATTGGTTAAAAAGAATCTAGCAAGGGTCTGGATTGTATTACACCAAATTCTTGCATTCAGATCCTAATCCCTAGTACCTCAAAATGTGAATGTTTAGAGGTTGCATTTATAAAAGTAACAATTAGATTAAAATAAGATCACCGGGTGGTCCCTAATCCAGTATAACTATTGTCTTTGGAAGAAGAGAAAATTTAGACACAGACACATACAGTTACAGAGGGAAGACATTGTGAAGACACAGGGATTTCCAGTGCCATATACAAGCGAAGAAAATTCTCAGAAGAAACCAGTCTTGCTAATACCTGTCTCTGGACTTGATCCACATTCTAGAGCTATAAGAAAACAAATTTCTGTTGTTTAAGTCACTTTAGCTGTGTTAATTTCCTATGGCAACCCTAGCAGAATAATACAGTTATCAAAAATAATAGTAAAATCACACTAAAACGAATATTTGGTACTGTCATATATTTATGTTTTTGTTTTAGGTTTTTTGGGGGGTATCAGGGATTGAACTCAGGGGCACTCGATCACTGAGCCATGTCTCCAGCCCTATTCTGTATTTTATTTAGAGACAGGGTCTCACTGAGTTGCTTAGCGCCATGCTTTTACTGATGCTGGCTTTCAACTCCTCCTGCCTCAGCCACCAAAGCTCCTGGAATTATAGGTATGGGCCACCATGCCTGGCTCATATATTTATTTTCAATAAAGTTTTGTTGCAATATATACATTTCTTTTAGAAAATGTAAACACTACAGTAGAGTATATTAACTAAATATGTTGACTCTACTTTCTACTGCTCAAAGCAAATATTAACATTCCATGATTTTTCTTTCCAGATGATTATAATACATCTATAAAATATTATCTTACTCTTCTAATAATATTTTCTTTCTTTTTTTGTGGTGCTATGGATTGAACCCAGGGCCTCACACATAGCAGGCAAGTTCTCTACCTCATTGGCCTTGTGATAGCTCATCATATTAATCTAGTTTTTGTATATTTAAATTATTTACATTTTCACTATTTAGAATAATGTTGCAGGAGACATCTATGCGGATTAAAAGATTATAAAATCTGATTATACCCTTAATTAGATTCCTGAAGATAGGATTATTGAATGAAAGTTCCAGAATTATAGGCCCAGCCCATACTATATAAATAGCCTTGCTGCAAATATGGTCAATGTATTTCACAAGAAGAAAAATAATATGTATTATGTACTTCATATGTGCCAGATTTGTTACAAAGTAATTTTGTGTGCATTTCTGATTATTTACATAAGACTAGGAGTCATTTTATTCAATTTTATGGAAGAAACTGAGGCTCAGAAAGGTGAAATAAGTTTCTGAAAGTCACATAGATAGTGAGTAACAGTATGGTAGCCCACCGAAAGGCACTGCTATATTGAACTGAGAGAATAAGTGTATCCTGTGTTCAACCGTTCATATTTACTTGCTTGTTTGCTGTTTTTTTCTATAAGGAAAAGAGTTTATGTCATAGTCAGGATATTATTGTTCTTTTACTACATCTAGTATCAAGAAAAACTGTAATCCCCTGTGTACTCTGCTTCTGTGACCCTCATCACCATGTTGTATAATGAAAATTGTTCTGGATGTAGACAGAGAGCACACAAGAAAGAGAGAGAGAATGTGTGTGTGTGTGTGTGTGTGTGTGTGTGTGTGTGTGTGTGTGCGCCGCAGTCTGGCTGCAGCAAAATAACCAGGGCGGGGGGTGACGAACAACTTGTGTACATTGATACAGCAGGAGCAGGAGACGTTTATTGTAGGACAGGAGGGGTATATATACATTCCACACAGCTTATCTAATTAACATAAACTAGATACAGCAGTCAACCAATAAGAAATCTCCACACTTAATAGCTCGCTGGCGTTACTTCACAAACCACTCCCTCTGGCAAAATGCCAGGCGCCATCTTGACTTGTTTACAGACCTTAACATGTGTGTGTGTGTCCATGTGCATGCAAATGACCTTTGAGCTTGTGAAAATGTGGCAGTTTTACCTACTTCAGGACCTCTCTGAATAGATGGATGGCTGCTACAAACTTATGGACAAGTGATACAGGAGGAGGAAAATCTATTCACCATATCTATGCTAGCTCTTCTGCATTTTTTCTTCAATGGAGAACTAATTTTAGACCAACAATATTTGTCAGTCTAGATACACTGATGTAAGATTTAGTGGTTGTTTTCCTTATGCTTTGGCAAGTGACTGAATTTTTCTACTTCCTTAGTTTTCAATGCTTTTGTTGGTTTTTGTCTTTTTCTGTGCTTTTATTGAGTAATTTAATTAATTTGGGAGATGACAAATCAAAGGCTGATAACTTGCTTCTTATTAATAATCTTTACATAGAAATCTAAAGCCTAAATATTAAAGATGAAGCCCTTTTAAAAGATGTGGTGTTTTAAACTATAAAATGCTGCCTATTCATTCAATTTCATCAAAAAGGGGAAAAATGAATAGCCATTTTTGTATTAACATCTGTATAGCTGGACAACATAGTTATAAATGGCTTCTGAGCTAAGTGCATTTATACTCTGTACTCTGGCGACTTACCTATTTTTTTAAGTTAAAATTTTGCCTTTAAAATAAGCTTGGCAAAAGGCAGATTGGAACAATCAAATATTTGAGCTCTGGTAAGAATACAACTAGGTTTATATATAAAATTATAAGTCAAGAATTCCTACATCATAGAAATATAGAAGTGCCATAGCATTTGTAGGGATTTTGTGGTTATTTTTATAACTTCTAACATGATATTCTCATTTTGACATTTTCCAATTTTACTACAGAATAATTTGCAAGGCATTCATCTGTGACATTGCCTGAGGCTAGAGCTCTATTTCCAAAGTACAAATTCCTGAAGTAAGTAAAGTATTATGGGGTAATTTCCTATCTGCACATAAATCATAAATTGTATGTACCTTCTGGAATAATTGCTCATTTGTCTACTCACACCCTGAGCATCTTAAATTGTGAGTGCAAGACTTATAAATACAAATACATTAAAATGAAAATGCTTTAAGTTAATGAGGTTTTTGATTATTTGGGCATCTTCTTGGAAAGAGAGGTAATTGGTGCATTTTTAAGTTAAGTTGCTTCATTTTTATTGCAACTACTACAGATTTTAATCAAAATGGAGGAGTAATTTAAGCTTTTGGTAACAAAACACATTCAAATCTTTAACTAATTTCAATGTCTAATGCTGCTCTTCTCAATGGCTCTGAAATCGATTTAGTCTATGATTACCAGAAACTACACAAATGAAACAGGAACTGTGATTGATGTCTACCAATGTAATAGATGAACTGAGAAGGGCAACAAGAAAGTTGGGAATGCAAAATTATTTGATCTGCAAATCATACTTAAAGAAACTCAGAAAAGCTTTTAAAAGGTCCTTCTTATTTCTTCAGAAGGTAATGCAAACCACTTTAATTTGCTTCTTTAATAGAACTGCTGTAGAGAACCAGATTAGTTGGGTATACGACGACATCATCAGTAAGATATTAACAGAAATATGCTCAGGGATTCATCATTATCTACTGCCAGAGTTCCTTTATTTCTGGAACAACATAGGAGTGGTGGGTTTTGAAAAAAAAGATAGGGCACAAAATCATACAGATATAATTGATTCTTGCATTTTCTGTTTGAATTTTAATGAATACACATACTTCTATGGATCATGTGGAAAAAGAACCAGAAACAGTTAGAAGATGTAATAGTTTGTAGGATCAATATCAGAGATCATGTGTTAAAATAGCAAAAGGAAAATCACATACCAATATTATAGATATATATTAAGAAAATGAAAAATTATGCTATGTATATATATGAGCATGCCACAGTGAATTTCACTTTTTATGCACATTTATACAGCACAAATTTAAGAAAAAAACAATAAATATATTGAATGAAGTCCAGTAGAGTAGAAGAAGAGAGGGAGAAAGAGAGGGAAAGGGAAAATATTGAGGACTAAATTGTAGCAAATTGTATTCCATGAATGTATAGTTATGTCAAAATGAATCCCAATATTATGTATAACTATAATGCACTAATAAAAAATAGAAGTTATAAAAGAAAGTGGCATGAAAATACTGAGAGGCCTTGAAAATTTACTTTTTGCATACCAAATGGGTTTATTCTTTTATTCTGGTTGGAAGGGGAAAAAAGTAAAGGAAAAAATAATTTTTTTTCTTACCAAATAGATACTATATAGCTATTTTTAAAAGTGTGGTTTATATCCATAGTTGCTGAATGTAGACATGGTTCAGAGCACTTGCCATATTTTACTTCTTATATGAAAGGTTGAATATTTATCTAAATTTTTGGCATTGGTGTTAGAGAACATAATGATATTGTGATCTCCATTGTAATAAATATACCTAGAATCATAAACTACTATCTTATAAATTAAGAAGTTAGGCATGATCATTGTAACAAAAGTAAAAAGGCATGGTCATTGTAAAAAAAGTAAAGTATGTAGATATGTCTAAAGGAACAAATTTAAGTTCTATTCCACTATCTCATCTCTCACAGTGAATGGTGAATGACAATTAAAGATTTGGCATGGATCCTTCCAGACTTTATGTGCCTATATAAACACATGAACAGATGTACATACAGTACAGTATGTATGATCCAATTTCACATCTGTTTTTGGTTTGTTTTATTTTTGTTTTTGCAGTGCTGGGGATCAAACCCAGGGCTTTATACGTACCATGCAAGTGTTCTACCATTGATAATAAAATCTGGGTTGGGGGTAATTTTTTCACTTGTTAATATATTGCTAGGCATGTAAGTAGTCTCAGAATTGTTGTTACACAAAAAAATGCACATCCTTCTACACATACTTTCATGCACTCTTGCAAGAATAGAGTCCTAGAATATAATTGTTGAGTTAAAGGGAATATGCATTTTAAATTATGATCTAAACTACTCAGTTGACTTTGAAATATATACCCCATGAAGATTGTATGAGTGTACCTTTATTCTAGTCTTCCCCAATGTGACTACATCATTTTTTCTTCATTCTTATAGGAACAAATGGCATTTCAGTTAACTTTCAAATAATTTACATAAAATATTTCTGCTTCAATTTTCAGTCCAATATCTTTCCTCTTCAGAAACCCAATTTATTGAATGCTCAATTCCCATGCATCTTTAACCTTTCCCATGAGAATACTTAAAAGTTAAAAATAATATCTGGTCAGCAATGCTTCATACTTCTTCATGCGTCAGTCTAAGTGCATTATTAAGTTTAAAAAAAGTTTATTTGAAATAACACGTAAATCTAAAGAGCTGCAATTTTTATGCCTAATAAATTTTCACCTTTACCTCTCATTTCCTCTGGGAACTTGTTTCATCAATTATCTCCTATTCTTTTTATACATTTAATCTTTACTCCACTAACTCTATCCTTCAGCCTAAAAATATTCACAAGTTTCTGCCATTTAAAGTGGCCCTCTTGTGGGTTGTGACATGGGTAAAATGGGAGAGTAGGCAGCTCCAAACTCCTGTCTCTTTACAAAAATATAAAAAAAAAGAAGATGAAGAAGAAACAAACAAAACAACAACAAAAATAAGTAAAAACTGTCAGGATCAATTTTGCCAGAACTCTGGGAAATAGTCAACTGTTACAGCAATAGCTGGGGCACAGTGGCACAGGCCTGTAATCCCAGCCACTCAGGAGGCTGAAGCAGGAGGATTGCAAGTTCAAGGCCAGCCTCAGCAACTTAGTGATGCCATAAGAAACTTAGTGAAACCCTGTCTCAAAATATAAAATTAAAAAGGCTGGGTATGTGGCTAAGTGATTAATTCCTGGTACCAAAGTCTCTGGGTTTAATTCCTGGTACCAAAGTATAGAAAAGTTTCATCAATAAAGTGAAAGCTGAATGAAGAAAAAGGCAACTTGAAATGTTGGAACAATTTTACAATTCTACACTGGGTACTGCTGTCTCCTAGACCACAGCTTAGAGGTGGTCTAGGAGACAGCAGTACCCAGTGTAGAATCCTGATTCCTGGTTCCAAAGGAAACAGAGTATAGTTTATTTACAAGTACTGTGCTTGTTTGTTCTAAGTATTGTGGTGGCTACCCCAAGAACTCACACTATGCACTGATCTACGTTTTCCTAAATTTTAAAATCATTCATAGCTTAAAACCAGCATGTGTTTCTCAAAAACGCTATAAGGTAAACTAAAAACCAATGATTATCTGGGACAAATATTATGGTTAAGATACAATAGACTACCTAAAAAAGCAGAGGCAAAGCTTGGAAAGTGGTTCTTTAGAAATTAGAGTATTTTAAAGTGGGAACTATAGAAAGCCACAATATATGACTGAAATATTATTCAGTCAGAAAAAAAGAAGGAAATCCTGCTATTTGGAATAACAAGGATGAACCGAGACAACATTGAGCATTTTGTTAAATAAAATGAGGTTGTCATAAAAGGTCAAACACTGTATGAACCCACTTATATGAGGTATCTGAAATAGTCAAATTCATAGAAGAAGAGAAAAGCATAGTGGTCACCAGGGGCTAGACAGAGAAAAAACTGGGAAATTGTTTTTCACTGAAAATCTGTTATGTAAGATAAGTTTTTAGACATTCAACATAGTACATACAATTAACAATATGGTATTGTACACTTTAAAATATGTCGAAGATAGATGTAATGTTATATGTTCTAGTAAAAATCAAACAAAAAACACCCATAGGAATATATATACCCATGGGAATATGTGTGTGTTTGTGTGTACATATATATGTGTGCATGTGTATTATTACATATATATGTGTTTGTGTTATATTAAAATACATTTATCTCCACACATTCATTGAAACCATGTGATTATGACTGTCTCCCCTAGTTTGACTGTACTATTGTATCTATGATATCTGTTTCATCTTTGAGGTAGATTCTATATCTCATTCGCGTTTGTTTCTGTTCCCAGTATTCTATATACTTAATGAGTGTAGAACTGGAGTGGATGCCCTCAAATATGTGAAGCACAGACTTACCTATATTTCACTTATTTCTGTTTTATGTTATTCCATAGCTTTCTTTAGCTTCTTGTCTTATCTGAATTATCTTTGCTAATTATTTTCTGACCCATATTTTAGATGCAGAAACATTCCTTTGTTAACTTTTTTGTGAGAAGTTGTTTTCATATGAAAGCCCTGACAAAAGTTAAGTCCTTTTCAGCATGATATATTTATTTCATAATATCATACTTCTGGTAAAAATAGTAGCTAAGGGATATAACTGTTTATCTGTTGTTTTTATTTCTATTTTGTGGAGTATCTAGAAGGAATACATAAAAATGTCATTTTGATTTAGTGACTACCTAGTAAAAATATCAATACTAATAAAGCAGCAACTTTTGTATGACTGATGTGCATTTTTTATTCATTAAATTGTGTAAACAGGAATGAGGATGTGAGGATGTAGTGTAAAATTGTTTCACTGTAGAATAGGCATCTAAATAGAGAACTATTTAAATAATATTTGGGTTCTATTAAATATACCCGATAATCTACCAGAGTGTTTGCTATGGTTTGATTGTTTCCCCTAATAGCATGTGCTGGAAGCTTGGTCTGCAATGTGACATTAATAAGTGATGGGGGCTGGTGATGTAGCTCAGTGAGAAAATGCTTGCTTAGCATGCAGGAGACCCCTTGTTCAATTCCCAGCACTTAATGGAAAAAGGGAGGTAGGACTTTTAAGAGACATAATATAGTAACAGGTAACAATTAGACCAAGGAATTACTACCTTCATGAATGGAGTAATGCTACCTCGTGGAAGATCTATCATGAGACTTGATTGGTACCTTGAGAGTGGGTTGTTTATAAAGTAATCCAGGCACCTTTTCTTGGTCTCTCTTCTTCATATGAGTGTTCACCTTTTTCTTTCTCTACCATATGGTAATGCGGCTAGGGAACTCTGACTAGAATGCCAGTGTCATTCTGTTTGGGACCTCCAGCCACTAAAATCATAAGCCAAATAAACCTACTTATTTTGTAAGCTACCTAGCCTCAGGTATTTTGCTCTAGCAATGCAACATGGATTACTATAGTGGTAAAGAATGACCTGGTCCTCTTCCCACCCATGTTATGCACAGCATAAGAGAAAGCATAATAAAAAATGATTTTTAGAAAGTTTATAGATCAATATTATTATTCTTGTTTGCATGCTTCATTTGCTGAAAAGTTAAAGCATGTCACTGAAGTTTAGCTTCCACAAATATTTAAAAGTTTTGATATGATTGGTTCATTTGGTGATGTGCAAAAGTCTTTAACAACAGTAAACTAAATTAGGATTTTCTTTGCTCATATTATACATATGCTTTCCCTCCCATTAGTAATGTAATTGTTTGAATTTGTGTTGTATTGTCACAAAATTAGTGAGATTCATTATCTAACCATTTGTGGTGTATAATTTTATATAAATATGTTGTTTTCCATAAGTTAATTTCATAGCTTTAAGCATGATATTTTTGGTTCTTATCTATAATTCTGGCATTTTGCACTAGAGAGATCAATAAATAATCATTTGGACAATGACTAATACTTTTAAAGCATCCTATCTAATCTTAAGTAAATTCCGGATCCAGGTAATATTCTAATAGAGTTAGTATTTTGTCTACAATGAATAATTATATCTTAAAATTGTTTTTTCCCTTTGTATATTCTTTACCAAAGTTAGTTCAATCTTGCATTGATATGGACAAGAAAATGTTTATGAATATAATAATTTAAAGCTTTCAAATGCCTACTTTATGATTCTGTAAATCTAATTTTAAATGAATTGGTCCAAGATACCTAAGTTTTAAGCAAATTTGATGAGGGAGAAATCACTCAGAATTGGAGTTTTTTCCCTCAGAGCTGATAATTATTAGCTTACTCAGTTTCAGAGCTTATGCCATTTAAATACATGTTTAATTTTGGTTTCACTAATGGAAATGTTAACATTATTATCTACTATGTTGTATCATGAAAGAAGACTTGTTAGTTTAAAACAAAATCAAGCAAATAATCCATCAATCAACAAAATACTTTAGAAATCCAAGATTTAATTTCTAGATATATTTTATTTCTGATAATTTAGTGAATATTTAACTATGGATATTTTCATATATAAGAATCTATATACCTCCACCAATATCCACCCTGATAAGTTTAATGAAATTGAATTAAGGAATAAGACCTCTCTCAGATGTTACTTTAGCTTTAGATCCTATAGCTATTGATTTTTACTCAAAGAACTAAAATTAATGCATTATACATGTTTTTTCTGAGTTTATTGTTAGAAAAAGAAAAATGTATCCAGTTTATACATCATGTATATGTGTGTTTAAAACCAAACTATACATTCAATTGTGCTTGAAATACTTCCAAGGTCAAAGTCTGAATCATCTAACATACATTCCCACTTCTTTTCAGTACTTCATTTTCAATTTTATCATGAGGAAAATAATTATAGAAAAAGGGGATCCATAATCTGATATTATTTTCTAATAGTTATTAAAATTAAATAATCTTCATTTTTACTGAGTCTGTTTCTTGAGCAGAAACTCAACAAACTAGAGCACCCTTTGAAGATGGTGGTTGCTAGCATGTACATTGAATGCTAGATGTGTATGGTGGTTTCTTAGGGGGAGATCTAGTGGAAGAGAAGGATTAATCTATAGGCTATTCTCCTTCTTGAACATATAAGAAATGATGCCTGGGAATGTTTAGAAATACTTGTGGAAGAGGCAGCAGATTGTGCAATGAACTGGAATATTAGTCTGAGTAGTTCAGTGTTGAATAGAACTAATTTGAATCATGATGCTAATTTGACTTTACTTGTTCTAAATTGGCCTTGGAGCCTAGGGAAATTCAGGTTAAATTTGGCTACTGAAAACACTTAAAATTTTAAGGAATGCTGTATCAATTTATAGGATTGTCTTACTACATCTTCATTAGCACTGAGCAACCACTTTCACTGAGCAACCACTTTCCACTTCTTCATCCAAGAACTGAATAGTAAAACATGGTAAAGTTGGGTTATTAAGATTTTTAATTTGGATGAATATATTTTCTTTTGTTATTTTTGTTTGTATTTCTATTCAGAATTCTCCTTTCATGCCCTCTGCTGTATTTTATTAGACTCTTGTTAGAAGATCAAATATTTTCATATAACATGCATATTCTTTGTTGCTTTTTTGAAATATGTTCTTTTTGTGTACCATCTAACTTAATTTTATGCAAAAGCATTAAATTTGAATATATATGAGTACATGAAGCCTTAAATGTGTGACTTCTTCCATTGTGGTTTTCTAAGAAAATTCTATTTGAGAGAGTGTCCACTTACATCTCAACTATTCCACTACAGATATTTAAAATAATTGGTAAAAGTCTATTTTAGAAATACAGATTACATTGTTAGATAATCTGAGTGGGGAAAAATTTTAACATATGACCTAAAGTCATAAAGAAGAAGGTATTTTAATTGATTTCATTTGAAAAATTCACTAGTTTAGATAATTGTGTCCATTACCTATATAAGACACGTTGTGGCAGGCTGAATGTGCATGGCCAGTAGATTATTCTAGTGTTGGAGAGAATGTTGAAGAAATACCACTCATATGCTGTTGGTGGGAATGTAAATTGATGCATATTATTTTGGAGTGAAGTTTGGCAATAGAAATAGTTTTAAAAAATACATACTTTTCCACTGTTAGGAATTTACACTCCATGTATGCAGGTAAAAGTCTGCCAACATATACATAAAAGGATTTTCATCCTAGCATACTGTATTTAGCATTAAAAAATAAATGCTATCATTATTTATCAATTAAAATAAAAATTTAAAAACTTACAAAATTAATAGCGATCAGTAGGTGATCGATTTAGTAAATTTATGAGACAGGAATACCATGGAGTATCATTAAAATAAATAGAAATAGATGTATATTATATGATGTAGAAGATGGCCAAAATTTATTTGCCATTGGATGAAAATAACAAGTTGCATAGCAGAGTGCATTATAGGGATCTATTTAAAAAAAAGGAAAGAAAGAGAGATTCTGAAAGGATATATAAGGAACTTGATGATAGACATTTTTTGGGAAGGAACTAAAGGTTCAGAGTGGGAAAAATCTTTTGGTATCTATTCTGTACTAATTGCATTTTATTACAAGCATATGCTTTCTTTTAAATATTGGTTTACGTTTAAAAAATCATTTACTGCTTCATTCAGTAATTGTTTGCTGCTCTTCTTTATGAAAACTCTTACAAAGGCAAAGATATGTATGGTAAGATAGAGAAATTAGTCTTCCTCCCCATGGAACTCTGTCCTGGTAATCGACTATGTGACTGTATAGGCCTCAACTACACTTATAATTCCATGGGCAAGATGCATGTTTTAAGTTTAAGAAAATATTCTGAAAGCTCATAAAAACCTTATATTAGCTCATGATCTGAATCTGGCTCACATAAAAGTTTTGTTTGATCCAAATATTTATTAATTTTCAACTTCCAATATGCTTGGACTAAGTACTAGCTTCCACTTTCACATGGAGCATGTGACTACATTGATCACAGCCCTACTACTCATAATTGTAAATAGAATAGTTGAAACCTCAACGTTCCCAAAGTTATCAGTTGGACTGATGTCCTAGAAGTCATAATTTAAAAGTGCCTTTCCCCTTCCTTGTTTAGTTAATCCTAGAATAGCATAATATCTTATGGAATTTACATCCAAACAATGGTCCCTTTTGTATAAATTCAAAATAATCTCCTCTGAAGTCTGATCAAAGTGAGATAAATACAACAATCCATGTCAAGCTCTTATGATTAATGCCACACCTCAAATTGATTTTGGAAAGAGGCAGGCAAAGTAGATGAGATGCCAGAATAGTTAGGATAATATAAAGATCTATTTATACTGCACAAAACAAATAAAATTTAGAGTATAGCAAGATTAGAAATTACTTAATACTATTCATATCTACATAGACTTTACTTTGAGAAGCATTACATATAGACTACAAAGCAGACACTAATTACCAGTTCATGGCATTTGTACTTCCCAGAAGGTTACAAATGGAATAAAGTTTCTTGTCCAAGGTTACTAAGATCATTTACAGAAAGATCAAGAATAGAAATGAAGCATTTCAAATCCTATGCCACAATCCAAAGCATGTCATTTTCATCACAACCTTGTTAATTGAAAGAAAATAGTGAATCAGAATCAGATAAATCCTGTAAGAACTTTAAATATTAGGTAATTATTATCTGAGAAAGAATTAATAAAAAGAAATGAGAAGTGGACAGAGGTACCAGTTATTTTTTTTTTTTTTGTCCATCATAGTTGGTATTGAGTGAAATAAAGTGCAAGCTAGAGGTGGAGGGGACAAATAGTGTCACTGCATTTTAAGTATGCAAACAGAGCAAAATAAACACAGAGGGCAAAAAACTATTGATTGTTATAAAACTTTTGCTTGGATTTTACGATTGCCAAGATTTGCCATATTGGCTGATGGAAGACTGTAAACAACTAAAGAAAGAGACTGATTAAGTGTAAACAGTAGGATTAAAGTGGTTAGTGGAGTCGAGACTAGAATAAATCAGAAAGAAAAAACTCTCACCAAAATTCTTAGATAAAACATAGTGAACTTTCTAAGAAATATTTTAAAATCAAGAAAGTCATATATTCTTTTTTTTAAATCTTTAGTTGTAGATGGTTATATACCTTTATTTTATTTACTTACTTATTTTTATGTAGTACTGAGGATGGAACCCAGTGCCTCACACATGTTAGGCAAGTGCTCTACCACTGAACCACAACCCCAGCCCTTTTTATGATTTATTTTGAGACTGGATGTCTTCAAGTTGCTTAAGACCTTGCTAAATTGCCCAGGCTGGCTTTGAATTTGTGATCCTCCTGCCTCAGTCTCCAAAGACACTGGGAGTACAAGCATGTGTCAGCAAACCAAGTTATGGTTTTGCCTTTCACAAAATGTCACGTTTATATGTTGTGTTTACATTTAGTTCAAAATAGATTTTAGTTTCTCTTGGGACTTTTTATTTGACCCAGGTGTAACTGTTTAATTTCCAATTTCACTGAAATTTTCCAGTTAGTTTTCTGTTATTGATTTTTAGTGTAGTTCCATTGCATTCTAAGAGCAAACTTTATGTGATTATTTTTGGTTTTAAATTTATCGAACTGCGTTTAATGGCCCAATTGTGGGTAAATGTTTCATGAAGGCTTAAGAACAAGGTGCATTTTGCTGCTGATTATTTTCTTGGCTTTGTTCATCATTCTGTTAATACGTTCATAAAAAGTATTCTTCATGGCTTTTATAATATTTTAGATTTCCACTATTTCTTTTTGATTTTTCCTTAGAGTTTCCATCTCTCTGCTTATATTACTCATCTTTTCTTGCATATCATCTACTTTTTTCAATAGATTCTTTAACATATTAATTAAAGTTACTTTGTGCTTGCTTTCTCTCTTCAAACTATGATTTTTCTTTTCAGAATGCTTTGTAAATTTTGGTTGAATATCAGACAAGATGTAATAGGTAAGAGGACATTTGGTAAACAGGCCTTTAATGTGAAGATTTGTTCGGTAGTTAAGTAGTTGGTCTATGTTTACTGTATGTTGTAGATGTAGGTATCAGAGACTAAAATTCCACTGGCATTCTTTTGTTTATCTACTCTTTTGTCTTTGTTTTTTTTCCCTACTGTCTCCTTAAATAATATTTGAGCCATGTAGTTATGTAGGTCTTTCAGTTGAAATCTACAACATAGCAAAGAAGCCCAAATGATCAGTGGTGAGTTGGTAGTGGGGCAGGGCAGGGAGAGGAAGTTTTTATAGAATTATGATTAGGTATCAGTATTTTTTATTTTAATCAGTTTTTTAATCAGTATTTTTGCTTGGGCTGTGACTTGCATAAGTACTTTTTAAATTTTTTTTTTTTGCTTTCTCCAGCTGGGGTTGTGGATCAGTGGTAGAGAGCTCGCCTAGCATGTGTGAGGCCCTGGATTGGATCCTCAGCACCACATTAAAAAACTCTGATATAACACAAAGTGGTTAAATTCTGGTAAAATAATTTCCCTTGAGGACAGGTTTTTGTTGAAAACAGAATATTCTGGACATATTTTAAATGGCTATCTTTCTCTGCTGACATGAGTGAAATTTTGTCCACTGCATATACCCTTAATAACAACCTGATGGGACACTTGGAAATAAAATGAGGAAAGTATGGGATCTACACCTGGAGTTTTTAATATTCAAACTTGTCAATACTGTGTCTCCAGAAAATTTTCAATTACATTTTAAGATTTCCTACCCTGGAACTGGTTCCACTGGCCAGCTTCTACTTCTGAGTTTCTGCTCTGCTAAGTTGTGATTCTCTGTATTTACCTGCGTCTCCAATTTTGAGGTAGTGGTAGGACCTCAGTCCTAAATTCTTTGATGGATCTAAGAAAAGGTATTGATTTTTAGTATATTCAGCTTTTGTATTTATGAGTGTATGGAAATGGTGATTTTTAAAATCTTTAAATGTCATGCCAGAAACTGGAAGTTAAAAAAGATAGTTTGCATTCTTTCAAATATTGTATCATTTTTCTAGGGATGACCAATATTGATAATCTTGGTGCACCATGAATATTTCTGTAGGACCTTGTCTTCAGTATGACTTAAGAGATATTATAGGGTCTTTTGAACACATTATTTCCCATCCTAACTTCAGAGAAATGACAGAAAATAGGAAAATTCAAAGAAAAGATAGGCTTTTGTGGTTCTGTTATCAGCAGAAAGCATGAGGATCTTGGATAACCATATGCAAGGGTCTCTAATGAAGCTTCAAAAAACTGATAACTATATTTATCTAATAATGGCTATATTATATTCTACTTATCTTTTAAGTAATGCTTTTTACTCAAAAATTATTCCTATCTAGTGTTTTTTTGATCTTCCAAATTGGATATTCTCTCCTAGATATCTGCAGATGCAATACAGAAGCACTCTACTACTGAGTCACATCCCCAGCCTGAACATTACCCTTTTAAACAAGCTGTATATGTGATCCTTGAGCATATTTAACAATACAAAAATACCCTTCTTTATTGACTCTTTTAAGTCTCTATATCAGTTGTCATTCCATTCCAGCTTTGAGTAAAAAGTTGGTGAAATTTTTCTTAGATATCCTAAATCTCGCCCCTTTTAGCATGCCTGTGCCATGCTGCCCAAATAATCTTGCTTCTAGATTATCACTGTATTTCTCTTTGATTTCAGTTTAATATCTACATGGTTAATTTATATCCATCAATTTTAAGAGACGGGATGTTCATGAGCAACAAACTTTCAAATAAAAAATATAGTTCTGTAAAAGAGAAAGATAGATGCTATGAGCAGGCACATATAAAAATGTTATATTGGTAAGAAGCTCTTTTCTGACATACCTCAGCCATATTTGTTTTGGTAGTTTCATCCTTTACTGAAGACTAGTCCTTTTAATTTGTGACAGCCATTTCTGTACAATGTGACTTAATATATGAGAAGATATTATAGATATTTTTTGATAAAGAAGATTTAAAAGCTCTAAACATGATGCTAAAGTAAATATCTCATGATGTTCCCTGGAATTCAGTTATTTGAAAATATTCTATGACCATTCTCATATGTTGTTCTATAGAATTTGAAAATTCCAGTTACTTTGGAAAAATAGAAAGTGAAGAACATTTCACGGATCTCAAATTATATATTTGCATGTCTTGCAAACATGGGACTTACAGGGCAAAACACAGAAGCATATTACAGACAAATGTTCAAGTCTGTTTCAGCCAGACATTATGGTAAGGAAGTACAGCAGGAGATGATAATTAAGATAAATTTAAGAGTATTAAAATCCCAATAAACATAAAATTTTCAATTCAGAATAGAGCCATGTCAGTTTATTTAGTAATGTTAGCCAGAACTCCTAACCCTAAAACATAATATTTCCAGGTCTTTTTGCAAATATTATTCTTTTCTATTAGCATTAAAATAATTTTAAAGAGGTTATTTCTTAGAGCTCTCATATTCCCTCAGGAACTCAAGTTAAACTATAATGCCTTTAATTACACTCAAACCCTAAATATTCTCACTCCACACTTTTGCCCTGCAGAATTTTGTTCTTTCTTTTCTTTTTTACTTCTTTTCTTTGTCGTTTTCTTCCTCTTTACCCACCCCCCCTTTTAAGTACAGAGAACAGACCTCCAACTCCCTATTACTGGGTATCATTCAAAGTGCATTTGGCTTCAAGTTCAAAATGGCTTGACAATAAGTTATAGAAAACTTGTCAAATAAGTATAAGCAAAAAAGGTATTTATTAATTCAAGAAATCTGAAAATTTAATGGTTTCAAGATTTGTCAAATGTGAGACAGCAATGTCTACTTTTTTCTTCAGTAAAATAAGGGGTTGTACTAACTTCATGATTATTATGTGGAGTGAGCCATAATACTTATGTGAAAGAGACATTTTAGAAAACACACACAAATGACACTCCCCCTCATAATCATTGGTTCTGAGATAACTCCTTCAGAAAAAAAGAAACTATGCTTGAGAGACTGTTCTAATGAACATGCCCTTCAAGTACACAAAAGTAGGAAAAAGGTTTGAGAACTCTTGGACTAGATGGTTTCAATACTGTCCTATTTTGTGTTTATATACTAAAATACAATACATTTTGTTTAAAAATTTTATGTATTTTGTATTAGTTAACAAAATTTAAATTCAAATCATAAAAAATAAATTGGTTTAAAATCTGGATATTTACAGTAATGCATTCTAAAATCACTTTCCTGAAGTATTTTATGGAATTTTCATGTTTTATAAAGTAGAACATTTCCAGCATTTTACCCAATCACCAGTTCAGTTAAAATAATAAAGAAAAAATAAAATAAAAATTATATAGAGAATATTAGATATGAGGACTAATGTACAAGTGCAAAGCAATAGACAGCCTCTCTTGTTCAGTTCTGAATTTCTTTATATTCAGTCAGCCTTCTAATGGAACTATGAAAATCAGTAAAAATCAACCGAAGGCAGAATTTTGAACATTCAGTGTCATTCTTTGACCACTGAATTAGAAATACATATTAAGCAGCAATGGTCTGTTAGTTTGAAAATGATGCAGTAGGAGGTTCTGCTCAATTAGGTAAAAATTCTTCATTATGTAGAGCACAACAGGCAATGATATAAGATAGAAGAAAGAACAAAAATATTAACCAAGTAAAAATCCCTGTTTTGAACTAAAAACAAGCTGGTAAAAACATCCCTCTGATGCTTGATCAGTATTAGCTGCTCTTCTCATTTATTATTGAAACATACAATGAATTAAGTGTTTGAGGTAAGGAAGGACTCAAGTGGGTCCTGAAGTAAAACTTCTATAATTTACAGTGTAACTGTGTGTAAAGCCATTTAAGGATTAGCTAGTGTCTGAAACCCAATCAACTGGTTTGTCAGTTAGGCAGAATCTGCTTCACATTTGATAATTTCATTGCTCGTTATCCTCTTTAAACCCAGAGGAAGCAGAAGTTTTTGTCAAGGAAAGAGTTTGGTCTTTGAAAGACTTGGTTTAGGGGCTGGGGATGTGGCTCAAGCGGTAGTGCGCTCACCTGGCATGCGTGCGTCCCGGGTTCGATCCTTAGCACCACATACAAAGATGTTGTATCTGCCGAAAACTAAAAAAAAATAAAAAATATTAAAAAATTCTCTCACTCTTAAAAAAAAAAGACTTGGTTTAAATCTTGGCTCAAACATTCACTATAATAGTCAGCTAAGTAAAGTCTTGTTTATAAGATTGCTAGAACAATAATAATTGTTACCTCCTGTCTCCATAAAGGAGAAAAAAATAATATTATAGAAAAGTATTACAGATATGCTAGTTGTGTCTATTGTGAACTTAAAATCAGGTCACTGTATTAAATATTAATAATATGAAGACAATATTTGAAACTGGGCAGAATTTAAAATTAAGTGCTGAAAGTTAGTGACGAGGGTTTGGTAATATTTGTAAGACTACTACTTTTTATTCCCATTATTATTATACTCAAATTGTTGTCTATGTAAAATTATATTGTTAACAATTTTTTTATAGAAATATTTATTTTTTAGTTGTAGTTGAGCACGATTCCTTTATTTATTTATTTATTTTATGTGGTGCTGAGGATGGAACCCAGGACCTTGCACATGCTAGGCAAGCACTCTACCACTAAGCCACAACCACAGCCTTATTGTTAACAATTGAAAATTAACAAATGGTATATGCAATCACCACAGGAAATAATTAAATTCTTGAAAAATAGAAGATACATGGAAATTATAGGGTAAAACTGAAGATTAATTTATTAAGAAATAGTGTGAATTCTCAGTTCTTTATTTCATTTGTATGGGTGATGATGAACATCTAATATCAATTAAACTATTTGTATAAGAGGTCAAAATTCTTAAAATAATATAATAAAAATATTTGAGGGCTGGGGTTGTGGGTCAGTGGTAGAGTGTTTGCCTAGCCTGTGTGAGGCACTGAGTTTGATCCTCAGCACCACATAAATATAAAATAAAGATGTTGTATCTACCTAAAACTAAAAAAGAAATACTTTTAAAAAATTGAATATAAGTTGAGTTTCTAATTGAAGTAGTAATTATTTTTTTCATGATTCCAAGAGATATAATGGTAGCAATATAGTAAGTGCTTCATCACACTTTTTTGGAGCCAGATGACTTAGGTTGTTCTATCACTTATTGTCTAGGGGATTATTGACAAATAGCTTAATCTTTGTTTTCCCCAACTGAAGATTAAAAAATTAAAATGTAAAAAGTAATTTTTACAATTTTTGTTTTTTTAATTTAAAAAATATTTTATTTGTTCTTTTTGTAAAGCATTTTGAACAGTTCACGTCATATTGTGAGCATTCAAAAAATGATAGCTTTTGTTCATCCATTACTGCATTTCAGTTCAACTGATTGTAAGAATATAGTTAAATAAATAAGAGTAATGTCTTTTAAAATATCAGGAGTCAAAAGAGAGTATAGTTAGTACAGCTATAGCTATTGACAAAAGGCAAAAATTAATTCCTATTCAACTGCATATTTAAAATCTCAATGTTATAATTTCAGTTATAATTGTTATAATTATAATATATATAAATTATGAAATTGTTATAATTTAAGAGGAGTGAATCAGCAAAAGGAAAAGAGAGAAGTTGAAGATATATGGATAGTTTGAGAAATGATAGAGTCTCTGGGACTGTCATAAATTTGGGTGGCACAGAGATTCAAGAATATAGGAAATGTTGAGTTCATACTTCTCTTTAATTTTCTTCTAAGATTCTTGAAATAGTTTCTCATTCTCTCTCTTCCTCCTAATTACCTCATGATTCTTTTATTCTGGTCAACACAACTTTTGTGTACTATGATCTTGAGGTTCCTAATGGTAGAAGCATTATGAGATGGGCTTTGGATTCAGCCAAACCTAGTTTGAATACGTTTTCTGCCTCTTTATTACTATTCAAACTTGGGCAATTGCATAATCTTAATCTTTCTTCATATTAAAATGGATACAGTTTTAAACTAGTAGGAATCATGTATGAAATAATATGATTCATTTGAAACACACAACATGATATCTGATATATATTAAGTATAGGTTTCATGCAATGTAAGAGGCTTACTGCCAGCTCTAAATAATGGCCCCTGGGCAAGGTCGGCTGTTGACAGGAGCCATAATATATACTCAGTGCATCCTTGTCCATCTGCATTTTAAGCAGTTTGCAACCTGGTGGCCTGTGGGACAAATGAAAAACACCAAAAATATTTTGCTTGTTCCACAGTAATTTTTAAAGATTCCTATTTTTTTTGCCAGCATTTAAATGTCTGGAGATTTTACATATACATTTAGATTTTTGACTTCTTCTAAATAATTTGTAGATCCGCATTGATATATGAGAACACAAGACCATACTAGTAGCTTCATTAATTCAGTTACCTGATTTACTCTTGTACGCACCAGAGTTTACAGCCCCTATAATAAACCTTGAGGGTGTTATTCAGCAATGTATCAAATTCATGCCTGTAACAAAGTTTTCATAGACATTTATTTACTATTTTGCAAAGAAGTAGAAGACAAAAGTCCAAATCTTTTATACTGTATTTTATAGGCCTAAAACGTAATAATTTCAAAAGAATAATAATAAATATCTCAGAAATCAGATAATCTCCTCAAATATCATCTGATGTTTTCCAGAGTATTTGTGAGTTGGAAGAATGACAAAAAAGAAATAACTGTGGATTTCAGTTAAAAAAATTCCTCTAACATCCTCATCTAGTTTTTTGACTCTATTTAAATAACTTTTATAGGGCTACTCAGGGAAGATTTAGCCAAAATTAAAATTCAGAGCTAACATGCAAAAATTTTTAGGCCTATTTCCCAGCTCTTATACATTGTAAATAACCACCTTATAATAACTGATACTCATAAAATGAGGGCATAGAGATGAAAGGTGAGTTTTTGTTTTATTTGATAAAGGGTCCATTTTTATAGATAATATTATATCTGGCAACTTTCAATCTAACTGTTATAAAATACTCAATGCATTGGAAAATCAATAATCCTCATCAAACTGATTGTAATTGAAGAGCTGCTTCAGTTTATTCCTTAATGATGGGTAGCTATCTTATTGCAAAATATATTTTAGTACCTGTATATATACACATAATAAAGAAAAATAAACAGAGGACTTTCAACCATAAAAAACATTCTGCCACCACACAATAATATTTCTATACTGGAGGGTCAATTATATACCCAGGCTAGAGAAGAAGAAGGAAAAATGTAACTTAGAGCCCTTTGAAGTTCTCAGTTTTTCCAATCTTGTCACCAAGACTCTTGTCACCAAGACAATGAATTACATTTCCATTTCATGGAATACTTAAAATTATTTTCTGTTTTCCTGCTGAAACACTGACTGATTCTGATAATAGAAAACAGGTATGGTAGCAAAGAAGCATTAAATACAGTGAAATGTATCCCACCTCCATATAAGTACTGTAATCAATATTAATCTCAATATATATGGATGTGAATAGATATATACAAAGTAGAATTATATAGAATAGTAAGCCACAGAGGTCAAACATTGTTAGCTCTATTAAGTCAATGTCTAATCACTAGAGAATCATAGCCATCAGACTTTCAATATTATAAATTTCATTTTCAAAGATGTATCAGATTGTTTAAACTGGTATCACAATTTGATTCATCTAATTGGCATTGTTTTGATTCAAAACTCATAAAACAATTCAAGTATCATTTAATTTAAAAATTTGTTGACCTAATGCAGAATGGGTCACAAATGAGGACAGGTTTTGGTGGCAAATTAATACATTTTTTGATTTATATTTGATTAATGTGTGGCTTAACTACAAGAACAGAATGCATTGAAATTGCCAACAGACTTATATTAATCTGCATTACAACTATATTTATGATTGTAAATTAATAATTTACAGTTGTACTACTTCATAGGTTTTATATGTGTCCAGTTTGTATGTGACCAGTTTAAGGCAGAATTTCAGATCTTACTTATATGTGGACACAGACAAGAGTGTATGTTTGGTTTCTAAACAGAGCTGCTACAGATTCTAGAATATGGTTCTGCAATGCCAGATACTGCCCATATCTAAACAGCTTTTCCCTAGACAATAGTACTGTCATGTCATTGTTTACTTGTTTTGTTTTTGTTTCATTTCAAAATGAATTATGTCAGGGAAAATATAAATTGAGACGCTGTAGAAAAAAAATGGTTAATAGACTTGAAGATGTCCTGCTTAAGGTTTGTCTGATATTTAAGAATGACCTTTATTTTAGCTTAAAATACAAAGAAAATGGAATTTTCATTCTTAAGAACATATCAGAGAGGGTAATGTGTTTTTAATGAAGATACAATTAACTATGTATTGACATTAGTATGTATCAATATGTTTGTAATGTGTACTGGAATGCTAAAATTCAATCTCTAGAATCCTACACTAATTCAGCTATTTAAAAGATGCAGTATGTAAAAATGTGGATGTGGAACCGATGTGAATCTGCAATATGTATACAGGGTAAAAATGGGAGTTCATAATCTGCTTGAATCAAATGTATGAAATATGATATGTCAAGAGCTTTGTAATGTTTTGAGCAACTAATAATAAAAAAAGAAAAAAAAATAAAAGATGCAAACAAGTATATTGTACAAATTCTAAACAAGAAGATACTCAGAGGTTCAAAAATGCTGGGGAAAAGGTCTAATGTTTCTTTTCTTTTTTCTTTTTTCATTTTACTATAGTAAGAACAGATAACATGAGATTTATCCTTTTAGTGAATTTTTAAGTGGACAATGCATTGTTGCTCATTATAGGTGTGATATTGTATAGCAGATCCTGAGAACTTTGTTATCTTGTGTAACTGGAACTTTATACCCATTAATTAGCAACTGCCCATTTTCCCTTCCCCTCAATCACCAGCAACAAACATTCTACTCAGCATCTATGAGTTTAACCACTTCAGATACCAAATATAAGTGGAATCACACAGCATTTGTCTTTTTGTGACTAGCAAATTTGATTTAATATAATGCCCCCCAGATAAGTCAATATTGCCACATATCGCACTAGTTGCTGTAGCAATAATGACCATGGAAAATACAGGGAAGCATTCCTCTGGTGAGCAAACTCCTGGAGGGTAACTGGCACTCTGTTTCCCACCCTTAGAATGCCCTGAAGTTTCTCCTAGGAACTAGTAAGATAACTAATACATGTGCTACATCTAGCTGTTGTGAAATGCCCTGCATGAGGAGGCTCTATGCTAGAGTCTTATCAGCCTAAACCTTGATCGCAGGCACACAAATCCTACTAATAAAGGAACTCTCTTGTTAGACAACCACAACGTTTCACTGAGCCTAAACCTGTCCAAATAACAGTAGCTTTATATAATGGACATTTTTTAAAGAGCTACACAAACTCCTAACACCGCACATTGCAGTTTAGTAAATAACTGAGGAATAAGCTGCATAATGTTGCTAAGTCTGTAACCTGCCTAGTAATACTATGATGAATATGTACTAATGATGCCAATTACCTAAAGGAACCTATTCATATAAATAATGCTGGCAGCTTCAACATTCTGCTATTCTGCCATCTTTCCTGCCTCTGCATCTTGTCTCTGTGTCTCTTATTATTTTCCTTACAATTTGCTTCTTTTTAAACGTTGAACAGTATTTCATTATGTGTGTATGTACATGTGTGTATCACATTTTCTTTATCCATTTACCTATCAATGGACATCTAGATTGTTTCTGTATCCAACCTATGGTCGATAATGCTGAAATTATTATGGGAGCTGATGTCCTGATTTCAGTTCTTATGGACATATGAAAAGAAGTGGGATTTTTAGATCACAGGATAGTTTTAATATTTTGGAGAGTCTCTATACTGTTTTTCAAAGCTACTGAACCAGTTTCCATTCCTGCCAACACTATGCAAAGTTTCCATTTTCTCCATACCAGTGCTAACACTTATCTCTTGTCTTTTTGATAATAACTGTTCTGACACGTGCTAGGTGATATCTAATTGTGATTTTAATTTATATTTCCCTGATGGTTAATGATGTTAAACACCTTTTCATATGCTTCTTAGTAATTTTTTATGTCTTTGGGGAAAACTGTCTATTCAGGTTCTTTGCCAATTTTTAAATCAGGTTACTTTATTGCTATCAAGTTATGTGACTTCCCTATGTGTTTTGGATATCAACCACTATATTCATACATCTTTGTTGCTATTATGGAATACTATAAACTGGATAATTTATTTAAAAATTATTTCTCACAGTTCTAGGGTCTGTGAAGATCCAACCTAAAGCTGCTTGTAGGTTTAGTGCCTGGTAAGGAAAGCTCTCTGTGTGAAAGATGACACCTTATCACTGTGTCCTCACCTGGCAGAAGAAATGCAAGAGAATGAAATCCCTACCCTTAGCTCTTTTTTTTCTATTTTTTATTGGTTGTTCACAACATTACAAAGCTCTTGACATATCATATTTCATACATTAGATTGAAGTGGGTTATGAACTCCCAGTTTTACGCCAAATGCAGATTACAGAATCATGTCGGTTACACATCCACAATTTTACATAATGCCCTATTAGAAATTGTTGTATTCTGCTACCTTTCCTATCCTCTACTATCCCCCCTCCCCTTCCCTCACATCTCTCTCTCTATCCCATCTACTGTAATTCATTTCTCTCCTTGTTTATTTTCCCATTCCCCTCACAACCTCTTATATGTAATTTTGTATAGCAATGAGGGTCTCCCTTCATTTCCATGCAATTTCCCTTTTCTCTCCCTTTCCCTCCCATCTCATGTCTCTGTTTAATGTTAATCTTTTCTTCCTGCTCTTCCTCCGTACTCTGTTCATAGTTGCTCTCATTATATCAAAGAAGACATTTGGTATTTGGTTTTTAGGGATTGGCTAGCTTCACTAAGCATAATCTGCTCTAGTGCCATCCATTTCCCTGCAAATTCCATGATTTTGTCATTTTTTAGTGCTGCGTCATATTCCATGGTGTATAAATGCCACATTTTTTTATCCATTCATCTATTAAAGGGCATCTGGGTTGGTTCCACAGTCTAGCTATTATGAATTGTGCTGCTATGAACATCGATGTGGCAGTATCCCTGTACATGCTCTTTTAAGTTATTCAGGGGATAGTCCGAGAAGGGCAACAGCAGGGTCAAATGGAGTTTCCATTCCCATCTTTCCCAGGAATCTCCATACTGCTTTCCAAATTGGCCGCACCAATTTGCAGTCCCACCAGCAATGTACAAGTGTATACTTTTCTCCACATCCTCGCTAGCACTCGTTGTTGTTTGCCTTCATAGTGGCTGCCAATCTTACTGGAGGGAGATGGTATCTTAGGGTGGTTTTGATTTCCATTTCTCTGACTGCTAGCGATGGTGAGCATTTTTTCATATACTTGTTGATTGATTGTATATCCTCCTCTGAGAAGTGTCTGTTCAGGACCTTGGCCCATTTGTTGATTGGGTTATTTGTTATCTTATTGTCTAATTTTTTGAGTTCTTTGTATACTCTGGATATTAGGGCTCTATCTGAAGTGTGAGGTGTAAAAATTTGTTCCCAGGATGTAGGCTCCCTATTTACCTCTCTTATTGTTTCTCTTGCTGAGAAAAAAACTTTTTAGTTTAAGTAAGTCCCATTTGTTGATTCTTGTTATTAACTCTTGTGCTATGGGTGTCCTATTAAGGAATTTGGAGCCCGACCCCACAATATGTAGATTGGAGCCAACTTTTTCTTCTATCAGACGCAGAGTCTCTGATTTGATATCAAGCTCCTTGATCCATTTTGAGTTAACTTTTGTGCATGGCGAGAGAAAGGGATTCAGTTTCATTTTGTTGCATATGGATTTCCAGTTTTCCCAACACCATTTGTTGAAGATGCTATCCTTCCTCCATTGCATGCTTTTAGCCCCTTTATTAAATATAAGATAGTTGTAACTTTGTGGATTAGTCTCTGTGTCCTCTATTCTATACCATTGGTCCACCCACCTGTTTTGGTACCAGTACCATGCTGTTCTTGTCACTATTGCTCTGTAATATAGTTTGAAATCTGATATCCCTATACCGCCTGATTCACACTTCCTGTTTAGAATTGCTTTTGCTATTCTGGGTCTTTTATTTTTCCATATGAATTTCATGATTGCTTTATCTATTTCTACAAGAAATGCCATTGGGATTTTGATTGGCATTGCATTAAACCTATAGAGAAATTTTGGTAATATCGCCATTTTGATAATGTTAGTTCGGCCTATCCATGAACAGGGAACAGGGTATATTTTTCCATCTTCTAAGATCTTCTTCTACTTCTCTCTTTAGGGTTCTGTAGTTTTCATTGTATAAATCTTTCACCTCTTTTGTTAGGTTGATTCCCAAGTATTTTTTTTTTTTGAGTATATTGTGAATGGAGTGTTTTTCCTCATTTCCGTTTCAGAAGTTTTGTCGCTGATATACAGAAATGCCTTTGATTTATGTGTGTTGATTTTATATCCTGCCACTTTGCTGAATTCATTTATTAGTTCTAGTAGTTTCTTTGTAGACCCTTTTGGGTCTTCTAGGTATAGAATCATGTCATCCGCAAATAGTGATAATTTAAGTTCTTCTTTTCCTATTTTTATGCCTTTAATTTCTTTTGTCTGTCTAATTGCTCTGGCTAGTATTTCAAGGACTAAATTAAATAGAAGTGGTGAGAGAGGGCATCCCTGTCTTGTTCCAGATTTTAGAGGGAATGCCTTCAACTTTTGTCCATTCAGAATGATGGTAGCCTGAGGCTTAGCATAGATAGCTTTTACAATGTCAAGGTAAGTTCCTGTTATCCCTAGTTTTTCTAATGTTTTGAACATAAAGGGATGCTGTACTTTGTCGAATGCTTTCTCTGCGTCTATCGAGATGATCATATGGTTCTTATCTTTGAGTCTATTGATGTGGTGAATAACATTTACTGATTTCCATATATTGAAACTTCCTTGCATCCCAGGGATGAATCCTACTTGATCATGGTGCACAATTTTTTTGATGTGTTTTTGTATTCGATTCGCCAGAATTTTATTGAGGATTTTTGCATCTAGGTTCATTAGAGATATTGGTCTATAGTTTTCTTTCTTTGAGGTGTCTTTGTCTGGTTTCGGAACCAGGGTGATGTTGGCCTCATAGAATGAATTTGGAAGAGCTCCCTCTTTTTCTATTTCCTGAAATAACTTGAAAAGTATTGGTATTAATTGTTCTTTAAAGGTTTTGTAAAACTCCGCTGTATACCCATCTGGTCCTTGGCTTTCTTGGTTGGTAGTCTTTTGATTGCTTCTTCAATTTCATCCATTGATATTGGTCTGTTCAAATTGTGTGTATCCTCCTGACTCAGTCTGGGCAAATCATATGACTTAAGAAATTTATCGATGTCTTTACTATCTTCTATTTTATTGGAATATAGGTTTTCAAAATAATTTCTAATTGGGGCTGGGGATGTGGCTCAAGTGGTAGCGCACTCGCCTGGCATGCGTGCGGCCCGGGTTCGATCCTCAGCACCACATACCAACAAAGATGTTGTGTACACCGAGAACTAAAAAATAAATATTAAAAATTCTCTCTCTCTCTCTCTCTCTTTCTCTCTCTTCTCTCACTCTATCTTTAAAAAAATAATTTCTAATTGTCTTCTGTTTTTCTGTAGCATCTGTTGTGATATTGCCTTTTTCATCCTGTATGTTAGTAATTTGAGTTCTCTCTCTTCTTCTCTTTGTTAACATGGCTAAAGGTCTGTTGATCTTATTTATTTTTTCGAAGAACCAACTTTTAGTTTTGTTAATTTTTTCAATAGTTTCTTTTGTTTCAATTTCATTGATTTCCGCTCTGATTTTAATTATTTCTTGCCTTCTCCTACATTTGCTGTTGTTTTGCTCTTCCTTTTCTAGAGCTTTGAGATGAAGTGTGAGCTCATTTATTTGTTGTTTTTTTCTTTTTTTGAGGAATGACCTCCAGGCGATGAATTTCCCTCTTAAAACTGCTTTCATTGTGTCCCATAGATTCCGATATGTTGTGTCTGTATTTTCATTTATCTCTAAGAATTTTTTGATTTCCTCCTTTATGTCTTCTGTAACCCATTGATCATTCAGTAACATATTGTTCATTTTCCATGTGATGTAGGATTTTTCCTTCCTTCTTTTATCATTGATTTCCAGTTTCATTCCATTATGATCAGATAAAATGCATGGTATTATCTCCACCCCTTTATATTTACTGAGGGTTGCCCTATGGCATAATATATGGTCTATTTTTGAGAAGGATCCATGTGCTGCTGAGAAAAAAATATATGCATTTGATGATGGTTGATATATTCTATATATGTCAGTTAAGTCTAGGTTATTGATTGTGGTATTGAGTTCTATAGTTTCTTTATTCAACTTTTGTTTGGAGGATCTGTCCAATGGTGAGAGAGGTGTGTTGAAGTCACCCATAATTATTGTGTTGTGGTCTATTTTATTCTTGAACTTGAGGAGAATTTGTTTTATGAATGTCGCAGCACCATTATTTGGTGAATAAATATTGATAATTGTTATGTCTTGTTGGTGAATGGTTCCTTTTAACAGTATATAATGTCCTTCCTTATCCCTTTTGATTAACTTAGTCTTGAAGTCGATTTTATTCGATATGAGGATGGCCACTCCTGCTTGCTTACGAGGACGGTGTGTGTGGTATATTTTTTCCCATCCTT
The DNA here is from genome assembly GCF_964194105.1 of Spermophilus citellus. Lineage (NCBI taxonomy): Eukaryota > Metazoa > Chordata > Mammalia > Rodentia > Sciuridae > Spermophilus > Spermophilus citellus. The sequence continues at coordinate 94,221,895 of NC_138190.1, read as the reverse complement.
TCACCTTCAGCCTGTGTATGACTTTTCCAATCAGATGTGTCTCCTGGAGGCAGCATATTGTTGGATTAGTTTTTTTAATCCATGATACCAGCCTATGTCGCTTTATTGGAGAGTTTAAGCCATTAACATTTAGAGTTACTATTGATATATGGTTTGTACTTCCAGCCATGTTTGATTATTTATCCTTTTTAAAAAACATTTAGTTTGTTTCTTCATGATTATCTTTCCCCTTGCCCTCTGTCTTTACTGAGGCACTTCCCACTGATGGTTTTGGTTATTGTTTTTCATTTCTTCCTGGTGTAGTGTTTTGCTCAAAATGCTTTGCAATGCTGGTTTTCTGGCTGCAAATTCTTTTAACTTTTGTTTGTCATGAAAGATTTTTATTTTGTGTCATACCTGATGTTTAATTTTGCTGGATACAGAATTCTTGGTTGGCATCCATTGTCTTTCAGGGTTTGAAATACGTTGTTCCAGGATCTTCTCGCTTTCAGCACCTGTGATGAAAAATCCTTTGTTAACCTTAGTGGTTTACCCCTGAATTTAGTCTGTCTCCTTTCTCTTGTAGCTTTTAATATTTTCTCTCTGTTGTGTATATTGGATATCTTCATAACAATGTGTCTTGGTGTTGGTCTACTGAGATTTTGTGTGCTCGGTGTCCTGTATGCAACTTCAATTTGTATATCTGTTTCCTTTTTTATTTCTGGAGAGTTTTCTGTAATTATTTCATTCAGCAGGTTACTCATTCCCTTGGTTTGAATCTCTGTACCTTCTTCTATCCCAATGACTCCTACGTTTGGTTTTTTTATGTTATCCCATAACTCTTGGATGTTTTTCTCATGATTTTTTACCAGCCTTTCTGAGTTGGCTAGACTCTTTTCAAGATGATATATTTTGTCTTCATTATCTGATGTTCTGGCTTCTACTTGCTCCACTCTGTTAGTGATACTCTCAATTGAGTTTTTCGTTTGTTTTATCCTTTCCTTCATTTCTAGATTTATTGTTTGATTATTTTTTATAATCTCTATCTCCTGATAAAGATGCTGAACTTCTTCTTTTATCTGTTTATGTAATTCATTCTCAATGTGTTATTTCGCTGCTTGAATTTGCTGTCTCGTATCCTCTTTAAGGTTCCATTACATCTGTCTAAGGTGTTCCTTGAGGTCTTTATATGACCATTTTTCTGATGACTCTAGGTCCTCCTGAATATTTAGGCTGTCCTGCATTGTTTGTACTCCTTTTCTTCCTTGCTTTTTCATGCTGCTCATGTTACTTCTTGTTCTGTTTGACTGCTGAGTTACTGTTTACTCCTATAAATTCATTTGATGCTTGGGAGGAAAGGTATTAGAAGGGAAGGGAAGAACTCACTAAAGAGAATGAGAGTAAGCAGGTAGAATTCAAGGAATGGGGAATAAGAAAATTGAAAAGAAATGAACAGACAAAAGAAGAAGAAAAAAAAACAGGAAATAAAGAAAGAAAAAAATTTAAAAAAAATAATAATAATAAAATAAAAATTAAAATTAGAAGAAAAAAATTGATAAAAAATTGAAAAAAAAATTAAATAAAACAACAAGAAAGAAAAATGAAAATGAAAGAAAAAACCCAAATCAAAAAAAAAAGAAAAAACTAATAAATGCAGTCTTAGAGTTTGATTAACTTCCCTTCCAGTAGGTGGCGCTGTGCCTACCAGGCCAAGTTTCTCCTGTCAATACGCCGGAACCAATCACTGTGCAGCAGCTCCTCCTTCCAGACTGGGCAAGTCTCCAATCCTGAGAGCCCAGGGCCTCCTCTTGTGTCTAGTCACTTCCCCACTTTTCCTCTAGCCAGGCCCCTCTTACGGGTGCCGCTCACCACAATACTGGCTACACGCCAGGTCTGCTGCTCCCGGGAGCCCTGTTTTCATGAACGACTGGGCACACTCTCCCTGTTTGCCATTCCCTCGGACCCTAAGTTTGTAGAGCTTGGGGCTGAGAATCCTCAGCGGATTTTACTTGCCCTCCGGTAGCCATGCCCCCGGTGGCTGGTGCAAGAGACCTCAGTTGTCAGCACTGGTGGGAGCGGTAGCCGGGAGTTCTGCGCTGCGGGTTCCGCGCTGCGGGTCTCGCGCCACGTCTGATTCCCTTGGTCTAGCTATTGTGCTCACGGGAGAGCTGGGAGGGGCCCTGATGGGAGAGCTGGTAGGGGCCCTTAAGGTTTCTCGGATGTGTGGAGAGGGAAGGCTAGGGAATTACACCCCTGTAGCCGCAGGTTTCAATGAAGTTATCTCCTCTGCCACAGTCTGGTGACGTCAGTTCTCTGCCATGGTGGTATCTCTTACAAATGGCGAAAGTTCGTTTCCCTTTGCTGGGTGACCAATGCAACAGGTAGGTCCTTACTGTCTCTCCCAAGCCACGTTTCAAACCTGTGGCTACTACCTATGAAGGCTCGGTTGGCATTTACCTCCGTAGGATCAGAAGGGCTGACCAGTTGTTTCAGCCGGATGGATTAATGCTGAGTCACAGCTGTTTGTCTGTGGGAAGCAGGCGAACGGGAGCTTGAATTCAGCTGATCCGGGCTCAGTGTGTGTTCTGAGAGGCCCAGACTGTTCACCCCAGAGCCACGTCAGCTCAGCATTGCCTAGTGATCCTCAGCTAACAGGTTCCATGAGAGGCAAAAACAGCCATGAGGTCAGAAGAAACTCATGAGTCCTTTTAGAGAACGTGACATAGATGGCTTTGGAGAGAAGTAGTCCTGGGCTCCAATCCTGTGTATAGTTTTCCAATTCTGTACCCTTAGCTCTTTTATAAGCTTTTTAATCTCATCCATATAGGCTCTGTTCTCATGATGTAATGACTTCTTAAAAATTATGACTCTTAAAATTATATCATATATGTGATTAAATTTCAGTATATGAATTTTGGAAGGCACATTCATACCATAAAAATCCCTTATCAGATATATAGTTCACAAATATTTTCTCCATTTTATAGGTTATCTTTCATTTTGCTGATTGTTTCTTTTGCTGCACAGAAGCTTTTATATTTTATGCACTCCTGCTTGTTGTTTCTACTTTTGTTTCATGTTTAAAAAATTGATTGCCAAGACCAATTTCAAGAACCTTTTTCCTTGTGTTTTCTGATACAGTATGGTTTTTGACACAATACCTTTATTTTATTTATTTTTTTAATGTGGTGCTGAGAATAGAACCCAGTGCCTTTTATGTACTAGGCCAGTGTTCTACCACTGAGCTACAACCCCAGCCCAATTGAATTCATTTTGATTTAATTTTGTATACAGTATAAGAAAAGGATATAATTGCATTCTTTGACATTAGATATTCAGTTTTTCTACACCTTTTATTGCAAAGACTATCCTTTCACAATTATGTATTATTCATACCCTTGGCCAAAGTTAGTTGGCCATATATTCTTGGATTTATTTCTGGACTCCCTATTGTCTTCCATAGTTTGGTATGTCATTTTTTTATGCCAATACTATACTCTTTTGATTACTGTAGCTTTGTCATATAGCTAGAATTAAGGAATGTGATGGCTCCATCTTTGTTCTTCTTTCTCAAGATTGTTTTAGCTATATGGTTTCTTTTGTGGTTCTATATGAATTTGAGGGTTTTTTCACTTATTTTGTGAAAAATACCATTCAACCATTGCTTGGATTTATAGATCCTATTGGGTAGTATGGATATTTTCACATTAATACTTTTAGTTCATGCCCATGGGATATCTTTTTTTTTTCCTATGTTTTATTCTTATATTACTTTCATCAATATCATACAGTTATCAGTACACACAACTTTCATTTCCTGTGTTAAATTTAGTTACAAATATTTTATTGCTATTGTAAATAGGATTGTTTTCTTAATTTATTTTTTGGTACATGGGATTGAACCCAAGGGTGCTTAACTGCTGAGTCACATTCCCAACAATTTTTTATATTTGATTTAGAGACAGGTCCTCTCTAAGTTGCTGAGGCTGGCTTTGAACTCTAGATCTCCTGCCTCAGCCTCTAGATCCACTGTGATTTTAGGCTAATGTCACCGTGTCTGGCTTAATTACTTTTGGAGATAGTTCATTGTTAATATACACAAATACCACTCTGATTTTTGTATTTAATTTTTGAATGTTGACTTCCTCCCCACCCTGGAACTCTATTAAATTCATTTGATAGTTTTAACAGTTTTTATGGTGCTTTAAGATTTTGCATATATAAGATCATGGCATCTGCAGAGATAATTTAACTCATTCCCTTCTGATGTGGATGCCTTTTGTTTCTTTCTCTTTTCTAATCTCATTTGGTTTTGATTGAGATCATTTTAAAATTAGAATTATTTTTGAAAAAAAATCATATTATTTGCTTTCTCTTGAGAAAAAAGTGTTGAGTATTAAAAAAAATTATTTATCTCACTAAAGTTTTACATTTTCCTCATGAAGATCCTTTATATTTCTTATTAATGTTTTTCCTGGGAATGTCAATAATTCTTCACTACAAGCTTTACAGATTAAGGATTTTTATTCTTTGTTTAACCATAATAGATAGATGTTTCTCAATCATGTTATTGTAATTTTATTAACCTAACTATGTAGGTTGTAGCTTTCTTGATAAGGGTTATAAAGATTTTTAATGGAGGGTTCAAGACTAGAATGCTAAAACCACTGTTGCACTGTACCATTCTGGCTTGGTAAAGGTTAAACACTTCAATTACTTAGTAGCAAGGAAATTGTCTTTTACATATACCATTAATAATTTCATGTTTAAGTGAACTACTTTAGGTACAAAATAAGTGTGAATCCTTATGTCCTGGCACTATTTATAATTATTCTTCTCTAGCTATAGGATCTCAAACTCAAATGCTTTCAAGGCCTAGGTATTTATGGTAAGAGAGTGAAACAGAATACATAAAATGTTAAGAAGGGGTGGGATCTATAATAAATTGAAAAGTGAATATCCAACTAAATGCATTCATGCTTCTTAATATATACTACAGAAGCTAAAAAAAAGTTTTCTGAAGGTTGTGAGTTTGCATTCCTTTGTCTAGCATATCAGGGAAAACTAATTTAAATAGTCTGAATCATAATGCTTAAATGAACACCTTAGGTCTGGTGGTTGACTCATAACCACATTCTTCACCTGATTCTCATTCTGACTCCATATATTCAAATGGGATTATAGAGGTAATTCATACTATTAGCACTCCAGGATTTAAAATTCTCCATCAACCTATGTAATCTCTAGTGAAATGTTGTTTTTTTTGAAGTATTGACCTTTTACACCTAGATATGTTACAACCACCTGGAGTCTCCTTATAATGGTATTTTATTGGCATGTTTGTGCTTTTGAGAAACACTAAAACAGTTGTGAGAATTCTTTGTCTTAAACCTCACTATGCCATCCTATGAGTTTCTTAACCTTTTAATCTTATCTAGAACTCACATTCAGGACTCACTGGGTGAGCAATTGTTGAACTCAATATCTACTTAAAATTTAATTGTTTTATTTTGTGATATTTGACATTTTTTCCAGTTAGCCAGACTAATTTGTGTATATTTAATACCAATAGACAACAAAAGTAGATTTGTTGATTAAAGAAAATGCATTGCTGATTACATAATATTTATGAAAGTAGAATATTATGTTCTCATTTATGCATAGCAAATTATCTAGGCTAGGAGTTCACAATGTGTTTATAAGTGTAGTGCCAGGTAAAGTAGAGAGGAATCAGTGACAGAGGTAAGGAAACGATATAGAGGCTATCTCCAAAATGATGCTTTTCTAGTCCTATCCAATAGTTTTAACTTCCTGCTGTTAACTGTTTTTTTAAAAAATAGTAATTATAATAAGAACTTAAGATAAACACTCAAATAATAGTATTTGATGTTAATGAAATTGACAGGCAAGGACTTCAAATATTGTTATATATTATTATTCCAAATAGGCCTATGCAAACTTGTTTCAAAGAAAGAATGGCGCTTTGAATGAAGGGGACTTTACAGTAAAGCTTCCTAATATATATGTGATGTAAATATGAACTGACAGGGTTATGAACTCAAGAAATGTTATGCAAAGTTCTGTGTATGTGTATGTATGTCTCCATCCCCTGGGAAAGAGTCCTTAACTCTCAGATTCTTAAAATTCCCTAAGACAAAAACTACTGAGATTGGTTGCTTTCAAGAACAAGAATCATTCATAAAATAACTGCAGATGAACCCTAATGCCCAATTTATTACATATCTATCCCTTACCACAGACACCAATGTTATATAGAACAACTTAGGTCTAAGTTATACTAGTGATTTCCTAATTAAGATATGAAATGACCTTTTATTTTTTTGGCTCAGCTATAGTTGTGCAGATATTCTAACAGATATAAAAAGAATCACAATAATCACACTGTGTCTGACATATAGTAAGTAATCAATAATCAATAGTAACTACACTCAAGATAGAAGGAATCTTTTCTTTATGGTAAATTTTTCCACAGTCACTAATATATATTGTCTTTTCTTCACATTTTTTAGATAGCATTGCCGGGATTCCTTCAGATAGTGACCAAAATAAATTAACTATCCTTCAGATGAGGTTTATTTATAATTCCTGTGTTAGGAGAATAGAGCTGAACATTTTAACGATTAAAGATTTCAAAATTTACTGAAATGCTCAGTTGTAAAATTCATGAAGTTTTGTGTGGGTCTATATTTCAAAATACAGCTAATGTTCTATAATCTAGTGTTTACATAATAATACATATCCTGTACTTTTTACACTGAAATGAGGATTTTTCTTTGAAAGATAGAAAATAAACATGAATTTCAAATGGTGTTACAAGACTGACAAACATCCCTGTAAATATGCTACTTGTCACAAGTGTATGTTGCATAAATAGCCATTTCCTGACTTATGATGTGATTTTTTGACCCACAGAGTTTAATATCATGCTAGGATGAGCAGGGAATAAATAAGATTTTTTATATTATAAGCCTAAATCTTTTGAATAATAAACTTTCATTTGACAGAAACTTATGATTATGCTTATCTCAATAATATCCAAACTGTAAGACAAATGTGTGAAGGTATTATTAAGTTCACTATAGCAGTTTTGTTACATGAAAAGGTTATTTTAGACTTGTTATAAACATTGAAATTTAGAAATATGGATATATTAGTTTATACAGAAAAATAAATTACCTTTGTTTTATAGCACTGAAACTAAGAATGCAATAAAAAAAGATAATTAGCCAACTTATCAAAAATACCAAACAGACCAATGACTTTTGTAATTATCAAGACAACTCAATTTTTGCTTTACTATGCAAAACTTGTTTGCTGAACTGAATTGAAGATCATCAAAATTACTTACAATATGCTGCTTACCAAAGCATGGGAAAATTAGACTATTATGACCAATTAATTGAACTTAATAAAGCTTCTAAATTATTTTTGTTTATTACCATGAGGTTAATGATTTGGTCTTTTTTTAGATGGGGTTGAAAGGAATAGTTTGAAAATCTAGAAAAAAAGTAAATTTCTTTTGAAAAGACCAAGACTTTCAAGCAGGCAACAATACATTTTTCCTCTGTCCCAACCTGAAACAAACAAAACAATAAAACTATAATAAATTAATTTTTACTCTTTCCCAAAATTTTTTTTTCAACCAATACATTTGCATATTAAGTATCTTGAAGTTTAAAGTGTCTCTGTTAATTTGGTTTTCTTCTACTGCTGGGGAGATATACTGAAGAAATTATTAATTTTAAGACCCCAGACAAACTCAATTTTCTGTTATATACTCTCTGGTACCTTTGGATTCATTTTTTCTCTCAAAAGAAAAACTGCCTAGAATCACCTATTATAGGAGTCTTTGGCCTTTCCCTTTTGACTAACATTTGGAAAGGTGATTTATTAGTAACAATGCTCCCTCTTTCTTGATTATGTTTTTGCATTTATTATTTATTTAAATTGGCAACTTTAAATATATTGATACTTGCTATATTTGTAGCAACATATGTTTTAAAATATATTTACATGTGGAATGGCTAAACATCAAGCTAATATATGCATTACCTCATATACTTACTTGTTTTGGGGAAAACTTAAAATCTATTTTAACATTTTTTAGTTTATAATAGATTGTTATTAACTACAGTCACCATTTTATACAATAGATCTCTTGAAATATTCCTACTGCCTGAGATTCTTTGTAATCCTTTGACCAACATTTCTCCAATTCCCCTTCACTCCCAGCCCTTGGCAACTTTCATTTGTCAGAAACTTATGATTTTTCTGTTTTTATGAGTTTGACATTTTTTTAGATTTCACATATAAATTAGATAATGTGATACATGTCTTGTTGTACCTGGTTTATTTCATTCATTTATATTTAATAATTAAGTTGTATGGGTTATTGAGATGTCTCTGGGAGTCATTAATCAGTTGCTTAATAGAGACTTTATAAAATGTCATTTACTGTGGTGAATTCACCCCAGTCCACATTCTTATTCTCAAATTAGTAAGTCTAGAAAACTGATTTATTAGAAACCTAGAATTGCAGTGAACATATACTCATGCTCAATATATAAATGAGAAAACCTATATGTTGGTGATAATTCATAATTACCAAGTAGACTCTATTGTTCTCATTGACTTCACCAGCAGATTCTGGAGACGATGTATAGACAAGTGATTAGACTCATAGGTTTACCCAACTGGGCTCAAACCTAATGTCTTCTATTTGCAATCTCTAACATCTCTGGAAAATTAATTAATTTCTTATAATATGCCCCCAGTTTCATAAGCTACAACTGTGAATATTTATATCCACTTCGTAGGAATATTGTAAGGTTTTCATCAGATAGGTTACATAAGTGGAAATGCGTAGCATATGGTAAGAAAGTTATTGTCTTCATAGAAGAAAACATAGGCAAAATTATTAAATGATTCGTGAGTTTTTTATTCAATGAACTTTTTACTACCCAGTAACCCAAAATATTGAATAGCAAGTCATTTATTTAAATCATTCAGCATATAGCTACATAAGTTACAAAAAGAAAGCAAACTTATTTTTCAAAGTTTAAACAATTTTAAATGTATGTTGCTTTTGTTCATTTGAATAGTATTAAAACCTTAAAGTAAACAACCAACCTATTCACATCTTTTATTCCCATCTCCTTTACAAATTTGTTATTCTACCCCAATTATAATTTCATTTTTTCCAAATATAGTGTGAATCATAATTCTATAACCAAATTTTACATCAATTAAAAATTAAAGATCAGCAAGGACACCTAAAATTAAAGAAATGAAAAATGCATACCAAAATTACTTAAATTATTTTATTAAACAAATTTAAACTATGTATTCTGTAAATCTGTATATGTGTCAAAATAGAAAAGACAACATTGATAATGTCACCAAAGACTAATATTTTAATGCAAAAAGGAAAATTTAAAACCATCCTACCATCCTGAATAAATTATATAGAGAAATTCCTTAATAGGAGTCAATACTGATGATTTTTGAAATAATTTTGTTATAATAGCAAAAAAGGGGAAATAATCTGAATGCTCAAACATCAGAAAATTAAATTATCATATGATATTCATATGAAATATTAGGACCTTAGATTTATCATCCCTTTTTGAAAATGTTTAGTGACATGGCTGTATTTAATAAAAGAAAGTAGTATGTTACATAAAAGCATATAAATATGATCACAATTATGGTTTTTAAAAGTTAATATAAAGTGCATACATAAAACAATGATAGATATATATCAAAATGCTAACAAGTGATGATATATTATATACTTTTTAATCTCATTCTATTTTTTAAAATTTTCACATTTTCTCCAATGAAAACATATTACTGCTTTTGTAAAAATGCAGTAGATAAAAATTATTATTGAACTTTTTTTTGCAGCAACTCATATAGGTAAATCAGCTTGGGCATGAGTGACTCAAACACAAATTGGTAAGGTCTGGAACTGAGTGAATTCATTCTTGCAAATTTTGTTCAAAGGTACAGCTATAATAATCACAAGTAATTTAAAAAATGCATTCTATAGTATTTTATCCCATTGATTTGATCAAGATTACCTATTAAAGGTAATTATCAATATCAAGTGGCAAAAAAGCAAGAGGAAGATCGTGGTGAGCACATACATATATTTTTAAATTTTCAAAAAAAATACTTTCTGAAAACCAGAGAAGGAGGATTTATGTAAAGGCAAGTCCTGGTTTGGAAGAGATTGTACTTCATTAGTAAATAAAAACAATCTGTGTCCAAGGATTTAGAAAGCAAATCCTGTATGAATAGCTAGCAGTCATACTTTAAGAGGATATAGTATTACTTATTATATGTTTTATTTGGCAAATTAAAACTGTATATATTTATGGTATACAACATGGTGTTTTTATAAGTATATTGTGTAATGTTTAAATTAAGCTATTTACCTTGTATACTTTTCACTTCATTGTGGAAAAAAAACTCTTGAAGTTTACTTTCTTAGCAATTTTAAATAAAATATATTATTGATTCTTTTTGTCACCACGTTATAAAATAGAGCTGTTAAACTATGCCTTTTATATAACTAAAATTTTGTATCCTTTAACTAAGGTCTTCCTAATCAGTCCCCTCCCTCCAACCCCTGGTAACCAACCTTCCACTCTCTATTTCTTTGAACTTTTTTAGATTTCACATATAAGTGAAAGCATGCAATATGTGCATTATTGTGCCAGACTTATTTCTCTTAACTTAATGTCTTCTAGGTTCATCCATGTTGTTAAACGTCATTTTAAAGACTGCAGAGATTTCCACTTTGTATAATGCACCAAATATTTTTTATTCATTCATTGGTAGACACTTAGGTAATTTGAAAGGACTAACTGGGAGGTAACGGTAGATAGGTACAGCATGACTGGGAGTGGTGGGTCAACTCCTGAGAGGATTCATATTCCTTGAGATCTCTTCCTCTTTCTCTGGCTCCTGGCCACCATGAGCAAAGCAGCACTCCTCTGTCATGCCTTATCACTATGATGTTCTTTATCACCTTGAACCCAGAGCAATGGAGTTGGCTGATCATGGACTGAACCTCTAAAATCATGAGCCAAAATACATTTTTCCTCCACTAAGTTGTTCTCGTCAGGTATTTTGGTTGCTGTGACATAAAGTTTACTAAGAGTATGGATTTATTTCTCATCTCTATTCTGTTGCATTGCTTGATGTGTCTGCTTTTATACAAAGTGCCAGGCTATTTTCATTACAAATACTTTATGTTTGGAAGTCGGGGAGTATGATGCTGCAGGCTTTTTGTTCAAGATTGTTTTGCACATTGATTATTTTGTCATATATGAGTTTAAGGATTGTTTTTTTTCTATACCTGAAAAATGTTATTGTGCTTTTAATAGAGATTTCATTGAATCTGTAGATCAGTTTTTGTAGTATGGATATTTTGATCCATAATCACAGAATAACTTTCCACTGATTTCTGTTTTCTCCACTTTCCTTCACCATGGTTTTAATAGATTTCAGTGTAGAGGCTTTTTGTTTCTTTAATTAAATTTATTCATTATTATTTTATTTGTTTATTTTTTTAGCTGTTGGAAATGGGTTGGTTTTCCTAATTTCTTTTTTGGATAGTTCATTTTCAGTGTACAAAAATTGCTAATTTTGTTATGTAGATTTTATATTTTGGAACATCAGAAAATTCATTTATTAGTTCAAAGAGGGTTTGGTGGACATTTTAAGATTTTCTGTGGATAGTGGTGGTTTGAATCATGGTCTAACTCCCTCATGCCTGCATTGCACTGGGAACTGCCTGTGCAAAGGCACAGATCAAGATGGCCCAGTTGCTATGGTGATTCTGGCCCAGGGAGGCTGCAGGCAAAGGCATGCAGCATTTATCAGTGGGAAACATGAGCTCAGTCACCAACTCCCAGAGATAGAGGATTCTGCGCAAAGTAAGATGACCCTAATGTTTTGCCAGTCCTGCATCCTTCAGATTGACTGCTTAGCTGACACTTTCCCACAAATAATCTTTTGGTGATGAAACCCATATAATAAACATTCTGAAGTAGCTCTGGGTCAGTCAAATTCCATCAGAGTTTGGCTGCCCACCTGGCCTCAACTTTTTCTCTCTGGGTGTCTGCCTTTTCTTCATCCCTCATTGCCCCTCATCTTATATCCCCTTAATTAATGGCCATGGTTGAGAGATGAGAGGGCTGTGGCAGTTTTCTACGTATAAGGTCATGCAATCTGTAAACAGAGGTACTATAAATTTTTCCTTTCCAATGTAGATGCCTTTTATTTCTTTTTGCTGTCTAACTGCTCTGGGTTAAATTTCTATATCAATTAGAAATAGTGAGAATGAAAACCCTTGTCTTATTCTTGATATTAGAGGAAAATCTTTCAATTTTGCTGTTGATAATGATGTTAGCTGTAGGCTTGCCATATTTTAAATTTATTGTTGAGGTACATTACTTTTATACTAATCTTTGGAGAGTCTTTATCATGAAAAGATATTGAATATTTTCAAATGCTTCTGAGATGATTATATGTTTTTTTCCTCTATTATGTTGATGTAGTAAATCACATTTATTAATTTTTGTATGCTCAAGCACTCTTATATCCTCGGAATGTCTACCATTTTGTGTTAGAATGTGATGTTGGATTTAATTTTCTAGTATTTTTGTGAAGATTTCTACATTTATATTAATCAGAGATATTGGCCTATAGCTTTCTTTTTGTTGTTTTCTTATTGGTTCTGATATTATGATAGTGCTAGCCTAATAGAATGAGTTTGGAAGAATTTCTTTCTTTCACTTTAGGGAGATAATTTGAGAATAGTTGGCAATGATTATTATCTAAATGTCTGGTAGAATTCAGCATTGAAGTTAACAACTTATGGTTTTTTCAATGGAAATATATTTTAATTACCAATTCAATATTATTGATCATTATTGATCTGTTAGGTTTTTATTTCTTAATGATTCAGTCTTAGAAAGATATATGCATCCGGGAATATTCTGTATATGACTTATAGGTCTGTTTGGTCTAAAGTGTGGTTTAAATGAGATTTTTTGTTTCTGATTTCTCATTTGGATGATCTATTACTGAAAGTGGAATATTGAAGTCCTATAATATTATCATATTATGGCGTATCTCTCCCTTCAAATATTTATTACTATTTGTTTCCCTTATATACTTAGGTGCTCCATTGTTGGATACATATATATTTAAAATTGTTAAATCATCTTGATGAGTTAACTCCTTTATCATAATATACTAATCTTCCTTATCTTGTTTCACAGTGTTTGGCTTAAAATCTACTTTATCTAAGTATAGTTTCTCCTGTTATCTTTGGATTCCATTGGCATAGAATATGTTTTTAGGTATTTCTCTTACAAGCAACACATATATAGTTGTGACTTTCTTATTTTTTTCAAATCTAGTCAGCCATTCTATGTCTTTTTTAAATTTTTTTTTTAGTTGTTGATGGATCTATTTATGTATATATTTACATGTGGTGCTGAGAATCAAACCCAGTGCCTCACACATGCTAAGAAAGCACTAAACAACGGAGCCACAACCCCAGCACCTTTCAGTGTATTTTTATTGGAAAATTTAATCCATTTTTATTCATGATAATTATTTCTAGATATTGATTTGCCATTGCCATTTTGTTAATTATTGATCTTTTTTCTTTATTCCTCTTGCTTTCTTTTTCTGTGCATGTGCTTTTTCTGTAGTGCTATGCTTTTATTCCTTACTTTTAATCTTTTGCATATTGACTTTAGGTTTTTGCTTTCTGGATACCTTGAGTATTACAAAATTATCTTTATAAAAGGCTACATTAACCTAACAAAAACTCAATTTTCATCACATAAAAATATTCTACACCTTTACTCTACCCTCCAGCATTTTAAGTTTGCTTTGTTGCAATTTACCTCCTTTTATACAGTGTATTCTTACTCTTGGTAATATTATCTTCAATAGTTTTGGTTTAAAATTCATGCTGAAGATATAAGTAATTTATACACCATTATTATTGTTAATTTTACTAGGTTTACTTTTACCAGTGAGTTTTATGCCTTCAGATGCTTTTGTGTTACTAATTAGTATTCTTTTATTTCAGCATGAAGAACTCCCCTTAGAATTTCTTGTAAAAGAGGTATAATGTAATGAACTCCCTCAGGTTTTATTTGTCTGAAAAAGTCTTTATCTCTGCTTCATTTCTAAGGTCAACTTTGCTAGGTATCGTAGTCTTCCTTAACAATATGTTTTTTTAAATGTTTTCCTTCATGCATTAGAGTTATGCATAAGACTAGGGTTCATTTTGACATAATCAAACATGCATGGATTATAATTTTCTCCAGTTTGGTCCCCAGTGCTTTCACTTTCCCTCCCATCTTTCCTCCCCCTCATTCCCTTTCTCTAATCTAATGATCTCACTTCTATTTATTTATTTTTATTTATTTCTCTATAGATATACACAAAGGTGGAATTCATGGTTATATATTCATATATGTACATAGCATGTTTGTCAATTTCATTCCACATTTCCTCCCTTTTCCCATCCATTCTCCATTTACCTTCAATACCCTTCCTCTTCTCCATTGATCTCCCCTCTATTTTCATGGGATCTCCTCCACCCCACTTTTCTTTACTTTGCTCTAGTTTCTACATATCTCCCATTTTCTTTATCCATTCATTTGTTGATGGGAACCTAGGTTGGTTCCATGACTTGGATATTGTGAATTGTCCTACTATAAACATTGGTATTTCTGTATCACTATAGTATGCTGATTTTATTTCTTTTGAATTAAATACCAAGGAGTGGGATAGCTGCGTCTTATGGTAGTTTCATTCCTAGTCTTTTAAGTAATCTCCATATAGCTATCCAAAGTGATTGTACTAATTTGCAGTCCCAACAAAAATGTAAAGCATACAACCTTGCCAACATTCATTATTATTTGTGATCTTAATGATTGCCATTCTAACTGCAGTGAGAAGAAATCTTAGTGTCGTTTTAATTTGCATTTCCTTGATTTCTAGGGATGTTGAAACTTTATTTTTAATATATGTTTATTTGCCATGTGTATTTCTTCTGAGAAGCATCTGTTTAGTTCTTTTGCCCATTTATTGATTGGGTTATTTGTTATTTTGGTGTCAATTATTTTAGTTCTTTATGTATTCTTGGTATTAATCCCCCATCAGAGGAGTAACTAGACAAGATTTTCTCCCTTTCTATAGGCTCTCTCTTCATGTTCTTGTTTCCTTTGCTGTGCAAATGTTTTGCCATTTGATACCATTGCACTTATTGATTGTTGGTTTTATTTCTTGAACTTTATGGTCTTTTTGAGGAAATTGGTGCCTGCACCTATATGATGGAGTGTTGACTCTATTTTTCTTCTAGCAGTTGTAATTTTTCTGGTGTAAGTCTTTCATCCACTTTGAGTTGACTTTTGTGCAAGGTAAGAGATAAGGATCAAGTTTTATTCTTCTACCTACATATTATATCCAGTTTTCCAAGCACTTTTTTAAAAGCTATCTTTTCTAAAACATATATTTTTGTCATCATTTGAGAGTATTTTTTCTTTAGCATTTTAAATATATCATTCTACTTAGGGTAACCTCTCACTTTGAAAAAATATTTTCTTTGAGGGATTGTTATTCCAATCCATGTTCTGCAGGGGTTCATGTGCTAAAGAGTCCCAATGAATCACATATTTGTTTATTATTTTATCTGAATAAAATTAGTGACTGTGTTTCAATCAATAGTAAATCAATCAATCAATAGTAAAACTCCAATGCTTTGAATAGTACCTGGCAGGTAATAGACAGTCAATAAATATTTGTTGAATGAATATTGGGTAAAGCAGTATTGGAGGGAATGCAAAGAAAACAGCATTAATTCCATTTCAGAATAAGGATGAAATTAATTAGTTGAGTTTATGGGTAGAAGGTATCACTAGAAGTTTAAGGTTAGATACGTGTTTTCAAGGTGACATTCCAGAAAAGTAGATATTTTGTTCAGAGAATGTCAAATAATTTAGTGCAGTCAAAATTCTATTTGATAGTTAACAAATTAAACTGGTATTCATCAGCTAGAGTTAGCTTTTGAAAGGTGTTATATGTCCTTAATATGATAAGGAACATGTACCTAGGCAACAAGGAAATCAAGGGGGTTAATCAGGGGCATAATAAGTTCAGCAATGTTTTACTATGTTTACTCCTACCATTAGCGCATATATATGCAACATTTACTTGTTCCAGGAAATTTTATAAGTGAGATCTTTTAAATAATTTTTAATACTTAGAATACACCACAGAGTTAGATACTACTATCATTTGCAGTTTTCAGAAGAATGAAGTACACAAAAGCCAAATATCTTATCTAACATTACCCAGAGTGGCAATGGCAGAACTAAGGTAATAAACCCAGACACTGTGGTTCAAGAGTACATACCTTTATGCTACGAAGTATGAATTGGCTTTTGTTATTTACATCTGGAGGTAGGATAACTGGTTAGAAAATTATTAAAGTTATGATGAAGGCCTGCAATAGAATGGTAGTAAGAGTAATGGAAAGGAAGTTATTATTTTGGATATGTAATTGACAGAACATTATAAAGTGATTGAATGTGAGTTGTAAAGGAAAAAATAAATCAGAGATAACTTGGCAGTTTCTGTAATTTATTGTATGGTGTCATTAGCAAGAAGGAAAACAAGAAGAAAAGCAGGTTTAGGTAGAGATAAAAATGATTAGTTTATCCATGATAATTGAATAGACACAAAATTGTTTTGGTAAATCACCTGTGTTGAACTTTTATTTAACTGAGTCATCTCCCAGGGTCATAAGAAGAAATTTTCTCAGAGGAAATAACGGGACTCTATGCAAGTTTATGTTAATTCATTATATGTCAGTTTCAAACATTGATAAAATCCTTAGCAATCTCATTGATAGTTAATTTGCCTGGGTAGAATGATGGGCTGTTAGATAAATCTTTATAATTCTATTCTTCATTCCCTCCTTCAGGACTGAGCCTCTTTCTCAAATGCAAAGGAAGTAATTAGTGTTCTCCTCCCGATACCAAAAAAAATGTGTACAAATCAACGTTTTATCTTAATGGTATTAGGAGACATTATCAAGAAGCTAAGTCCAATTAAGTAACAATGTAAAATATATATCAATATTTAAAATAAGTGCTTTTAGCTGAAGAAATTCAAAGTCTTATCCTTATTGGCTTTAGTTGAAATACATACTATGATTTTCATTTCTTTTTCTCAGATAATTATGAATATGGTATTATGCACAGGTTATATCAGTGAGGTGTGTGAAAATATGAAAAATGCTATTGAATTGTTTTTGGGTGTCAGTCATCCTAGTTACCCTGAGTAAGAACTTTTCAGAGGACATTATGTACGGGTCTCACCAGATGAAGACATTGTAGACAATGGAATGTATGAGGTTGAAGAAATGGCTTTGACAAAAACTGAAAGCACAGGAATATAGAAGGGTTTATATGCTCTTTGGGTGGCTAAAGCAAGGCAAACATCAATAAGTAGTAAAAGACAAAGCAGAAGAAGTAGATTCATTCAAGCCATGTGGGATATCATAGATCGTGTTATTGAATTGTAACTTCATTCTGTGGAGAATGGGAAGGACACTGAAATGTTTTAAGAAGGAGATTTATATAGTTAGACTAATATTTTAGAAAGTCCCTACCAACATATGGGTAAGAATGGATTTGAGAGAGACAATTCTGAAAGCAGTGATCTGACATATCTGAAAAATGACTTCAAAATAAACAAGATTTTTTTAAAAAGTGCATATCAGTAGTTATATGATAATCTATACTTAGAAAAAGTAAAACTCGATGTGAAAAATTACACATGACTATATTCTTTAAAAGAAAAAAAGTACAAATTAATATTATGTATTTGAGATAAAGGTGATAAATTCTGTAAAGAATGCACCCAAGACACTGAAACAAATGATACTTTAATAAATCCATTGTATAAATTAATGTCTATTATTTCTTGACATTAGTCAAGTGCAGACTACCTGGCACATTTTAGTCCCTATAGATACTTGGTTACTTGGTTTTACAAATAATTGCTGGCTTAAAGACATGGTTTAAATATTCTGTAGGACATGGAATATTTCGTTGCTACAGATGGATCACAACCTTTCAAAACGTCTTAGCAGAAGACAAATTTGTCATAAAATTGGGATCAAGTTATCATAGTAAGTAGCAAGGAGCTACTCACATTTAATGTACTATAATTAATTGATTTGAAGATATAGATACACACACATGAACATACTCAATTGCATAATTCATCTATATTAGGTGGGAAAGAAAAAGATACTTAACTGACATCAGCATTTTCCCAAACTAGTATTCTGAGAATAGCATTTTTAAAAAACAGGTGGCTCATGCTTTTCTAAATTTATGAAGTACTGATTAAATACCTTTACACATATTTCCTTACAGTAAGTTTTGAATGACATTAACATACTAATACACATTGTACCTCTCTTCCAAAGAGATAGAAGATTGGGCTGGGATTGTGGCTCAGTGGTAGAGCACTCACCTAGCACAGGCAGGACCCGGGTTCGATTCTCAGCACCACATAAAAATAAAGGCATTGTGTTGTGTTCATCTACACCTAAAAAATAAATATTTTAAAAAAGAGAAAGAAGATAGCATATCCCATACTTTTTGGCCATGGAACGATTAACATCTTTTGGAAGAGTGCTTTGTTGTCAGCGGTATTCCATTAAGGGAGAAAATAAATAGGCATTGTTAATTTGGTTTATCAAATATTAAACACCTGCTTTCTTATAGACATTTTACCGTGTATTGATAGTACAATGTGAAATAATCACAGTGGAGTCCAAAATAAAAAAAAAACATTCTGGAAAATCAGTAATAAACCATTTGAATAACTCTACCCTCAAAAAAAAAAAACACTTCTCCAATACATTTTCCATGTATTTTCTCATGTACTCTTCTGCATCACAATAAAGCCTATCAATCACACAAACTTTAGTATCTCTTTTTCTAAAATAATAATTTTTTCCCTAAATAAATATTTATTGGGCCTATTTTCAAGGTGCCACTCAAAATTTGAGAATTCCTGAAGTGTTCTCCCCACCAAGACTCATCTTAATACTTTGATTCATGTCTGTTTACAAGTATATTTCCCCATGTGTTAGTCAGATTGTCTTCTCTTTGACCAAAATACCTGGCATAAAAAACTTTTTTTTTTTTTTATTGGTTGTTCACAACGTTACAAAGCTCTTGACATATCATACTTCATACATTAGACTGAAGTGGGTTATGAACTCCCAATTTTACCCCAAATGCAGATTGCAGAGTCACATCGGTTACACATCCACAATTTTACATAATGCCCTATTGGTAATTGTTGTACTCTGCTCCCTTTCCTATCCCCCACTATCCCCCCTCCCCTCCCCTCCCTTTTACTCTCTCTACCCCATCTACTGTAATCCATCTCCCTCCTTATTTATTTTCCCATTCCCCACCCAGCCTCTTATATGTAATTTTGTATAGCAATGAGGGTCTCCCTTCATTTCCATGCAATTTTCCTCATCTCTCCCTTTCCCTCCCATCTCATGTCGCTGATTAATGTTACTCTTTTCTTCCTACTCTTCCTCCCTGCTCTGTTCATATTTGCTCTCATTATATCAAAGAAGACATTTGGCACTTGTTTTTTAGGGATTGGCTAGCTTCACTAAGCATAATCTGCTCCAGTGCTGTCCATTTCCCTGCAAATTCTATGATTTTGTCATTTTTTTATTGCTGCATAGTACTCCATTGTGTATAGATGCCACATTTTTTTAATCCATTCATCTACTGAGGAGCATCTGGGTTGGTTCCACAGTCTAGCAATTGTGAATTGTGCTGCTATGAACATCGATGTGGCAGTATCCCTGTAGCATGCTCTTTTAAGGTCTTCAGGGAATAGTCCAAGAAGGGCAATAGCAGGGTCAAATGGTGGTTCCATTCCCATCTTTCCCAGGAATCTCCAAACTGCTTTCCAAATTGGCCGCACCAATTTGCAGTCCCACCAGCAATGTACAAGTGTACCCTTTTCTCCACAACCTCTCCAGCACTTGTTGTTGTTTTACTTCATAGTGGCTGCCAATCTTACTGGAGTGAAATGGTATCTTAGGGTGGTTTTGATTTGCATTTCTCTGACTGCTAGAGATGGTGAGCATTTTTTCATGTACTTATTGATTGATTGTATATCCTCCTCTGAGAGGTATCTGTTCAGGTCCTTTGCCCATTTGTTGATTGGGTTATTTGTTATCTTATTGTCTAATTTTTTTAGTTCTTTGTATACTCTGGATATTAGGGCTCTATCTGAAGTGTGAGGAGTAAAGATTTGTTCCCAGGATGTAGGCTCCCTATTTACCTCTCTTATTGTTTCTCTTGCTGAGAAAAAACTTTTAAGTTTAATTAAGTCCCATTTGTTGATTCTTGTTGTTAACTCTTGTGCTATGGGTGTCCTATTAAGGAATTTGGAGCCCGACCCCACAATCTGTAGATCGGATCCAACTTTTTCTTCTATCAGACGCAGAGTCTCTGGTTTGATATCAAGTTCCCTGATCCATTTTGAGTTAACTTTTGTGCATGGCGAGAGAAAGGGATTCAGTTCCATTTTGTTGCATATGGATTTCCAGTTTTCCCAACACCATTTGTTGAAGATGCTATCCTTCCTCCATTGCATGCTTTTAGCCCCTTTATCAAATATAAGATAGTTGTAACTTTGTGGATTAGTCTCTGTGTCCTCTATTCTATACCATTGGTCCACCCGCCTGTTTTGGTACCAGTACCATGCTGTTCTTGTCACTATTGCTCTGTAATATAGTTTGAAATCTGATATCCCTATACCACCTGATTCACACTTCCTGTTTAGAATTGCTTTTGCTATTCTGGGTCTTTTGTTTTTCCTTATGAATTTCATGATTGCTTTGTCAATTTCTACAAGATATGCCGTTGGGATTTTGATTGGCATTGCATTAAACCTATAGAGAACTTTTGGTAATATCGCCATTTTGATGATGTTAGTTCTGCCTATCCATGAACAGGGTATGTTTTTCCATCTTCTAAGATCTTCATCAACTTCTCTCTTTAGGGTTCTGTAGTTTTCATTATATAAATCTTTCACCTCTTTTGTTAGGTTAATTCCCAAGTATTTTATTTTTTTTAGGATATTGTGAATGGAGTGTTTTTCCTCATTTCCGTTTCAGAAGTTTTGTCGCTGATATACAGAAATGCCTTTGATTTATGCGTGTTGATTTTATATCCTGCCACTTTGCTGAATTCATTTATTAGTTCTAGTAGTTTCTTTGTAGACCCTTTTGGGTCTTCTAGGTATAGAATCATGTCATCTGCAAATAGTGATAATTTAAGTTCTTCTTTTCCAATTTTTATGCCTTTAATTTCGTTTGTCTGTCTAATTGCTCTGGCCAGTGTTTCGAGAACTATATTGAATAGAAGTGGAGATAGAGGGCATCCCTGTCTTGTTCCAGATTTTAGAGGGAATGCCTTCAACTTTTGTCCATTCAGAATGATGCTAGCCTGCGGCTTAGCATAGATAGCTTTTACAATGTCAAGGTAAGTTCCTGTTATCCCTAATTTTTCTAATGTTTTGAACATAAAGGGATGCTGTACTTTGTCAAATGCTTTCTCTGCATCTATCGAGATGATCATATGGTTCTTATCTTTAAGTCTATTGATGTGGTGAATAACATTTATTGATTTAAGTATGTTGAACCATCCTTGCATCCCAGGGATGAATCCTACTTGGTCATGGTGCACAATTTTTTTGATGTGTTTTTGTATTCGATTTGCCAGAATTTTATTGAGGATTTTTGCATCTAGGTTCATTAGAGATATTGGTCTCTAGTTTTCTTTCTTTGAGTTGTCTTTGTCTGGTTTCGGAATCAGGGTGATGTTGGCCTCATAGAATGAATTTGGAAGAGCTCCCTCTTTTTCTATTTCCTGAAATAACTTGAAAAGTATTGGTTTTAATTCTTCTTTAATGGTTTTGTAAAACTCCGCTGTATACCCATCCGGTCCTGGGCTTTTCTTGGTTGGTAGTCTTTTGATGGCTTCTTCAATTTCATCCATTGATATTGGTCTGTTCAAATTGTGTGTATCCTCCTGACTCAGTCTGGGAAAATCATATGACTTAAGAAATTTATCGATGTCTTCACTATCTTCTATTTTGTTGGAATATAGGTTTTCAAAATAATTTCTTATTGTCTTCTGTATTTCTGTAGCATCTGTTGTGATATTGCCTTTTTCATCCCGTATGTTAGTAATTTGAGTTCTCTCTCTTCTTCTCTTCGTTAGCATGGCTAAAGGTCTGTCGATCTTATTTATTTTTTCGAAAAACCAACTTTTACTTTTGTTAATTTTTTCAATAGTTTCTTTTGTTTCAATTTCATTGATTTCCGCTCTGATTTTAATTATTTCTAGCCTTCTGCTACATTTGCTGTTGTTTTGCTCTTCCTTTTATAGGGCTTTGAGATGAAGTGTGAGCTCATTTATTTGTTGGTTTTTTTCTTTTTTTGAGGAATGACCACCAGGCGATGAATTTTCCTCTTAAAACTGGTTTCATTGTGTCCCATAGATTCCGATATGTTGTGTCTGTATTTTCATTTATCTCTAAGAATTTTTTAATTTCCTCCTTTATGTCTTCTGTAACCCATTGATCATTCAGTAACATATTGTTTGTTTTCCATGTGATGTAGGATTTTTCCTTCCTTCTTTTATCATTGATTTCCAATTTCATTCCATTATGATCAGATAAAATGCATGGTATTATCTCCACCCCTTTATATTTACTGAGGGTTGCCCTATGGCATAATATATGGTCTATTTTTGAGAAGGATCCATGTGCTGCTGAGAAAAAAGTATATCCATTTGATGATGGTTGATATATTCTATATATGTCAGTTAAGTCTAGGTTGTTGATTGTGATATTGAGTTCTATAGTTTCTTTATTCAATTTTTGTTTGGAGGATCTGTCCAATGGTGAGAGAGGTGTGTTGAAGTCACCCATAATTATTGTGTTGTGGTCTATTTTATTCTTGAACTTGAGGAGAATTTGTTTTATGAATGTCGCAGCACCATTGTTTGGTGCATAAATATTGATAATTGTTATGTCTTGTTGGTGAATGGTTCCTTTTAACAATATATAATGCCCTTGTTTATCCCTTTTGATTAACTTAGTCTTGAAGTCGATTTTATTCGATATGAGGATGGCCACTCCTGCTTGCTTACGAGAACTGTGTGCGTGGTATATTTTTTCCCATCCTTTCACCTTCAGCCTGTGTATGTCTTTTCCAATCAGGTGTGTCTCCTGGAGGCAGCATATTGTTGGATTTGTTTTTTTAATCCATGATACCAGCCTATGTCGCTTTATTGGAAAGTTTAGGCCATTAACATTCAGAGTTACTATTGATATATGGTTTGAACTTCCATCCATGTTTGATTGTTTATCCTTTTTTTTTTTTTTTTTAAAAATATTTAGTTTGTTTCTCCGTGATTATCTTTCCCCTCGCCCTCTGTCTTTACTGAGGCACTTCCCACTGATCGTTTTGGTTATTGTTTTTCATTTCTTCCTCGTGTAGTGTTTTGCTCAAAATGCTTTGCAATGCAGGTTTTCTGGCTGCAAATTCTTTTAACTTTTGTTTATCATGAAAGATCTTTATTTCGTTGTCATACCTGAAGCTTAATTTTGCTGGATACAGAATTCTTGGTTGGCATCCATTGTCTTTCAGTGTTTGAAATACATTGTTCCAGGACCTTCTTGCTTTCAGTGTCTGTGATGAAAAATCCTTTGTTAACCTTAGTGGTTTACCCCTGAATGTAATCTATCTCCTTTCTCTTGTAGCTTTTAATATTTTCTCTCTGTTGTGTATATTGGATATCTTCATAACAATGTGTCTTGGCGTTGGTCTACTGTGATTTTGTGTGCTCGGTGTCTTGTATGCATCTTCAATTTGTATATCTGTTTCCTTTTTTATTTCTGGAAAGTTTTCTGTAATTATTTCATTCAGCAGGTTTCTCATTCCCTTGGTGTGAATCTGTGTACCTTCTTCTATTCCGATGACTCGTAAGTTTGGTTTCTTCATGTTATCCCAAATCTCTTGGATGTTTTTCTTGTGATTTTTTACCAGCCTTTCTGAGTTGGCTAGACTCTTTTCAAGATGGTATATTTTGTCTTCATTATCTGACGTTCTGGTTTCTACTTGTTCCACTCTGTTAGTGATACTCTCAATTGAGTTTTTAATCTGGTTTATCGTTTCCTTCATTTCTAGAATTATTGTTTGATTATTCTTTATAATCTCTATCTCCTGATAAAGATGCTTAACTTCTTCTTTTAGGTGTTTATGTAACTCATTCTCAATGTGTTCTTTGCTGCTTGAATTTGCTGTCTTGTATCCTCTTTGATGTTCCATTCCATCTGTCTAAGGTGTTCCTTGAGGTCTTTATATGACCATTTTTCTGATGACTCTAGGTCCTCCTGAATATTTAGGCTATCCTGCATTGTTTGTACTCCTTTTCTTCCTTGTTTCTTGAAGCTGCTCATGTTGCTTCTTGTTCTGATTGACTGCTGAGTTACTGTTTATTCCTATAAATTTATTTGATGCTTGGGAGGAAAGGTATTAGAAGGGAAGGGAAGAAGTCACTAAGGAGAATGAGAGTAGGCAGGTAGAATTCAAGGAAGGGGGATAAGAAAAATGAACAGACAAAAGAAGAAAGAAATAGGAACTAAAAAAGAACAAAAATTTAAAAAATATATTAATAATAATTAAAAAAAAATTAAAATTAAGATTAGAAGAGAAAGAAGAAAAAAAAAGAGAACGGAAAAAAAACAAGATAGAAAAATGAAGATGAAAGAAAAACCCCAATCAAGAAAATAAAAAAACCTAATAAATGCCGTCTTAGAGTTTGATTAATTTCTCTTCCACTAGGTGGTGCTGTGCCCACCAGGTCAAGTCTTTCCCGTCAGTACGTGGGAACCAATCACTGTGCAGCAGCTCCTCCCAGACTGGGCGAGTCTCCAAACCTGAGTGCCTAGGGCCTCCTCTTGTGTCCAATCCCTTCCACTTTTCCTCTAGCCAGGCCCCTCTCACCACAGTACTGGCTACAGGCCAGGTCTGCTGCTCCCGGGAGCCCTGTTTTCATGAACGACTGGGCTCACTCTTCCAGATTGCCATTCCCTCAGACCCTAATTTTGTAGAGCTTGGTGCTGAGAATCCTCAGCGAATATTACTTGCCCTCCGGTAGCCACACCCCCGTAGCTGGTGCAAGAGACCTCAGCAGTCAGCCCTGGCGGGAGCGGCAGTCCCGCACCACCTCTGACTCCCTCGGGCTGGCTGTAGCACTCACGGGAGAGCTGGGAGGGGCTCTTAAGTTTTACCCGATGCGTGGAGAGGGAAAGCCAGGTGTCCACACACCTGTAGCAGCAGGCTTCAATGAAGTTATCTCCTGCGCTGCAGCCCTGCGACTCCAGCCCTCTGCCACAGTGGTGTCCTCCGCAAATGGCGACAGTTCGCCTCCCCCTGCCGGGCGACCAACGCCACGGGCGGGTCCCCACTGTCTCCCAAGCCCCGCCTGGACCCTGCGGCCACTACCCACTAAGGCCCGGCAGGCATCCACCTCCGCAGGATGAGAAGGGCTGACCAGCCGCCTCGGCTGGATGGCTTATTGCTGAGTCGCAGCTGTCAGTCTCAGCTTTTCAGATGCGGCGGTGCGGGGCGCGGAGAGGCTTACTCACTTCCCGCCGCCATCTTCCTCTTCTCGCTATTTCGGGATGATGGCGGGGTGCTGGCTCCCTCTCTCCGGTGTGTCTCTGCCTCGAGCTCCCACGCCTCTCTCCTCCACGGCCTCCACAGCCAGCGCTGCCCTGGTCGCTCTCTCCGCCCCCGGCGTTCCCGGCTTCTAGCCAGCTGCGCCACGTCCTGGTCCGTGTTTTTCTGGCTCGCGCTCCAGCGGCGCCCGGGGCCGGGGAGGCGACGGCCGGCAAGTACCCAGTCCCCGGGCCCCGAGTCCCAGCGGCCACAAACCGACACTTCTAATAGACCTACCAGATCCCGGCAGGACCCCTCTTCATGGAATTTTACTAGGAGTTCCTCAGTGTGAAGAGTGCCGCTGTTCCAAAGGGTCTTTTTGATCTCGTTAATGTGGAGACATTAGAGTCACTGCTTCCTCGTCGGCGGCCATGTTCCCCTAGTCTGACATAAAAAACTTAAAGGAAGAAAAGTTTATGTTGCCTCACAGTTTCAGAGGTCTCAGTCCATGGTCTGTTTTCTCCGTTACTTTGAGCCGGGGATGAGAGAGAACATCATGGTGGACGAGTGTAGCAGAATAAACTTGCTCAGCTCAAGGAAAGGGAGAGGAGAAAGGGGTCAGGGATAAGATATAGTCCCCAAGATCATGTCTCCAGTAACCTACTTCCTCCAACAATGTCACACCTGCCTACAGTTTCTACCCTTTTTTGCAAGTCCTTAATTGATATTGAAATCACTTATCAATAGATTAATTCACTGATGATGTCAGAGCCCTTATGATTCAATCACTTCCTAAAAGCCTCACTTCTAGACATTGCAGTATTGCAATTCTTCAACACATGAATGCTTGGCGGACATTCCAGATCTAAGCCATAATACCCCACTGGACTATGAATTGTTTTAGCATAACAACTGTGTTAACAATCTTTCTCTCTGCTAATATTTGATGCAGGGCCTGACACGTAGTGGTTTTCAATAAACATTCTTTGGTAAATGCTTCTTAATAGAGTGAGAGTAGGGCTTGGAACTGTGTATTCCTCAATTATAAAAATATCACTAATTCAGCTTTTCTGGTTTGTTTTGTTTTCACAACCAGGGAATAAATTAGGAAAGCCAGGGTGACCATTTTAAGACATGCCAGGTCACATAACTTCTGAGATAAAGGCAACACAAAACAAAAAAAAATTTGTAATATCTCCCTTTCTCACCAAGAGTAGAACTAGAGTTCATTAATATAGCCTGTTTCAGTCTTTTTAATCTTTCTATTCTTCTTCTACCCACCATTCATCAGTCCCTAGTTAAAAATTCCCTTTACCTTCTTTATTTTTTCTTTTATCCATATCATATATTACCTTATAGATCACTATATTTTATTATGCTTTAAGTTTATTGCCTGTTTCTCTTCAGTAGAATGCAAGCTCCACAAAGGCCAATTTATTTGTATTTTTGTACGCTGCCATGTGCTCAGCTCTTAGAAAGTTACCTGGAATATAGAATATGCTCAATAAGAATTTGTTGTATGAATGAATGAAGGGTTGTAAAATAAATCCATGCATGTATGGTGAACTATTTTTTGACAAGGGTACCAAGATAATGCAGTGGGGAAAGTTAGTCTCTCTGATAAATAGAGTTGGGAATGGTATATTTCCATTATGTAAAAAAAGGAAATATTATCCTTCATCATATATAAAAATCCACTCAAAACAGTAAACAGAGTTAAAGCTATAAAACTACCAGAAGAAAGCATAAGGATATCAAACCAAAAGCTCAGTCAACAGAAGAAAAAAATAGAACAGTTGGGATTCCATCAAACTGTAAAAAGCTTTGCACAGCAAAGTCAACGAAATGATACAGCCACCAAAAAATTGGGAGAAAATAATACTAACTCTGATAAGAGTTTAGTATCCAAAATATATAAAGAACTCATGCAACTCAATGACCAAAAGCAAATGACCAAATTAAAAGAAGAGGCAAAGGACTTGAATAGACATTTTGCTAAAGAAAGCAAACAAATGGCCAAAAGACATATGAGAAAAATTCTTAAAATTACTAATCATCTGAAAAACACTCAAATCAAAAAAATGAGATATCACCTTACTTCTGTTTCTATGGCTATTATCAAAAAGACAACACTATTTTGGAAAGGATGTGGAGACAAAGATGTCTTACACACGGTTGGTGGGAATATAAATTGTTATAGCCATTATGGAAAACAGTATCAAGCTCTCTCAAAAAATTAAAAATAGAACTACCATATGATCCAGCAGTCCCTCTTATTTTCATAAATGCAAAATAAATAAAATCAGTATCTTGTAGAGATGTGTATGCTCCTATGTTCATTGCAGCATTACTCACTATAGTCAAGATATGGAAATAACTTAAGGGTCTATGGAAGTGTGAATAAATAGAGAAAATGTAGTTTATTATTCAGCCATAAAAAGAATGAAATCTTGTCATTTATAATCACATGGAATGAACATGTCTGACATTATGCCAAATGAAATTAAAGAATATATAAAGGCAAACACTACACAAATTCACTTACATGTGAAATCTAAAAAACATAAAATACATAGGATTTCAAAATGGTGGTTACCATGGCAGGGTAGTAAAAATGTCAGCAAGGGAAGAAATGAGGACATGTATATCAAAAAGAACAAAGCTGCAGTTATGTGGGATGAATTAATCCAGATATCTGAAGTACATAAGCACTATAGATAAAACTACTGTTTTATATACAGGAAATACGCCAAGAGAGTAGATTTTAGGTGCTCTTACCACATACATATACAAAAATAGGGCAACTATGTGAGATGATGGATATGTTAATCTGCTTGACTATAGTAACCATTTTACTATGTATAAATATATCAAAACATCATGTTGCATAATTTAATATATATATATATATATATATATATATATATATATATATATATATTAAGATACTATTAAAAATCAATGAATATAAAAAATATAGTAACCATCCTATGGTGCCTTCTCTTTGTCTCCTCCCTTGTTCTCAAGAATTACATTTTGCACTTCCAATAATTTCCTTTTCTTATGTGTAGCTTTTCTGCTCTTGCATATTACCATTTAAAATGGCTTTAGAATGCCTACAGCATGCTGCGAGAAATGAAAGATACCATTTGTGCAGAACAAATTAACATTTCATTTTCTATTCTTGACTATAAATTATCAAAATAAAACAATCCTTAGGAGGTTGAATTTACCTTGTTTCAAATTTCAAATGTGAATGAATAGAAATAGGGTTCTTTTGAAGGCATGAGCTTATCTACAGTTATTCATGTTACAAAAAATCTCCATCAAAAGATTTAGAATCCAGCATTCTGTGCATCAGTGGTCTTAAAACTAGGATACATATGCCCTTGGAGGTATAGGATACCCTCCAAGAGGTATTCTGTCATGAATGGTTTTAAAATAATCAAATTCCAGATCTCAACTAACAAATTCTCTTTGTTAAAACTAGTGTATCTAAGGAGATGTCACAGAGCTTTTTTTTTTTTTTTTTTCTCCACAGCCCTCTTGCAATTGACCTTCTATTTACAAAAGAAACATGTAGCTCTCACCTCCTAGGGATCTTGCCTTGGGGTGCTGCCTCAGGATATAAAGAATTTGGTACCCAACAAAGGAATCATGAATAAATATATCAAAATATATTTCCATTAAAGACATAGTAAGATCTAAAATATAAATCAAGGATAGTTAACAATAAACAAAAAATCCATTTGCAAACAAGTGAATTCCAATTTATTTCGCTTTTAATGAAGTTGAAGTCAGACTTAATAAGCTGATACAACATTAAAACCTTTTTTGATGTTACCTCACTAGGTAACTTGAAGTGCACATTACTGAGTATCAGTGCTGTAAAAAAAACATCTTTCTATTTCATTTTTATTACATATAAGAACAAGGTTTCTCATTGCTTATGTTTTTATTTTTAGCAATTAATAATATTCATCTACAGATTATGTGATCTAATTGAAAATATTCTCTATTTATTACTTTAAGAGGTTTAGAGAGGGGCTGGGGATGTGGCTCAAGCGGTAGCGCGCTCGCCTGGCATGCGTGCGGCCCGGGTTGGATCCTCAGCACCACATACAAACAAAGATGTTGTGTCCGCCGAGAACTAAAAAATAAAAAAATATTAAAAATTATCTCTCTCTCTCTGTCTGTCTCTCTCTCTCTCTCTCTCCTCTCTCGCTCTCTCTTTTAAAAAAAGAGGTTTAGAGAGACATTTCCAATAAAATTTTACATTTTGATTAATACTTTATTTTAAAAAATTGTTACATATTTATTTCAATTGCATTTTCTTTTCTTTCTTCTTTTTTTCTGTTTTTTTTTTTTTTTTTGGTACTGGAATTTGGACCTAGAGGTGCTTAACCACTGAGCCACATCTCTAGCCCTTTTTTTATTTTTTATTTTGACACAGGATTTTACTAAGCTACTTAGGGTTTTTCTTAGTTGCTGTGGCTTGCCTCCAATTTAAGATCCTTGTGTCTCAGCTTCCTGAGCCACTGGGATTATAGATGTGCACCATGACACCAGGAAATTGTATTGTTTTAAATATTTATTTTTTTAGTTTTTTTTGGTGGGCACAATATCTTTATTTTATTTTTATATGGTGCTGAGGATCAAACCTGGTGCCTCATGCACGCTAGATGAGCACTCTAGCACTGAGCCACAACCTCAGCCCTATGGCAATTGAATTTTTTAAAATAAGTTTAATCATAACTCAGGCTGGATGAAAAAATTTAGCACTTAACATTTAGTATCTCATGATCACATTAAATAGGAATGAATATTAATTTATATTCATGTGAGATAGAGTGATAAATAAAAGATTTTAAACCATAAAATATATTTCGTTAGGATAAAATTTAGTAAATGAAGAGGAAATGAAGTATAAATTCATGGAGAAAAATAAATAATATAAAATTTCTTCCTTTCCATGAACATGAGCCAGGCATGGTGGTGCACGTTTGTAATCCAAGTAGGTCAGGAGGCTGAAGTAGAATGATCACAGGTATGAAGAAAGCCTCCGCAATTTACAGACTATATGCAACCTCATGAGACCCTGCCTCAACGTAAAAAAAAAAATAAACAGAGCTGGGGATGTGGCTCAGTGTTTAAGTGCCCTTGGGTTTAATCCCCTGTACCTCCCCAACATAAACAAGAATTTGATAATATTTTTTAAATGAATATGATGATATGAAGTTGCCATGGTAGTGGCATGGAACCTTTCATGGGATACCTTTTAAATGGTGTTGTTCCTATTTTTATTGAAAAACATTTATTTACAATATGTAAGAACTTATATACACATAAATATAAATATATGTGTTGGCTGATATTTAAACCTATAGTGAATTTTCTTTCATATTAAGTTAAAAATATACGAGAAAGTATGCCTAGTTCTAAAATTCTTTTAGAGCATATGTGGACAAAAAATACAAAGTTCTTACTTCATTAAAATGAATACATTTCAGCTTATAGTTTTGACTCTGATAACAGCTAATAAGGCCAGGTTCATCTTATCAACTGGCTAGCACATAAATGAAAACAGACTTAATGGAGTATTCTGTTTATATTTGAACAGAAAATCAGGATGGCCATTACAGTTGAATCTATTTAATTGAGTGCCAAAAAGTTGACTGAAAAATTGGCAAATATCTGATTCATTTGGATGATTAAGAAATCAAAACCAGTCAAATCAACCTTCTTTGCTTTGGTCATTTTTAGGCATTTTAATAAACACATAAAGTAGATTCACAAACTACTTCAAAACTTTTTTTTGTATCAAGGCAGGAAATTAATATATGTTTGATTATGAACCATGGTATATGCTTCCATTTTTGTTGAATTTTGTCAGATATTGCTGATATTTCAGTATTTAAAGTTAGCTCTTTAAATACATCTTCCTTTTTAAACTTTTTTATCTGTTCTAATTAGTTATACATGATAGTAGAATGCATTTTGACTCATAGTTTACAAATGGAGGACAAATTTCCATTTCTCTGGTTGTAACAATGTAGAGTCACATCACATGTGCAGTCATATATGTACCTAGGGTAATGAAGTTCATCTCATTCCACCATCTTTTCTACCCCAATGCCCCCTCATTTTCCCTCCATCCCATTTGCCCAATCAAAGTTCCTCCATTCTCCCCACACATCCCACACATCCCAATTATGGATCAGCATCCACTTCTCAGAGACAACATCCATGCTTTGGTTTTTTGGATTGGCTTACTTCACTTAGCATGATATTCTCCAACTCCATACATTTACCTGCAAATGCCATAATTTTATTCTCTTTTAATGCTGAGTAATATTCCATTGTGTATATGTAGCACAGTTTCTTTTTCTATTCCTCCATTGAAGGTTGCTTCCACAGTTTAGAATTGTGAATTGTGCTGCTATAAACATTGAAGTGGATGTGTTACTGTAGTATTGTTTTTAAGTGTTTAGGGTATAGACTGAGGAGTGGGATAGCTGGGCAAAATGGTGGTTCCATTTCAGGTTTTCTAAGGAATCTCCATACTGCTTTCTAGATTGGTTGCACAATTTTGCAGTCCCACTAGCAAGGTATGAGTGTGCCTTTTCCCCTATATCCTTTCCAACACTTATTGTTGCTTGTATTCTTGATAGCTGCCATTCAGAATAGAGTGAGAAGAAATCTTAGAGTACTTTTGATTTGCCTTTCTCTAATTACTAGAGATATTGAAATTGTTTTCATATATTTGATGATAGATTGTGTATCTTCTTCTGAGAAGTGTCTGTTCAGCTCTTTAGCCCATTTATTGATTGGGTTGTTTGTTATTTTTTTAGTGTTAAGATTTTTGAGTTATTTTATGTCCTGGAGATTAGTGCTCTATCTGACATGTGTGTGGCAAAAGTTTGCTTCCAATATGTAGGCTTCCTCTTCACCTCATTGCTTGTTTCTTTTGCTAAAAAGCTTTTTAGTTTGAATACATTCCATTTATTGATTCTTGACTTTATTTCTTGCACTTTAGGAGGCTTGTTAAGGAAGTTGGGGGCCTAATCTGACATGATGAAGATTTGGGCTTATTTTTTCTTCTATTAAGTGTAGGATCTCTGGTCTAATTCCTAGGTCCTTGAATCTGCTTTTGAGTTGAGTTTTGTGTATGGTGAGAGATACCAGTTTAGTTGCATTTTGCTGCATATGGATTTCCAGTTTTCTCACCACCATTTGTTAAAGAGGCTATCTTTTCTCCAATGTATATTTTTGGCACTTTTGTCTAGTATGAGGTAAATGTATTTATGGGGGTTTGTCTCTGTGTCTTCTATTCTGTATCATTGGTCTACAAGTCTATTTTGGTGCCAGTACCATGCCATTTTTGTTACTCTAGCTTTATAATATAGTTTAAGATTTGGTATTGTGATGTCTCCTGCTTCACTCTTCTTGCTAAGGATTGCTTTGGCTATTCTGGGTCTCTTATTTTTCCAAATGAATTTCATGATGGCTTTTTCTATGTCTCTGAAGAATGCCATTGAGATTTTAATAAAAATAGCATTGAATCTGCATAGCCCTTTGGGTAATATGGACATTTTGACAATATTGATTGTACTTATCCAAGAGCATGGGAAATCTTTCCATCTTCTAAGGTCTTCTTCAATTTCTTTCTTTAGTGTTCTGTAGTCTTCAATGTAGAGGTCTTTTACTTCTCTGTTTAGATTGATACCCAAGTATTTTATATTTTTTGAGGCTATTGTGAATGGAGTAGTTTTTCTATTTTCTCTTTCAGAGGATTCATCACTGATGTATAGAAATGCATTTGATTTATGGGTATCAATTTTATATCTTGCTACTTTGTTGAATTAATTTATTTTACTTTTTTTTTTTTAAAGAGAGAGGAAAGGGGAGAGAGAGAGAGAGAGAGAGAGAGAGAGAGAGAGAGAGAGAGAGAGAGAGAATTTATTTATTTACTTATTTATTTTAGTTCTCGGCGGACACAACATCTTTGTTGGTATGTGGTGCTGAGGATCGAACCCGGGCCGCACGCACGCCAGGCGAGCGCGCTACCGCTTGAGCCACATCCCCAGCCCTGAATTAATTTATTAATTCTAGTAGTTTTCTGGTGGAATTCTTTGGATCCTCCAGGAATAGAATCATGTGTTCAGCAAATAATGGTAGTTTGAATTCTTCTTGACCTATTCATATCCCTTAATTTCTTTCATTTTTCTAGTTACTCTGGCTAGAGTTTCAAGGACTATGTCAAATAGAAGTTGTGAAAGATGGCATACCTTATTCTTTCTATTTTTTTAGAGGGAATACTTCCAATTTTTCTCCATTTAGGATAATGTTCACCTTGGGTTTATCATAGATTGCTTTTACAATGTTGAGATATGTTCCTACTCTCACTAGTTTTCTAGTGTTTTGAACATGAAAGGGTGCTGTATTTTGTCAAATGCTTTCTCTGCATCAATTAATATAATCAATTGATTCTTATCTTTAAGTCTATTGGTATGATGGATTACATTTATTGATTTCCATATATTGAACCAACCTTGTATCATTGGAATGAACCCCACTTGATCATGATGCACTATTTTTAAAATATGTTTTGTATGTGATTTGCAAAAATTTTATTGAGAATTTTTGCATATGTTCATCAGGTATATTGGTCTGAAATTTTCTTTATTTGATGTGTCTCTTTCTTGTTTTGGTTTTGGGGTGAAACTAGCCTCATAGAATGAGTTTGGAGAGGTTTCCTGGTTTTCTATTTCATGGGACAATTTGAGGAGTATTGGTATTAGTTCTTCTTTGTAGGTCTTTTGAACTTGGCTGAGAATCTGTCTTGTTCTGGACTTTTCTTGGTTGGTAGGTCTTCTATTTCCTTGTTTGAAATTGATCTGTTCAAGTTGTGTATGTCCTCTTCATCCAGTTTTGATTAATCATATGCTTCTTCAAATTTTTCAGTGTCTTTGAGGTTTTCTATTTTATTTGAGTATAAATTTTCAAAATAGTTTCTGATTATCTTCTGTATTTCAGTAGTGTTTGTTGTGATATTTCCTTTTTTTATCATGAAGTTTAGTGATTTGATTTTTCTCTTTCTTTTCATTGGGGTGCCTAAGGATTTACCAATTTTATTTCTTTTTTTCAAAGAACCAATTTTTTTTGTCAATTTTTTGAGTTGTTTCTTTTGTTTCAATTTTATTGATTCCAGCCCTATTTTTTTTAAAGAGAGAGTGAAAGAGGAGAGAGAGTGAGAGAGAGAGAGAATTTTTAATATTTATTTTTTAGTTCTCAGCGGACACAACATCTTTGTTGGTATGTGGTGCTGAGGATCGAACCCAGGCCGCACACATGCCAGGCGAGCGCGCTACCGCTTGAGCCACATCCCCAGCCCCCCAGCCCTAATTTTAGTTAGTATCAGAGTTCTCATTTACCTCTAAGAATTTTTTTTCAATGTGCTTTACAAATTTTATTTTTTTTAATTGGCTGTTCAAAACATTACAAAGCTCATGACATATCATCTTCCATACATTTGATTCAAGTGGGTTATTTATCTTCTCCATGATGTCTTCTGTTATCCATGTGTCACTCAATAGCATATTATTTAGTCTATAGGTGTTGGAGTAACTTCTATTTTTTATTTTATCATTTATTTCTAATTTCATCCCATTATGATCTGAAAGAATGCAGGGTAGTATCTCTCTGTTTTGTATTTGATAATATTTGCTTTGTCCCATAACATATGTTCTATTTTGGGGAAGGATCCATGTGCTGCTGAGAAAAAAAAGTATATTCACTCTTTAATGGATGGAATTATATATATATATATATATATATATATATATATATATATATATATATATATCTGTTAAATATAAATTATTCATTATTTTATTGAGTTCTGTAGTTTCTTTGTTTATTTTTTGTTTGAAAGATCTATCCACTGATAAGAGAGGTGAGATAAAGTCACCTAGTATTATTCTGTTATGGTATATTTGATTCTTGAAGTTGAGAAGTGTTTGTTTGGTATACATAGATGCCCCGTTGTTTGAGGCATAGATATTTATGATTGTTATATCTTCTTGATGTATGATTCCCTTAAGTAGTATGAAATGACTTTCTTTATCCCTTTTCACTAACATTGGTTTGAAGTCCACTTTATCTGATATGAAGATGGAAACTCCTGCTTTTTTATATGGTCCATGTGAGTAATATGATTTTTTCCTTCTTTCACCTTCAGTCTGTAGCTATCTTTTCCTCTGAGATGAGTCTCTTGAAGGCAGCATATTGTTGGGTCTCTTTTTTAAAAAAAATACAATCTGCATGTCTATGCCTTTTAATTGATGAGTTTAGCCCATTGACATCCAGGGTTATTATTGAGACATAATTTGTATTCCTGGTCAGTTTGGTTTGTTTGGTTTTTACCCTGACTTGGTTTCTCCTTTGATTGTCCTTTTCTCCATTTGCATATTTGCATTGTTAGTTTTTATTTTATTTTCGTGAAATATTTAGCCAAGAGTGTTCTCTAGTGCAGGCTTTTTTTTTGCTGTAAATTCTTTTAACTTTTGTTTATAATGGAAGGTTTTTATTTTAGTCATCAAATATGAAGCTAAATTTTCCTGGATAAAAGATTCTTGATTGGCATCCATTTTCTTTCAAAGCTTGGTATATGTTGTTCCAGAATTGCCTGGCTTTGAGAGTCTGGGTTGAAAAATCTGTCAAGATCAGAATCAGTCTTCCCCTATATGAAATCTGATTCCTCTCTCTTGTGGCTTTTAAGATTCTATCCTTATTCTGAATGATAGACTTTTTCATTATAATGTGCCTTGGTGTAGATCTGTTGTAATTTTGTACATTTGGTGTCCTATAATCCTATTGTATTTGATTTTTCAATTTATTTTTCATGTTTAGGACATTTTCTGGTATTATTTCATTAAAGAGATTGTGCATTCCTTTGGTTTATCTCTGTGCCTTCCTCTATCCTGATAAATAGTAGATTTTGTCTTTTGATGTTATCCTGTAATTCTTGGATATTCTTTCCATTGTTTCTTTTAATACATCTTCCTTTGATTAATGTAAAATAAATCTTAATTTCCAAAATTTAACAATTGTTCTTTCATTACAGGAGGAGAAAAGTAAAGTAACATTGATAGATATCAGACAGACACAAATGGTGGGGACATGAGATTAAGGGAATAATTCTAATAAACTGGGCCCACTGTTCCTACCCCCACATGCTTTCTATTAAAATAAAATTTACCTAAGACCTGTCTGGTGTAATTCATTAGGACATATTACCTTGTTCAGCAAACAATCTGTTATCTCCTGGAGAAATTCAGGTCCAAATACTTCTCTCTGCCAATAAGAACACAGATTACCCCAAATGAGAGAATTTTTGTGAACTTTACACAGACCCTATTCTAGAACAGGGATATAGTATAATTAGAACTCCTAGCCATAAAATCTATAAGAACAAGTTCCAATTAAAACTGGTCAGTATGGGCCAAAGTGACCTGTAATTGTTTTGGATCTTTAGCATATCATTATAATAGTAACATATTTCCTCCATGGGATAAGACCATGCACAGTGAAGACTTGAAAGTCTGATGCAGTCCTACTGTCAGTCAAAAATCACAAGGTATATATGGAAACTTTCCTAGAACCCCCAATGAAACTGGAGGGCAGGGAAAGCATGTGGTTCCTATCCTCTCTGAGGACCAACTCTGTCCTTTGAGAGTGTCTACTTTTCCTTTTTCCTATCTCTTCTAATAAACTCATGCCTTATGCTATGTGTAACACATCTGACATCTTTTTAGCTTGATCTCAAGAACCCTTAACTGAGGACTGCCTCAGCTCCATGGGGGGGGGTCATTGCTGTGTAACAATAGGATTTTATCTGCCCAATGATTTATCTTTTAACCAATGTTATATTAAATATCATTTGCTTATCAGGCACTTCAATAGATATCTGCTCAGGGGCATAGGGACACTAGCAGAGGAGATGTGTAGATACAATCAAATAGAGTTACACTCAAGGGGTTCACAGATACTAAGTGGAAGTTATGAGACACATAGATAGTTCTAATCTGGTATGAAAGTGCTTACAGAGATCAATGGGTTTTAGATGCTTCCAGTTGACCATATGAAAGTTTGATATTACTTAAACCAGTGATTCTCAAACCATGCTGGTGAAAGTCACTTAAGGCACTTAAAAATATATGGATTCTTAGCTTCTACATCCATAAATTCTGATTTTGTATGTCTAGTGTGGGGGATTTCAACCCTGAGATTCCACTGCTCAGACAAGTTTGCCACCACAAGTTTGGTGATCACTATGCATCAAGTGATGTAAGTTTGATTTGCATGTACATCACTGGTGCATTGCAATAGTATCCACTGAAAAACTTTGTATATGGTATTTTCTATAGAATGAGTGATCTGAGAAGAATAATGTGTGCTTTGGGACTCTGAAATTGTAGCTACCACTTCTCACTAATTTTGTGCCAAATGCAGGTTTTAGCATTTTACACTCACTAATTTATTTGAATTTAGTGACCTTACTTGAGGAAATTGGGGCACAGAAGCGAGATTACTTAACAAGTCCAAGATTTCAAAGTTAGTGAGTACTGGAATTGGGATGTGATTCTAGGCACTCTGGTTCTATAACCCCTCTACTGTTCTATACTCCCTCTCATTTATCATGGTACTTTATTGAAATACATTTGTAATTCTTTGGCAATGAAAAAGACATTCACATAGGTTCGGCCCACTTATTCAGATAATTTTACTTTTCTCTTCTTGCTGGAGAACTTCTATCTCTAAGAGGCTGTTTTCATTTATTAGACTTCTGTTCCATCTCAAAAGCATTGATAGCAAGTTTTCTTCATTTTAAAAAATCTCAATGGTAAGGATTTAATTTTATTAAAGTGTATCTCTATAAAACTTTAAAAAATTCATATTGAAAAACTTAAATTGCACATAAAATCCATTGTTCAAAACCATATAATTGTTCATCTATGCATACATCATCCTAAAATATTGATTATTTTGCAGCAAATATTTGTTCTGAAGTGTCTTCATTCCAATTCAGAAAGTCTTGATTGAAGGATAGAATAATAATTTGTTGAATGTGAACATTGTGTTATTCAGCTTTGCATTGCGGTGATCAAAATAGCTGTCAAGAAAAACTTAGAGGAAGAGAGTTCATTTTGGCTCATAGTTTCAGAAAATTTAGTCCATCATGGGCTGAGTCCATTGGTCTGTACCCAAGGTGAAGCAGAACATCATTGTGGGAGGGCTTGGCAAGAAATTCTACTTGGCTCATGGCTACCAGGAATCAGAAAGGAAGGGGTCAAGGAAAATGAACCCTTCCAGGGCATGCTTCCAGTGACCCATCTCCTCTAGCCATGCCCTACCTACTTACAGTTACCATTTAATCCGTCTATTCAAACTAGGATGGACCTATTAAATTTGAAGCTCTCACAATCCAGACACTTCATCCACGGATGTCCTTGCATTAACCCAGGAGTTTTGGGGGGACATCTTATATCCAAACCATCATATTATGCACTATGTAAACTATTTTGACAAATAATGATTTCCTGTTTAGCATATAAAAAAGAAAAATTGTCAACTTCTTATTGGAGGGCCTTCTAAATACAAAAAGGATCAAGAAATATCAGTTTCAGAAGTAGGAATTTAAGAATAACTGAACAGATACCGGAAGCTAATATTTGACATGAATTGTCTCTAAGCTATCATTTGTACTAAGGCACAAACTATAAAAAATAGGGTTGGAGGTGTTTGGGAGGTGAGTGGGTAAACCTCACTGACCTTTCTGTCTCCAAATTTCTCCATAATGTAGACATATGATTGGTTTTCAATAGAGAACTATTCTCTCTGAGCTGAGAGTATATGATTGTAATGTTGTAGGTGTAATGTGTCCTCCAAAAGCTTATGTGTAAGACAATGCAAAACAGTTTAGAAGTGAAAGGATTGAGTTATGAGAGCCTTATCCTAATCAGTGAATTAGTCCCCTGATACAGATCAAGTGGATGGTAACTCTAAGTAACTAGGGTGGGGCTGGAGGAGATGGATCCCTAGCAGTGTGCTTTTGTCCTTGTTGAGCATAGTGTGTATCTCTCTCTCTCTCTCTCTCTCTCTCTCTCTCTCTCTCTCTCTCTCTCTCTCTCTCTCTCTCTCCTTCCTCTTTCCATGTTTCCAGATTTTTTTCTTCTGCTTCACTTCAGAACCAAAGGAATGGAGCCTATAATCTATGGACTGAGACTTCTGAAACTGTGAGCCCCCAAATAAACTAATCCTCCTAAGATTGTTTTTATCAGATCTTTTGGCCACTGAAGTGAAAGAACTGACTAAAATAATGACTAATTGAAAGCTCTAACACCTTTCCTCAGATTTTTTTCTCAGAATAGCATAGCAAACTAGAATTGGGGGTCCTTAAAGCAAAGCATTAAAAGTCCAAGAACACTTATGATTACATATTTCTTTTTTTTTCTTTTTTAAATTTATTTTTATACATTTCTAAATAATATTTAAGAATGGAGTTTGATGAGTTGCATAAAAGATACAGCATCTCACCTCTCTTCATTATCCTCTTAAACATAATATAGAAGAAATTAATAATGGGTACCTAAGTTGAGATTTATGTCCTTTAGTTTGCAGAAAGTAGATCTAATGTGTCATCTTTGTTACATGAGTTTTTGTGGTTTTATTTCCTTGCTTCTGTGTCAGTAGAATTTGGGAAACTGATTTGAAAAAAATAAACATTCACAAATTTATATATATATATATATATATATATATATATATATATATATTCATTTAAAAACATGTATTTATTACCTTTAGGGCAATATGGCAATGTTACCATTCAGAGAAGTCATACAATGAGACAGAGAGTAGATTTTGGGGTAAGACTTGAAGGTCTCAACTGTGTAGACTTAGATTTAGTTATAACATTAATAAAAGGATACAACTCTCAGAAGCATATCTATTTTAGTTAGGATCACATACATACTAGAATTCCAATTCATTAATTTGTAAGGTCAGGCACTGGTGACCAAAATGATGCAGATTAAAAGGCTGCTGAACAAGGCTTTTTGAGATTTGATCCGGGCAAGATCCTCCAGTTCAACAGAGCGGGTCTGGGGGAGTTGCACCCAGGCTTAGCCTGATTGGAATTTTATTGGTTTTACAGCAGGAAGAGACGGCTTGGGATAGGAAAGGTAGATTTTTAGGGTTTCTTGTCCTCCTGGGGTTGGTCAGGATATCTTGCTGAGATCCGTGTCCTTCCAGGATTGGCCATGAGATCCTGCTGATTGACAGGTGGTTCACTGCTTGTCTGTTGGTGCCTGATTGGTTCTTCTTTCGTGTATTCGGGTTGCCTGGTGCTTTGTTTCCTTAAACACCTCAAATTTCCTAACATAATTGACCATGAGACTTGAACAGTCTGATAAAGTCAACATTCATATTTATTAGCTGACTGAAGCACACTGTACCAGTAGGTAATACACATGAAATGCCAAAATATCATCAGAAGTTTGCTTAATGATCATGAAATCCTAACAATGGGAATTTTTTTTTAGATCCTCAGAAATGCCTTTCAGAATAGTTGACTAAGAAACTCTCACCCACTGTAGGGACATATTGCCTAGGAAATATGACTATGCCAGTACTCTTAGCCAATAATCTCCTCTTTTGAATAGTGCATAGAAAGTGCTGCCAAATTCTTGC
The DNA here is from genome assembly GCF_964194105.1 of Spermophilus citellus. Classification (NCBI taxonomy): domain Eukaryota; kingdom Metazoa; phylum Chordata; class Mammalia; order Rodentia; family Sciuridae; genus Spermophilus; species Spermophilus citellus. Next base: position 94,180,314 of record NC_138190.1, on the reverse strand, counting down.
TTCTGTGAGTCTACATTAGTATGTTTCTGTGGCTCATTAAACTCCTGATGGTGTCACCTTACCCCCCCAAAAATAGTATGATTTGTTACAATTTTACTTCCAAAATTACAATTATGCTATTTTGTTGCTCCCCAACAACTCAGACTATCTCATTTTACAGAAGTATTTTGGAATGTCAGGATTGGGAATGAGGAAGAAAAAAAATTTTGATACCAAGGATTGAACTCAGGGACACTTAAACATTGAGCCATATCCCCAGACCTTTTTATTTTATTTTATTTTTTTGCTTTTGAAACAGAGTCCAGTTACATTGCATAGGGCCTTACTAAGTTGCTGAGGCTAGCTTTGAACCTGCAATTCTCCTGTCTCAGATTCCCAAAAAGCTGGGATTACAGGAATGAGCCACCATACCCAGCAGAAACTTTTAAAGGTAATCTTACTGTTTGTTGTGGTGGTAATAATCTGTAATCCCAGTGATTCAGGAAGCTAAGGTGAGAGAGTCACCAGTTCCAGGCCAATCTCAGGAATTAGGTGAGTTCCTGTATGAAAATTAAAAAAAATAAAAATAAACAGACTAGGGGGGCTGGAGTTGTAACTCAGTGGTAGAAGTGCTCACCTCACATGTGGTGGGTACTGGGTTTGATCCTCAGCACCACATTAAAAAAAATAAAGGTATTGTGTCCACCTACAACTGAAAATTTTTTTTAAAAAAAACCTAACAACACAATGTTGTTAATTAATAAAACAAACAAAGAAACAAACAAACAAACAGACTAGGGATGGAGCTCAATTGTAGAGCACCACTGGGTTCAATACCCCATATCACTAACACACACACACACACACACACACAGCAACCCCATTGAATGTAGTAAAATAAAGTTGTTGAAAATAAGGAGGAAACAGAGAAAAAGACTACAGAGACATCAAAGCTTTTCCTCCCTTGCTGTCCTTTGTTATTCAACATTCGATTATAAAGTTTTCCTAGAAATAATTTGAGGAAGAAAACCTTGTTTTGTTTTCCTGTCATTCATTTGTGCTTTGTATGGTTTCAATTAAAATATGCTGGGCAATCAAAGAATCACACACACACACACACACACACACACAAATAAGTAACATCAGATGGACTGTTAAATGTTATCTATAGGGACCTTTGTGTCTCAATATACCATGAAGATATATGCAATAAAATGAAGGATCATTGATAATGATAATTTTATACCATTAGCAATTACTAATTACTATATGTTCAAAGAGTGTTTTATGAGAGGTTATTCTTGCTGTATTTTTGCTGATTAGAACTCCATCCAATTTTATTGAAATCTTAGATAATTTACTAAATTATTCAGAAAGTTTGACTTTGGAAATGAATTTGTGGTAAGAGACTGTACTTAGTTTCAGTATCTGTTATTTAAAAAGGGATAGAAAGTTTACCATAACAAAGTAATGTTTATACTATTAGGATTCTTCATTTGAGGACCTTAGTTTTGATTAGGCTAATTGCTGATATAATGAATAGAATGATTCATTCATTCTACAAAGATTTCTAATCTCAGCTGGTTAAAACAGTAAATAAAGTTGTAATGTGATATTTTAGCTTGACTTATATGTAAAGTTCATCTCTGTTTGGCTTGTAAAAGTAGTGAGGTGAAGAGACACAAATGATCGCCTCAGTAATGAAGGTTATTTAAAAGATAAAGGGACTATGATATTTCTCTAATAAAGAACTAATACAAGAAGTGTGACCTGTTAATTCAAAATCAGGATTCATTTCTTCAGAGATACAATCTTATGACATCACAGATGGAAGCATTATATAAACTAATGAAAATAGAATTATGACGAATGATATTGACACCATGCCTAATTCAAAGTATTTTCACTTTGAAAGTTAGGTTTGGAAATAAATGGTTTACTCAAAGGAATCCTGTACAACTTATCATTATAGGACAGAAAGCTAAGTCTTTTTTTTTCTTGCTTCCTTTATTCTTTTTTTTATTGGTTGTTCACAACATTACAAAGCTCTTGGCATGTCATATTTCATACATTAGATCGAAGTGGGTTATGAACTCCCAATTTTACCCCAAATGCAGATTGCAGAGTCACATCGGTTACACATCCACAATTTTACATAATGCCCTATTGGTAATTGTTGTACTCTGCTCCCTTTCCTATCCCCCACTATCCCCCCTCCCCTCCCCTCCCTTTTACTCTCTCTACCCCATCTACTGTAATCCATCTCCCTCCTTATTTATTTTCCCATTCCCCACCCAGCCTCTTATATGTAATTTTGTATAGCAATGAGGGTCTCCCTTCATTTCCATGCAATTTTCCTCATCTCTCCCTTTCCCTCCCATCTCATGTCACTGATTAATGTTACTCTTTTCTTCCTACTCTTCCTCCCTGCTCTGTTCATATTTGCTCTCATTATATCAAAGAAGACATTTGGCACTTGTTTTTTAGGGATTGGCTAGCTTCACTAAGCATAATCTGCTCTAGTGCCATCCATTTCCCTGCAAATTCCATGATTTTGTCATTGTTTATTGCTGCATAGTACTCCATTGTGTATAGATGCCACAATTTTTTTTATCCATTCATCTATTGAAGGGCATCTGGGTTGGTTCCACAGTCTAGCTATTGTGAATTGTGCTGCTATGAACATCGATGTGGCAGTATCCCTGTAGCATGCTCTTTTAAGGTCTGCAGGGAATAGTCCGAGAAGGGCAATAGCAGGGTCAAATGGTGGTTCCATTCCCAGCTTTCCCAGGAATCTCCATACTGCTTTCCAAATTGGCCGCACCAATTTGCAGTCCCACCAGCAATGTACAAGTGTACCCTTTTCTCCACATCCTCGCCAGCACTTGTTGTTGTTTGACTTCATAGTGGCTGCCAATCTAACTTGAGTGAGATGGCATCTTAGGGTGGTTTTGATTTGCATTTCTCTGACTGCTAGAGGTGGTGAGCATTTTTTCATGTACTTGTTAATTGATTGTATATCCTCCTCTGAGAAGTGTCTGCTCAGGTCCTTGGCCCATTTGTTGATTGGGTTATTTGTTATCTTATTGTCTAATTTTTTGAGTTCTTTGTATACTCTGGATATTAGGGCTCTATCTGAAGTGTGAGGAGTAAAAATTTGTTCCCATGATGTAGGCTCCCTATTTACCTCTCTTATTGTTTCTCTTGCTGAGAAAAAACTTTTTAGTTTAAGTAAGTCCCATTTGTTGATTCTTGTTATTAACTCTTGTGCTATGGGTGTCATATTGAGGAATTTGGAGCCTGACCCCACAATATGTAGATCTGAGCCAATTTTTTCTTCTATCAGACACAGAGTCTCTGATTTGATCTCAAGCTCCTTGATCCATTTTGAGTTAACTTTTGTGCATGGCGAGAGAAAGGGATTCAGTTTCATTTTGTTGCATATGGATTTCCAGTTTTCCCAACACCATTTGTTGAAGATGCTATCCTTCCTCCATTGCATGCTTTTAGCCCCTTTATCAAATATAAGATAGTTGTAACTTTGTGGATTAGTCTCTGTGTCCTCTATTCTGTACCATTGGTCCACCCGCCTGTTTTGGTACCAGTACCATGCTGTTTTTGTCACTATTGCTCTGCAATATAGTTTGAAATCTGGTATCGCTATACCACCTGATTCACACTTCCTGCTTAGAATTGCTTTTGCTATTCTGGGTCTTTTATTTTCCCATATGAATTTCAGGATTGCTTTATCTATTTCTACAAGGAATGCCATTGGGATTTTGATTGGCATTGCATTAAACCTATAGAGAATTTTTGGTAATATCGCCATTTTGATAATGTTAGTTCTGCCTATCCATGAACAGGGTATATTTTTCCATCTTCTAAGATCTTCTTCTACTTCTCTCTAGGGTTCTGTAGTTTTCATTGTATAAATCTTTCACCTCTTTTGTTAGGTTGATTCCCAAGTATTTTATTTTATTTTATTTTTTTCTTTATTCTTTTTTTAAATTTTTTTATTGATTATTTAAAGCATTACATAGCTCATGATATATCATCTTTCATACATTTGACTCAAATTGTGTTTTGAACTCCCATTTTCACCCCAAATACAGATTGCAGAATCACATCTGTTACATATTCACATTTTTACATAATGCCATATTAGTGACTGTTGTATTCTGCTACCTTTCCTATCCCCTACAACCCCCCCTACCCTCCCCTCCCGTCCCATCTTCCCTCTCTACCTCCCCTGCTGTTGTTCAATTCTCTCCCTTTTTTTCCCTCCCCCTTGCCCCTCATAACCTCTTATAATTTTATGTATCATTGAAGGTCTCCTACTATTTCAATGTGCTTTCCCTTCTCTCTCCGTTTCTCTCCCCCCATTCGTCTTTGTTTACTGTAGTCTTTTCCTCATGCTCTTCCTTCCTGTTCTGTTCTTAGTTGTTCGCTTTATATCAAAGCAGACATTTGGCATTTGTTTTTTAGGGCTTGGCTAGCTTCGCTTAGCATAATCTGCTCTAATGCCATCCATTTCCCTGCAAATTCTATGATTTTGTCATTTCTTAGTGCTGCATAATACTCCATTGTGTATAGATGCCACATTTTTTTTTATCCATTCATCTATTGAGGGGCATCTAGATTGGTTCCACAGTCTAGCTATTGTGAATTGTGCCGCTATAATCATTGATGTAGCCGTATCCCTATAGAGCGCTTTTTTAAGGTCCTCAGGGAATAGTCCGAGAAGTGCGATAGCTGGGTCAAATGGTGGATCCATTCCCAGCTTTCCCAGGAATCTCCATACTGCTTTCCAAATTGGTCTCACCATTTTGCAGCCCCACCAGCAGTGTACAAGTGTACCCTTTTCCCCACATCCCCGCCAACACTTATTGTTGTTTGACTTCATAATGGCTGCCAATCTTACTGGAGTGAGATGGTATCTTAGGGTGGTTTTGATTTGCATTTCCCTCATTGCTAGAGATGGTGAGCATTTTTTCATGTACTTGTTGATTGATTTTATGTCCTCCTCTGAGAAGTGTCTGTTCAGGACCTTGGCCCATTTGTTGATTGGGTTATTTGTTGTCTTATTGTTTAATTTTTTGAGTTCTTTGTACATTCTGGATATTAGGGCTCTATCAGAGGTGTGGGGGGTAAAAATTTGTTCCCAGGATGTAGGCTCTCTATTTACCTCTTTTATTGTTTCTCTTGCTGAGAAAAAACTTTTTAGTTTAAGTAAGTCCCATTTGTTTTTTCTTGTTGTTAACTCTTGGGCTATAGGTGTCCTATTAAGGAATTTGGAGCCTGACCCCACAATATGTAGATCGTAGCCAACTTTTTCTTCTATCAGACACAGTGTCTCTGATTTGGTATCTAGCTCCCTGATCCATTTTGTGTTAATTTTTGTGGATGGGGAGAGAAAGGGATTCAATTTCATTTTGTTGCATATGGATTTCCAATTTTCCCAGCACCATTAGTTGAAGATGCTATCCTTCCTCCATTGCATGCTTTTAGCCCCTTTATCAAATATAAGATAGTTGTAACTTTGTGGATTAGTCTCTGTGTCTTCTATTCTGTACCATTGGTCCACCTGCCTGTTTTGGTACCGGTACCATGCTGTTTTTGTTACGATTGCTTTATAGTACAGTTTGATCTCTGGTATCGCTATACCTCCAGATTCACACTTCCTGTTTAGAATTGCTTTTGCTATTCTGGGTCTTTTATTTTTCCATATGAATTTCATGATTGCTTTGTCTATTTCTACAAGAAATGCCATTGGGTTTTTGATTGGCATCGCATTAAACCTGTAGAGAACTTTGGGTAATATCGCCATTTTGATGATGATAGTTCTGCCTATCCATGAACAGGGTACATTTTTCCATCTTCTGAGATCTTCTTCTATCTCTCTCTTTAGGGTTCTGTAGTTTTCATTGTATAAATCTTTCACCTCTTTTGTTAGGTTGATTCCCAAGTATCTTATTGTCTTTGAGGATATTGTGAATGGAGTGGTTTTCCTTATTTCCATTTCAGAGGTTATGTTGCTGATATACAGGAATGCCTTTGATTTATGCGTGTTGATTTTATAACCTGCCACTTTGCTGAATTCATTTATTAACTCTAGCAGCTTCTTTGTAGACTCTTTTGGGTCTGTTAAGTATATTATCATGTCATCCACAAATAGTGACAGTTTAATTTCTTCTTTTCCTATTTTTATGCCTTTAATTTCTTTTGTCTGTCTAATTGCTCTGGCTAGTACTTCGAGAACTAAATTGAATAGAAGTGGTGATAGAGGGCATCCCTGTCTTGTTCCAGATTTTAGAGGAAATGCCTTCAGTTTTTCTCCATTTAGGATGATGCTAGCCTGAGGTTTAGCATATATAGCTTTTACAATGTTGAGGTAAGTTCCTGTTATCCCTAGTTTTTCTAGTGTTTTGAACATAAAGGGATGCTGTACTTTGTCAAATGCTTTCTCTGCATCCATCGCGATGATCATGTGGTTCTTGTCTTTAAGTCTATTGATGTGGTGAATAGCATTTATTGATTTCCGTATATTGAACCATCCTTGCATCCCAGGAATGAATCCTACTTGATCATGGCGCACAAGTTTTCTGATATGGTTTTGTATTCGATTCGCCAGAATTTTATTGAGAATTTTTGCATCCAAGTTCATTAGAGATATTGGTCTGTAGTTTTCTTTCTTTGAAGTATCTTTGTCTGGTTTTGGGATCAAAGTGATTTGGCCTCATAGAATGAATTTGGAAGAACTCCTTCTTTTTCTATTTCTTGAAATAGCTTGAAAAGTATTGGTATTAATTCTTCTTTGAAGGTTTTGTAGAACTCCGCTGTATACCCATCCGGTCCAGGGCTTTTCTTGGTTGGTAGTCTTTTGATGGCTTCTTCTATTTCTTCTTTTGTTATTGGTCTGTTTAAATTGTGTGTGTCTTCCTGTCTCAATCTGGGCAAATCATATGCCTTAAGAAATTTATCGATATCATCATTATCTTCTATTTTATTGGAATATAGGGTTTCAAAATACTTTCTAATTATCTTCTGTATTTCTGTAGTGTCTGTTGTGATATTGCCTTTTTCATCCCGTATGTTAGTAATTTGAGTTCTCTCTCTTCTTCTTTTCATTAGCATGGCTAAGGGCTTGTCTGTCTTATTTATTTTTTCAAAGAACCAACTTTTAGTTTTATCAATTTTTTCAATGGTTTCTTTTGTTTCAATTTCGTTGATTTCTGCTCTAATTTTAATTATTTCTTGTCTTCTACTACATTTGCTGTTGTTTTGCTCTTCCTTTTCTAGGTTTTTGAGGTGTTGCGTGAGTTCATTTATTTGTTGGTTTTTTCTTTTTTTGAGGTAAGAACTCCAAGAAATGAATTTCCCTCTTAAAACTGCTTTCATTGTGTCCCATAGATTCCGGTATGTTGTGTCTGTGTTATCATTTGATTCTAAGAATTTTTTCATCTCCTCCTTTATGTCTTCTATAACCCATTGATCATTCAATAACATATTGTTCATTTTCCATGTGATGTAGGATTTTTCCTTCCTTCTTTTATCATTGATTTCCAATTTCATTCCATTATGATCAGATATGGTGCATGGTATTATCTCCACGCCTTTATATTTACTAAGAGTTGCCTTATGGCATAATATATGGTCTATCTTTGAGTAGGATCCATGTGCTGCTGAGAAGAATGTGTATCCACTTGATGATGGTTGATATATTCTATATATGTTGGTTAAGTCTAGGTTACTGATTGTGCTGTTGAGTTCTATAGTTTCTTTATTCAGCTTTTGTCTAGAGGATCTGTCTAATGGCGAGAGCGGTGTGTTGAAGTCACCCATAATTATTGTGTTGTGGTCTATTTGACTCTTGAACTTGAGGAGAGTTTGTTTTATAAACATTGCAGCTCCATTGTTTGGTGCATACAAATTGATGATGGTTCCTTTTAACAGTATATAGTGACCTTCTTTATCCTTCTTGATTAACTTAGGTTTCAAGTTGATTTTATTTGATATGAGTATGGCCACTCCTGCTTGCTTCCGAGGGCCATGTGACTGGTATGATTTTTCCCAACCTTTTACCTTCAGCCTGTGTATGTCTTTTCCTATCATATGAGTCTCCTGAAGGTAGCATACGGCGGACACAACATCTTTGTTGGTATGTGGTGCTGAGGATCAAACCCGGGCCGCACGCATGCCAGGCGAGCGCGCTACCGCTTGAGCCACATCCCCAGCCCCGTATTTTATTTTTTTTTTGAGGATATTGCGAATGGACTGTTTTTCTTCATTTCCGTTTCAGAAGTTTTGTCGCTGATATACAGAAATGCCTTTGATTTATGCGTGTTGGTTTTATATCCTGTCACTTTGCTGAATTCATTTATTACTTCTAGTAGTTTCTTTGTAGACCCTTTTGGGTCTTCTAGGTATAGAATCATGTCATCCGCAAATAGTGATAATTTAAGTTCTTCTTTTCCTATTTTTATGCCTTTAATTTCTTTTGTCTGTCTAATTGCTCTGGCTAGTATTTCAAGGACTAAATTAAATAGAAGTGGTGAGAGAGGGCATCCCTGTCTTGTTCCAGATTTTAGAGGGAATGCCTTCAACTTTTGTCCATTCAGAATGATGCTAGCCTGAGGCTTAGCATAGATAGCTTTTACAATGTCAAGGTAAGTTCCTGTTATCCCTAGTTTTTCTAATGTTTTGAACATAAAGGGATGCTGTACTTTGTCGAATGCTTTCTCTGCATCTATCGAGATGATCATATGGTTCTTATCTTTAAGTCTATTGATGTGGTGAATAACATTTATTGATTTTCATATATTGAACCATACTTGCATCCCAGGGATGATTCCTACTTGATCATGGTGTGCAATTTTTTTGATGTCTTTTTGTATTCGATTCGCCAGAATTTTATTGAGGATTTTTGCATCTAGGTTCATTAGAGATATTGGTCTGTAGTTTTCTTTCTTTGAGGTGTCTTTTTCTGGTTTCGGAATCAGGGTGATGTTGGCCTCATAGAATGAATTTTGAAGAGCTCCCTCTTTTTTTATTTCCTGAAATAACTTGAAAAGTAGTGGTATTAATTCTTCTATAAAGGTTTTGTAAAACTCCGCTGTATACCCACCTGGTCCTGGGCTTTCTTGGTTGGTAGTCTTTTGATTGCTTCTTCAATTTCATCCATTGATATTGGTCTGTTCAAATTGTGTGTATCCTCCTGACTCAGTCTGGGAAAATCATATGACTTAAGAAATTTATCGATGTCTTCACTATCTTCTATTTTATTGGAATATAGGTTTTCAAAGTAATTTCTAATTATCTTCTGTATTTCTGTAGCATCTGTTGTGATATTGCCTTTTTCATCCCGCATGTTAGTAATTTGAGTTCTCTCTCTTCTTCTCTTTGTTAGCATGGCTAAAGGTCTGTTGATTTTATTTATTTTTTCGAAGAACCAACTTTTAGTTTTGTTAATTTTTTCAATAGTTTCTTTTGTTTCAAATTCATTGATTTCCGCTCTGATTTTAGTTATTTCTTGCCTTCTGCTACATTTGCTGCTGTTTTGCTCTTTCTTTTATAGGGCTTTGAGATGAAGTGTGAGCTCATTTATTTGTTGTTTTTTTTTCTTTTTTTGAGGAATAACCACCAGGTGATGAATTTCCCTCTTAAAACTGCTTTCATTGTGTCCCATAGATTCCGATATGTTGTGTCTGTATTTTCATTTATCTCTAATAATTTTTTGATTTCCTCCTTTATGTCTTCTGTAACCCATTGATCATTCAGTAACATATTGTTCATTTTCCATGTGATGTAGGATTTTTCCTTCCTTCTTTTATCATTGATTTCCAGTTTCATTCCATTATGATCAGATAAAATGCATGGTATTATCTCCACCCCTTTATATTTACTGAGGGTTGCCCTATGGCATAATATATGGTGTATTTTTGAGAAGGATCCATGTGCTGCTGAGAAAAAATTATATCCATTTGATGATGGTTGATATATTCTATATATGTCAGTTATGTCTAGGTTATTGATTGTGGTATTGAGTTGTATAGTTTCTTTATTCAACTTTTGTTTGGAAGATCTGTCCAATGGTGAGAGAGGTGTGTTGAAGTCACCCATAATTATTGTGTTGTGGTCTATTTGATTCTTGAACTTGAGAAGAATTTGTTTTATGAATGCCGCAGCACCATTATTTGGTGCATCAATATTGATAATTGTTATGTCTTGTTGGTGAATGGTTCCTTTTAACAGTATATAATGTCCTTCCTTATCCCTTTTGATTAACTTAGTCTTGAAGTCAATTTTATTCGATATGAGGATGGCCACCACTGCTTGCTTACAAGGACCGTGTGCGTGGTATATTTTTTCTCATCCTTTCACCTTCAGCCTGTGTATGTCTTTTCTAATCAGATGTGTCTCCTGGAGGCAGCATATTGTTGGATTAGTTTTTTTAATCCATGATACCAGCCTATATTGCTTTATTGGAGAGTTTAAGCCATTAACATTCAGAGTTACTATTGATATATGGTTTGTACTTCCAGCCATGTTTGATTATTTATCCTTTTTTTAAAAAAATTAGTTTTTTTTTTCTCCATGATTATCTTGCCCCTTGCCCTCTGTCTTTACTGAGGCACTTCCCACTGATGGTTTTGGTTATTGTTTTTCATTTCTTCCTTGTGTAGTGTTTTGCTCAAGATGCTTTGCAATGCTGGTTTTCTGGCTGCAAATTCTTTTAACTTTTGTTTGTCATGAAAGATTTTTATTTCGTTGTCATACCTGAAGCTTAATTTTGCTGGATACAGAATTCTTGGTTGGCATCCATTGTCTTTCAGTGTTTGAAATACATTGTTCCAGGACCTTCTTGCTTTCAGTGTCTGTGATGAAAAATCCTTTGTTAACCTTAGTGGTTTACCCCTGAATGTAATCTGTCTCCTTTCTCTTGTAGCTTTTAATATTTTCTCTCTGTTGTGTATATTGGATATCTTCATAACAATGTGTCTTGGCATTGGTCTACTGTGATTTTGTGTGCTCGGTGTCCTGTATGCATCTTCAATTTGTATATCTGTTTCCTTTTTTATTTCTGGAAAGTTTTCTGTAATTATTTCATTCAGCAGGTTACTCATTCCCTTGGTTTGAATCTCTGTAACTTCTTCTATCCTGATGACTCATAAGTTTGGTTTTTTTATGTTATCTCATAACTCTTGGATGTTTTTCTCGTGATTTTTTACCAGCCTTTCTGAGTTGGCTAGACTCTTTTCAAGATGATATATTTTGTCTTCATTATCTGACGTTCTGGCTTCTACTTGCTCCACTCTGTTAGTGATACTCTTAATTGAGTTTTTCATTTGTTTTATCCTTTCCTTCATTTCTAGAATTATTGTTTGATTATTTTTTATAATCTCTATCTCCTGATAAAGATGCTGAACTTCTTCTTTTATCTGTTTATGTAATTCATTCTCAATGTGTTATTTCGCTGCTTGAATTTGCTGTCTCGTATCCTCTTTAAGGTTCCATTCCATCTGTCTAAGGTGTTCCTTGAGTTTTTTATATGACCATTTTTCTGATGACTCTAGGTCCTCAAGTCATTTTGACCTGGAACTAAGAGAAGTCATTTCACTGTCTATTAAATAGAGTGGTTTAGGCAATTATCTGTCTGTGCCCTGGATATACCACAACAAAAGATATATTCCTATTATTAAAGTTTCATCAAGGTAGGGAGACTTTTTTGGTCTCTAGCATAGATAAATACCTATGTGCCTTCTGACCTATATTTAGTTCTACAGTAAATGTTTTTTGAGTGATTAAGTAAATGCCTTGGATTTTAATAATTTGATCAAATGTCTAACTAAAATAATATTTCAACAACAGAATTACTCCTACTCAAACTTCAGTGTATAACAGCATCAGAAGATTTTTTTTAAATGTCTCATTGTTTCAACAATGTAAGAGTTACTATTTACAAAAATAAATGACAATGGATATTTTTCATTGGTGTTCAAGAATGTTTTACTTCTATATGTCAAAGTAATTTTAATAAAGTAGTTGACCTATGAAAAGATATTCTGCAACATATGTAAGATATTGATTTTCTAGTAGAAAATAATGAAATAGAATTTCAACAATTTGCTTTCTCTCTCCTGTGATACATAAAAATTATACCCAGACCAAACTTTCAAGCACCAAATCAATTAGACTTCAATATCACTGCATTCCATTAAGTATAAATGATTACATGGAATACTATTAGAGAAAATAGACCCAGACAACAAAAGAGTAATTTGATTAATCAATTTTAATGGTTTATTACATCATTTAGAACAATTTTAATATTCTTAACTCTATCATAATTTGCTAGAGGACTACATATTTATTCAACAAGCAGTTGCATATATGGGGAATACTTTTAAAATGATTTGAATCTGACAAAATATAATAAACCCTACATCTGTAATATGCTGCTATAATGGCTACTTCGAATTCATCTTCAATTATTAGTAACCATTTTCTTTTTAACAATGGCTAATTACAGATTATAGTTTACCTCTTTGTCTACAAGATGTATCATAATAATGGAGGAAACTGGTAATTTTATTTTTAGACTCATTTTAGAGCAGGAAAATATGAAATCTTTATAAAGAATGATTATTTTTTTCTTAAATAAACATTTTTAAGATTAATAACTGACTGATGTTCCATTGTATAATTTGTCCATTTTTATAGTGAAAACATTCTGGGTGTTCTACATATGTTCGGGAGGAAACAAAACTGTTTTTGACAAGTAGAGGTTTCTGTTTCATCTCATATTTTTAATAGAAACTGCATTTCAGTGTTTGGTGAGAAGCAAGAGAATGGGGTGTTGGCAAAGGATATTTGGTCAAATGTCTTGTGATTAACTAGCTGTGTTTTCTATATTTTTATTATATGACAATGATGACATACTGAGGATGAAAGTGCTGAATCAGCTTGTATAACTTGCTTAGGTTGTATTTGTGAAAGCAGCCAATTGATCTTACTACCCAAGTAACACAAGACCAAACAAACAACATCTGATGGCAACATTAATGTCCCCATGAAACTCCCCACCCCCAACAATAAACTAAAAATACTGAGCTGACTGATGAAGTTGACTACTCTGTATCGATACTGCACTTCTTTTTTTCTTTTTTTTTTGATTTTTTAAAATTTTGATTTTAATTTGTTGTATGTGAGAGCAGAATGCATTACAATTCATATTACATATATAGTGCACAATTTTTCATATCTCTGGTTGTATACAAAGTATAGTTACACCATTCATGTCTTCATACATGGACTTGATTTTTATCAGACATTATTCCACATAATTTCTAACTCTGATCCTACTGCTACTATTTTCAAGATCCTCATTATGCACATCCCTGAAGGATAGCATCTAAACATTTTTTTTCTGCCTCAACTGTCCTCTTCTTCTAGGCTTTTCCCAACTCAGCTTGATGTGATATTTTTCAAAACACAAATCATCCTCTTTCTTCTTAAATAATTTAATGAGATGCTCTACTGTGAAATGTCATCCTTGCATACTTTCCATTAGCAAAACAAACTTTCTTTTCCTTATGTGCCCATATGCTTCTCCAATATTTTCACCTCTAAACTTTAACCTCAAGTCATATGTAAACATGCATACTATATAAAATATTGACTTTTTATTTTTTTCTTTTATTCTTTTTATTGATTTTTTTTAAAAAATAAAGGACAGCGTTATTTGAATGCATTGTAATTCATATACACATATAGAGCACAATTTTTCATATCTATGTATACAAAGTATATTCACACCAATTATTGTCTTCATACATGTACTTTGGATAATGATGTCCATCATATTTCACCATCATTTCTAACCCCATGCCCCCTCCCTTCCCCTACTAACTCCTTTGCCCTATCTAGAATTTGTCTATTCCTCCCATGCTCCCCCTCCCTACCCCATGATTAATCAGCCTCCTTATATCAGAGAAAACATTTGACATTTGTTTTTTGGGGATTGTCAAATTAAACTTAGCATTATCTTCTCTATCTCCATCCATTTACCTGCAAATGCCATGATTTCATTCTCTTTTATGGCTGAGTATTATTCCATTCTGTATATATGCCACATTTTTTATTCATTCATCTACTGAAGGGCATCTAGGTCAGTTCCACAGTTTAGCTATTGAGAATTGTGCTGCTATAAACATTGATGTGGCTGTGTCCCTGTAGTATGCTGTTTTTAAGTCCTTTGGGTATAGACTGAGGAGAGGGATAGCTGACTCAAATGATAGTTCCATTCCCAGTTTTTTAAGGACTCTCCATACTGCTTTTCTATACTGGCTGCACAGTATAGAAAGTATTTTCAGTTCCACCAGCAGTGTATGAGTGTACATTTTCCCCCACATCCTCACCAACATTTATTGTTGTTTGTCTTCATAATAGCTGCCATTCTGACAGGAGCCATATGAAATCTTAGAATAGTTTTGATTTGCATTTCTCAGATTGCTAGAGATGATGAAAATTTTCCCATATATTTATTTATTGATTGTATATCCTCTTCTGAGAAGTGTCTGTTTAGGTCCTTCACTTATTTATTGATTGAGTTATTATTATTATTATTATTATTATTATTATTATTATTATTGATGTTTAGCTTTTTGAGTTCTTTATATACACTAGAGATTTGTGCTCTATCTGATGTGTGAGGGGTAAAAATTTGCTCCCAAGATGTAGGCTCTCTATGCACCTCACAGATTATTTCTTTTGCTGAGAAGAAACTTTTTTGCTTGAATTCATCCCATTTATTGATTCTTGATTTTAATTCTTGCACTATAGGAGTCTTATTAAGAAAGTTGGGGCCTAATCCCACATGATAGAGATTAGGGTCTACTTTTTCTTCTATTAGATACAGAGTCTCTGGTTTAATTCCTAGGTCCTTGATCCAGGTTGAGTTGAGTTTTATGCATGGTGATAGATAAGGGTTAAATTTCATTTTGTTGCATATGGATTTCCTGTTTTCCCAGCACCATTTGTTGAAGAGGCTATCTTTTGTCCAATGCATGTTTTTGGTGCCTTTGTCAAATATAAGATAATTGTAATTGTGTATGTTATTCTCTGTGTCTTCTATTCTGTACCATTGGCCTACCAGTCTGTTTTGGTGCCAATACTATGCTGTTTTTGTTACTATTGCTCTATAGTATAGTTTAAGTTCTGGTATAGTGATGCCACCAGTTTCACTCTTCCTGCTAAAGATTGCTTTAGCTATCCTGGGTCTTCTATTTTTTTCAGATAAAGTTCATGATTGCTTTTTGAATTTCTATGAGACTGTCATTGGGATTTTGATCAGAATTGCATTAAATCTGTATAGCACTTTAGGAAGTTTGATAATATTAATTCTGCTTATCCAAGAGCAAGGTAGATTTTTCCACCTTCTAAGTTATTTGATTTCTTTTTTAGGGTTCTGTACTTTTCATTATATAGATTTTTCACCTCTTTCCTTAAGTTGATTCCCATGTTTTTTGTTTGTTTCTTTGTTTTTTTTTTTTTTGAGGCCATTGTAAATAGGGTAGTTTTTCTCATTATCCTTTCTGAGGATTTGTCCCGGATATACAGAAATGCATTTGATTTATGGGTGTTGATTTTATATCCATCTACATTTCTGAAATCATTTACTAATTCTAGAAGTTTTCTGGTGGAACTTCTTGGGTCTTCTAGGTATAGAATCATATCATCAGCAAATACTGCTAGTTTGAGTTCTTCTTTTCCTATATGTAACCTTTCAATTTCTTTCATCTGTCTAATTGCTCTGGCCAGTGTTCCAAGAAATGTGTTAAATAGAAGTGGTGAAAGAGGGCATCCCTGTCTTTTCCAGTTTTTAAAGGGAATGCCTTTATTTTTTATCCATGTAGAATGATGTTGGCCTGGAGCTTAGCATAGATAATCTTTATGATGTTGTGGATGTTCCTGTGATGTTTTGAATATGAAGGAGTGCTGTATTTTGTCAAATGCTTTTTTCTGCATCTATTAATATGATCATGTGATTCATATCTTTAAGTCTATTGATGTGATGAATTACATTTATTTATTTCCATTTGTTGAACCAAACTTGAATCCCTGGGATAAATCCCAATTAATCCTAGTGCATAATCTTCTTGATATGTTTTGTATTCTATTTTCCAGAATTTTATTAAGATTTTTTGCATCTATGCTCATTAGAGATAATTGTCTGAAGTTTTATTTTTTTGATGGGTCTTTGCCTGGTTTTGAAATCAGGATGATATTGGCCTCATCAAGTGAGTTTGGAAGTGCTCACTCTTTTTCTATTTCTTGAAATAATTTGAAAAATATTGGTATTAGTTGCTCTTTAAAGGTCTTGTAGAACTCAGTTGGGTATCCATCTGGTCCTGGGCTTTTCTTGGTTGGTAGACTTCTGATGTATGGTTCTGTTTCATTGTTTGAAATTGACCTGTTTAAATTGCATATATCATCCTGATTCCATTTGGGCAAATTGGAAATTTGTGGATGCCTTCAAAATTTTAAATTTTATTGGAGTATAAGTTTCAAAATAATTTCTAATTATCTTCTGTATTTCTGTAGTGTCTGTTGTGATATTTCCTTTTTCATCACATATGTTAGGAATTTGAGTTTTTTCTCTCCTTGTCTCATTAGCATGTGTAATGATTTGTCATTTTTATTTATTTCTCCAAGGAACCAACTTTTTTCTGCCAATTTTTTCAATTGTTTCTTTTGTTTCAATTTCATCTCTGATTTTAATTATTTCCTGTCTTCTACTCCTTTTGGTGTAGATTTGTTCTTCTTTTTCTAGGGCTTTGAGATAAAATCTTAAATCTGTTATTTGTTGACCTTTTCTTTTTTTTTTCTTTTCTTTCTTTTCTTTTTTTCTTTTTTTTTTTTTTTTTTTTTTTTTTTTTTACTTTTTCTTCTCTAAAGGAATGAACACCATGCAATGAATTTTCCTCTTAGAACTGCTTTCATAGTGTCCCAGAGATTTTGGTAAGTTATATCTGTATTCTCATTCACCTCTATTTTTTTTAAATCTCCTCCTTGTTGTCTTCTACAACCCCTTGTTCATTCAGTAGCATATTATTTAGTCTCTAGGCATTGAAATACCTTTTATTTCTTATTTTATCATTGATTTGTAATTTCATTTCATTATGATCTGATAGAATGCAGGGTAGTATCCCTACTTTTTTATATTTTCTAAGAGATGCTTTGTGGCATAGTATATGGTCTATTTTAGAAAAGGGTCCATGTGCTGCTGAGAAGAAAGTGTATCTGCTCATTGAAGGATGAAGTATTCTAAATATGTCAGTTAAGTCCAAGTTATTGATTGTAAAATTGAGTTCTATAGTTTTTTTTTTTTGTTCATCTTTTGTTTGGAAGATCTATCCAGTGGTAAAAGAGGTGTTTTAAAGTAAACCAAAATTATTGTGTTGTGGTCTAGTTGACTCTTGAACTTGAGAAGAGTTTGTTTGATGAATGTAGATCCCCCATTGTTTGGGGCATATATATTTATAATTGTTAAGTCTTGTTGGTGTATGGTTTCCTTGAGCAGTATGTAGTGTCCTTCTTTATCCATTTTGATTAACTTTAGCTTGAAGTTTACTTTGTTTGATATGAGGATGGAAACCTATGCTTGCTTCTGCAGTCCATGCAAGTGGCATGTTTTATCCCAACCTTTCACATTCAGTTTGTGAATATCTTTTCATATGAGATGAGTCTCTTTGAGGCAGCATATTGTTGGGTCCTTGTTTTTTTATCCAATCTGCTAATATATTCCTTTTGATTGGTGAATTTTAGCCATTGACATTCAGGGTTATTATTGAGACATGATTTGTATTCCCAGCCATTTTTGTTTATTTTTGGTATATAATGGGACTTGGTTTCTCCTCTGATTAGTTTTTCCTTTACTGTAATATCCTCCTATGCTGATTTTCATCATTGTTTTCATGGAATATTTTTCTGAGGATGTTCTGTAATTTAGGCTTTCTAGTTGTAAATTCATTTAACTTTGGTTTATCATGGAATGTTTTTATTTCATTATTAAATATAAAGCTTAATTTTGCTGGAAATAAGATTCTTGATTGGCATCCATTTGCTTTCAGAGCTTGGCATATGTTATTTAATGATCTCCTGACTTTGAGGGTCTGGGTTGAAAAATCTGCTGAGGAATAAGTTGGTCTTCTTCTGTATGTGATCTGATTCCTCTCTCTTGTGGCTTTTAAGATTCTATCCTTATACTGTATGCTAGGTATTTTCATTATAATGTGCCTTGGTGTAGTTTCTTTTGTAATTTTGTACATTTAGTGTCTTATAAGCCTCTTGATTTTGGTTTTCCAATTTGTTCTTCATGCTTGGGAAATTTTCCAATATTATATCATTAAAGAGATTGTGCATTCCTTTGGTTTAAAACTCTGTTCCTTCCTCTATCCCAATAATTCTTATATTTGGTTTTTTGATGCTGTCTCACAATTCTTGGATGTTCTGTTCATGGCTTCTAACTGTCTTCACTCTGATCAACTTTATTTTCCAGATTGTATATTTTGTCTTCATTACCTGACATTATTTCTTTCAAGTGATCTAGTCTGTTGGTTATGCTTTCTATTGAATATTTTATTTGGCTTATTGTATCCTTCATTTCAAGAATTGTTGACTTATTTTCAGGGTCTCTATCTCTCTCTTGAAGTAATTTTTGCTACCTGTATTTGCTTTCTTATCTCATATTTGAAGTGATCAATCTTTGCTTGTATTTGCTCATTTAGGTCATTATTTAATTCACAGATCATTTTAATTTGAACCTTTTGAACTTCTTGTCTAACATTTCATCAACTTTGCTGTCCATGGGTTCTGTTATAATAGTGTCCTGATTTGTTTGGGGCACTTTTCCCCCTTAATTTTTTCATGTTGTCTATATGACTTCCTTCCTTGCAGTGTGGATCTGATATATTACAGTTTCTACCCTATATTCTTGTAGTATCCATGCAGATTGTCCGTACCTCACCTTGATGTTGGGCTTCCAGGCCCTGCTGGTGTCCCTCAATGTATGCTACTGCAACTAAATGTGGTGGCGGCAATAGCTGAGTAACTTTAGATAATAGTTGAGGTGCCTCAAGATGGATGGAATGTCTTAGAGATGGGGGTGAAGTGGTAGGCCTTACACTATCTTTAGAATGACTGCTCTGAGATGCAACTGCTTCTAGGCCCTGTCTGTTGTCAGAAAGTTAGGGGTATTGTGTGGGGAAGGCTATGGCAATGACTGCAGCGTCCCATGATGGAAGTGGGTTAGGTTTTGGCTCTCAGGTGTGGAGGGGATGAACTCGGCCCCACCCTGGACCTGGTCTCCCACATGTTGATGAGGGCAGATCTCATCTGGGCCTGACCTCCTGCGGTAGTCTATTGGTTGGAAGGGGCTCCAGTTGGTGTCAGCCTGTGGAGGGATAGACCCAGGCCTACTGTGAGCCTGGGTCCTGTGCAGGCCAGTGTGGGCAGATTCCCATTGGCTAATTTGAATAATTTCTCTGACTTCAGGACATAGAGTCTATCCTTGGTTGTTTGCTCCCTGGACACAGAGTGAGAACTAGATAAAGGGAAGTGATCCATGTAGGGGCTGAGTAGATTGCCGATGAAGAAAGGAATAAAGATTTTAGATTTGCCTTCAAAATTTAGTTGACACAACTCTTGTGAAGTTTGTGAAATTTTATTACAGAGATTGATATAGCAATTTAGGCAGGAAGGACTGAGAGACAGAACAGAATGGTAGCTGTTTGGAGGACATGCAGAAGATATTTTAAAAAGGAGAGGATGAGGTAAATGACCCTTGGTTATTGCAACTTTCCTAGAGCTTTCAATGTCTTGAAAAAACTTAAGTTCTCAATAAATATTAGTTGAAAGAAAGAGCAAAAGATCTATTTCAAGGTTTTCAGACTGAGCAAGTAAGTGGATGTTCGTGTTCGTGTTAATTTGGAGATATACAAAGATACTTACTCTACATGGCAGATTGGGGGTGGAGGGTGTTAGTGGCAATGATTCATTCAGGTCTGGATTTATCCAGCTTTATCTGACATTAAAACTTCCATACGGAAACATCTGATATGACAATGGGAATAACGTTTTAAGCATATAACACATGGTGTTTTTTTCCCTCAAAACAACAACAGAAATGCAGTATCCAACCCACAAAAGAACATTGCTACACATGGAGAACAAGCAGTTTTCAGTTTTAAAGAAAATAAAAAAGGATAAGTATTTGTGATATAGCTATGTAAAGAAAAATTTGGGATTTATTTATTTATTTCATACATGTTGGAGTGTAAAATTAAAATATATAACATACATGATACTCACTTGGGAAAATAGTACCATTTTCACTAGCATCCACATTTGGAAAAAGGTCAGTATTATCCTATGAGACTTGTTAAATGCCTAAAAGGATCACCAAAAACAAAACAAAACAAAATATAATAAAACAAACAAAGTATATATAACTTCTTTGCAAAAGCAGAGATAATGAAAAGGCACACAGATATTTTAAAAATGAAACCAATACTTATTAAGGACCTATTATATACCAGGCATTATGAAATATTTGTCTCACTTTATTTTCTAAAATCTATTCCTTATAGGTTGGTCAAAATTTGCCTAAAATGACAACTCAAATGATATCAATGAAGTGTAAATTAAAAAATAAATATACAGATTGAAAAATTGGAAGAAATTTGTACACTTACAAAATGTGAGTACATGATCACATATTTGTGAAATAATATTTTTCTATGAAGAAAAGATTCATAAATACCATAAAAGTGATGAGCCTGAGGTTTGCAGACAGACAGATCTGGGTTAAAAACCACATATAGAAAATTATTTTCTTTATGACTTTGGCCATATGATGTATTCCCTCTGAGGTGCAGTTTTATCATCTGTTAAGTGAGAATGATGCTATTCTCTACCTCATAGAACTATTTTGCTATAAAATTAGATGTATTCTTTTATTCGGCAGTAATTTATTGTGCTCCTAAGAACTAGGCATTATCCTAGACAGTGAGGTTAAAGCAGTTAAAATCAAGGCCCTGTCTTCATAAATTCACATTTTAGCTGTGATGAGAGGGAGTAGTAAAATAAACAAGAAATATAAAATATGCTAGATGGTGGGAAATGCTACAAAGACAAGTAATGCCAAGAAGGAGGGGAATACATAAGTTGCATGAGAATGGGCTTGCTATTTTATATAGGGTGATTAGAAAAGTAATCCCTAGTGTGGTGACACTTGGATAAATATTTAAGGGAAGTGAGATAACAAATTATGCATTTGTCTTGGGAAGAGCATTTTAAGCAGAAGGAGCAGAAAATGTAATATCCCTGAGACCTGCTTGGCATCTTCAACAAAAAGCAAGGCGACTAATGGGGAGAGACATTCATAGAGAGAACAGGGAGTCAGATCACATAGAGCTATGAACAACGTAGTAGCAGAATTTGACTTGGATTTTTACCAGATTGCCTACACTACTACCTTAAAAATAGCTGAGAGGTCAAGTACCAAACCAGGAAGACCTCTAGAAGGCTATTATAATCATTCAGATGACTGTAGCCACCTTGTAGAGTGCAATTTGATTAAGGGTAGAATCAATGAAGATGGTAAGAAGTTAAACAATTGTGGACATAAATTAAAGGTTAAGTCAGGAGGATTTGTTGATAGATATAATAATGATAATAATGGAGAGAAAAAGAGATGTTAAAGATGAACATAAGATTTTGGGGTTGATGAAGAATGAAGGAGTTATTTAATAACATGGAGAAAATTAAAGGAGTAAACAAATTAGATGGTGGAATTCAGGAGTTTGATTTTGATAAAGTTATGTTTGAGGTACCCCTAGACATCTAAAAGGACATATCAAGAAGGAATTTGGGTATACGCATTGGATATTTGGGGTTATGAAGTAAAAAGTTCTTATACAGCATTGAAGGTGGCCTTTAAAGCCATAGGACTAAAGGAAATTATATTGAGTTTAATAGGCTAGTGAGGGGCAAATAGTAAAGGAAACTGGAAAGGAGGAGCAAGTGAAGGAGGAAGAAAATAAGCAGTATGTGGTGTCCCAAAAGCTAAATGGAAAAAAGTGCTGCTTTCATATAAGACAAAGATAATATTTACTAAATATTGCTAATATGGAATTTTCAGTGTCATTGGTAAAACTGTTTTCAAAGGAGTTGTTGGGGGCAAACTCCTAATTGGAATAAAGTACACCAAAAATGGAGGAATTTTGAAGGCAACAATTGTAGACAACTCATGAGAAGTTTAACTTTCAAAAGAATTAAAAAAAAACACTGAAGGGTAATGGGCAGTTAATATAAGCAATTTTTAAAGATGAAAGCAAATGCAGTATATTTATATGCTGATTATCATGATCTAGTAGAAAGTTAAGAGAAACTTCACTATATAGAGGAAAGAATTAAGAATTACTCAAACAGTGCCCTTGATTGAGTGAGAAGGGATGGGAGGGCTCGCACACAGACCAGACCATAATCAGTTTATTCATAGTAATAGTAAATCTTGGTAGAGAATATGGGCAAATATGGACACAGGTAGATGGGTAGATGTGGTGACAGGGGTATGAGAAACTTCATATTGTTTCTGTTTTTTTTTTTTCAGTGATCTAGGGAGTAAGATCACCAGATGGGAATGAAGACCATAAAGATTTTAGAGGTATGAAAAAATATATCCAGTGCCCATCTAGGAGAGTAGGACAGTCAATGGACTAGAAAAAGATTAGATTAAGATTGATAGGCAAAAAAAAAATCATCCTTGAGGTTAGTGGTCATACCTTTAAAGTGAGGTCAGACAGCATAAATGTATTTTTGACTATGTTCAACTATGTGAGTATGGCCTCGGAATATTGAATTTTAGTACCATTGGGGTTTTGCTGATTAGATCAGATGAAGGAAAAGGGTGCATACAAGAGAGTGACCATCATCATGGGCTATACCATCTAATTTGGATAAAGAAGTATATAAGGACTTGAAATAGGTGAACAGAAAGTGGAAATGTGGTGGAATCAATATGATGCTTGTGTAGTTGAAAGATATTTGAACTGGGATCCATTCCTTAAAGAATGAGTTGGAAATATTGATAATGATAGTTCAAGATGCATGAAACTTAGATTAAGAATGTATATAGGGAATGAACTGTGGGAGAGAATGGCTGAGATATTTGGGGAAGAAGATCATCAGAGAAAAGGAGGTCAAAGCCTTGGAACTTGAATATTTAATTCATTCATTTGTTTGTTTATTTATTTATTGTTTTTTTTGTTGTAGTGAGGCTAAAACTCAGAGTCTTTCACCTGGTAGGCAAGCACTCTACAACAGATCTACATCTCAGTCCTAAGTCCCAGATCTTTAAATAAATCACTAAGAATTATGGCATGAATAATATTGTAGTGCCCAATAGTGATTTGGGAACTAAAATTTACATGTGATAATACAGAATAATTCTGAGGCCTGTGAAAAACTTCAAGAAAAAGTCCTAAATGGTCATATGATATAATGACCTGAGATTCAGTTTGGATTGGACACGGAAAGGAAGGAGGAAGCATTGTCTCAAAGTGGATGCTTATCATACCTATAGGCACAGTGAAATGAGATCACACACATAAAGAATGCATTTAACACAGTACTTGACACATAGTAAGGACAATAAATGAATATTAGGTATTGTTAAATATGTTAAATAATGCATTTTAAAATATAAAACTTTTAAAAATGATATATCCTTCTTTCCAAAATTCTCTTAAGAAATAATTTATACTATTTATACTAATATAAATATTGTGCTATGGAAAGCCACAGAGTATAATAAATAAAAAATGTTTCTGAATGGAGAGTTGACAGGAAGCAGCTCAGAACCATTAAACTCATTGCCAAATCTAACACTGATTTAGAGCTGTAATGAGTTTCAATTCCTGAAAGTTGTTTTATGAGAATCAACAGTATACATCAACTCTAAGGCAAGGTCTGGGAAAATTGTATCTTTTCATTGCAGGATACAACACCTCCCTCCACATATTACTCTCAGTTTCAAGCAGGTACAATTTGGCTGAAGAGTCCAAAGGACAAACTGAATAATGTCATTTTGCTGAACTGGAAGAGCAAATAAAGCAAGGTTTCTTCCGTGCACACAGATGTGTGGCTGGGTCTGAGAGGGTTATAGTATTTCCTTATTTATTGATTTCTCATGTTGACCTCAGTCATGGAAACCGATAGTATGGTATGAAAGACACAGAGTTTAATGGCTCTAAGCCATTTCCTTTCAGCTCTCCATTCAGAAATATTTTGCAAAAAAGCTATATTTTGGGAGTCTTGATGTGTAGAGATCATTGTATTTTTCTGTTTTGTTGTTATTAAAAACAAATTCTTAGAAATTTAAATCACTTGGGAAAGTGAATTATTTTCAAGAACTTTAAAGTTTTCAGAGAGTTTTAGTTATTTGCTAATAACAAGTATGCCAAATCTATCATTTTATAAAGCTGTATTTTTTTGGGGGGGGAGGTACAAGGAATTGAACTCAGGGGCGCTTAACCACTAAGCCATATCACTAGTTCTTTTTCACATTTTATTTAGAGACAGGGTCTTGCTGAATTTCTTAGGACTCGATAAGTTGATGAGACTGGCTTTAAACTCATGATCCTCCTGTCTCAGCCTCCTGAGCCACTGGGATTACAGACATGTACCACCAGGCCTGGAAAGGCAGTATTTTTATTCAAGTGACTTTCCTTCTTCTACAGAGTTAATTAGAATTATTTTAGTAAAGTGCCATTAAGGCTGAGCTTCTTTGCTCTTTCATTTTATCTTCAATATTTATTTATTTTAAAAATGATCTGGTAATTTAATTTTAATTGACAAATAAAAATTGTATGCATTTATTGTATACAACATGTTGCTTTGAAATACACTCACACATTGTGGAATTGCTAAATAGAGCAAATTACCTTATATATCATCTCACATAAAACTGCTGTGTGTGCCATGGAGGTGGGGGAGAACCCACAAGACAGAATACTTGATTTTTAAATTTTACTTAAAAATCTATTCTCAGCAACTTTCAAGATGGGTTGTGCTTCTTTACAAATGAGACAGACAAAATGAAGTTCTGCTACCTCACAACATATTCCACAACTAAGCACAAGTGATTTGGGCATTTATTTATAACAAGCTCTACTTCATCAGCACAGACATTTAATTTTTTGAATCTATCAACATCTGATAACCTTGAAGTAGTTCAGGAAAAATTTTTTGTTCTAATCTGTCAATCTAACCCCCAATTTGATGCCTACCTTTTCAATGAACTTATTTTATTTATTGAGGACCTATTCTGGTAAAAACAATTTCCTTACAGAATTAATTAGCCTACAGGGAAATATTTCATTATGAATAGATGCATAATGATGCCAATAAAGGCTCCTTGAAATTGAAGTTAAATCTTGAAGAAAATAAACAATTTCTAGTTTATGTCTTTACTGAGTATTTTATTCCCTCTTCATACAAGCCACCTATTAGGGAACATGGAAATATTTTAAAAAATAATAATCTTCATCTTCCCAGTAAATATATTTTCTGAATATGAAAAAGGAATTTACCAAGATCAATTTAAATGCACAGTAGCTCTGACATTGATGGTCATTCTTAGAGAAAATTATTATTTAATGCTTTGTGTCAGTTTTAATATTGATAAATGAAGACAGAATACTTGATTTTTTAATTCCCTTCTAAGATTTTGATTATTTTTTTAGTCACTCAAGGAGGATTTTTATACTGCTTACTTTTATTACTAATATTTTCATAAATAGAATACTGCTTCTTATAATTTTTTAAAAAATTTTAACTTGTAATTTGTTATATAAGACAATAGAATACATTACAATTCATTTTACACATATGGAACACAATTTTTCATATCTCTGGTTGTACACAAATGGTTACATCCTTCATGTACTTAGGGTAATGATGACCATAGCATTCCACCATCTTTTCTACCCCTATATCCCTTCTCTTCCCTTCCCTCCCCTTTTCCCCTTTGCCCTATCTAGAGTTCATTTAATCCTCCCACTGTCCCCCCACAGCATATTATGAATCAGTATCCTTAAATCAGAGAAATCATTCTGCATTTGGTTGTGGGGGATTAGCTAATTTCACTAGCATTATATTCTCCAGCTCCATCTATTTACCTGCAAATTCCATGATTATATTATCTTTTAATGCTGAATAATATTCCATTGTATATATATACCACAGTTTCTTTATCCATTCATATACTGAAGGGCATCTGGGTTGGTCCCACAGTCTAGCTATTATGAATTGTGCTGCTATAAACATTGATATGGCTGTGTCCCTGTAGTATGCTGTTTTTAAGTCCTTCGGGTATAGACGGAGGAGAGGGATAGCTGGGTCAAATGGTGGTTCCATTTCCGATTTTCCAAGGAATCTCCATACTGCTTTCCATATTGGCTGCACCAATTTGCAGTCCCACCAGCAATGTATGAGTTTGCCAATAAATGAGATGGATGCAAACTAAAAAAACTTCTTGAAAGCTAAATAAACAATCAGTGACATGAATAGATAGCCTGCATTTTGGGAGCAAATTTTTACCACACACAGTCTCTGTCATCAGAAGAGCACTAATCTCTAATATAAATAAAGAACTCAAAAATCTTAACTCCAAAAGAACAAATGACCCAATCAATAAATGGGCCAAGGAACTGAACAAACACTTCTCAGAAGATGATATATGCTGCAGTCTGGCTGGGCACAAAATAACTGAGCCACCACAAAAGCCTTGTAGATTCAAACAGCAACTCTTTATTCTCGAACTCTCACCGGCACTCTTCACGCATGTTCTGGGGAAATTACACTACCTCCACCGGGCTTTGCATACCAAAATACCCTCTGAATCCCTCAGAGAACTCAAGGGGAACTCAAGGAGCAGGCGCCTGAGGCAGCAGGATACGCCCTATTCCCAGCAGGATCCACCCTAAACCGGATCCACCCTAATCCCTGAGCAAGGTCACCTTTCATGCAATGTCACTGCAAATGACCTGGGTCCAAGGCAAGCCCATTTCCACAATGGAGAGTCCTCCCTCTAAGCAACATTGGGTAGGCTGACAAGGAAATTGCCATGCGTCATTCCTACTGGGCTATGGCTCTCAGCAGATATACAATCAATCAACGAATGAGAAAATGTTCTACATCTCTAGAAATTAGAAAAATGCAAATCAAAACTACTCTAAGATATCCTCTCACTCTAGTCAGAATGGCAGCTATTGTGAATACAAACAACAATAAGTGTTGGTGAGGATGTGAGGAAAAAGGCACACTCATACATTTATTTCCATTCTTATTTGTTTTAAATTCAAACTGGGTTTATATCCTTGCAAACTTCAACAGCTTTGTGACTAGAAAATTCCAAGAATTTTAATTATTAAATTATTTAATTATTTAATACTGCATAATTAATACATAGGGCAATGCTTGAAAGAGAGCAGTGTCAAATATTATAAATATTGAAATCATTAACAAAGTTTTCTGGATCATTAAGCTATCCCCTTATTCCTGGGTAATCCTTTCAGTTTCTCACCTATAGTATATTTTTAAATAAGAAATATAAGAACTAGGGACATAACCAAATTTGTGGTAAAGAATTTGTGTTTTCCATTCAAGGAGCATTGAGAAGAAATGTTAAAATCATTAGTTTAAATTGAATATTAATGTAATTCAAAACTACTAGAGTGCTTCTTTGCAGAGTGTGGGGCATGGTATATATGATATATCACTTTTGGCCTATTTTCCCATGAAAATTGAACCATACTAAGCTAATAAAACTGAACAAACTGTCTATTCAAGAACAGAGAATTCCACTGTTGTGCCTCATAACTTCTGTCATAAGAACTGAGCTTAATTCTGAAATTTGACTTTTAGGATCACATGATTCCTTACCTTTTTCCACTACTAACTTTGCAAAGGGATTTCATGTCCATATTTTCTATTAGCATATTCTGGTATCTTTTTTATGTATATCTAGATTCAACTGGAAATAATTTTGGTATAAGGAACAAGGTAGAGAATTAATTGTCCCTATATGATTTATTGGGTAATATATGCACAACACTCAGAATGATTTCAATTGCAAGTAACTGAAATTATGATTTAACCTGAGTCAAATAATAAAGAAGATTATTGGCTCATGTTCAGAGGTCAGGTGGAATTCAGCATTGATTCTTCTGGTGCACCCAGTTTCCCTTGAGAGAAACTTTGCTGTGCCACCAACAATTTCTGCTTTATCATAAAGATCCATCATTATCCTAAAGATCTTATATTTGAGACTAATTAGCTGCGGAAGTTCTAATCTTCACATACATATGCCACAATATCAACAACGACAGAGATACTGCTTCTGAGACTTATGCCTACTAGATCGCCCTGGTTTACATACTTTCCCTATTCAAGACAGTCTCTGTGATCAGAAAGAGCACAGAACTGAATGGACTTACGGGTTTATAACAGTCAGCAGTCACATTTGGAGCTGGTGGACAAAAGATTCTCTAAATGCTAGAAATAGAAGGAGTGAATACCACAACAAAAAATCTGGGTCATAACTACCCACTATAACCATTTTTTGTACCCATTGATTAGAAAGTGCATTTTCCATTCTGCTCCATTCATTTGTTTGGCTCTTCCTTTGTCAGTACCTCATTATATTTGTAATGCTTTGTTATACTTTCATATGTAGTAGGTCAGCCTCTCCCATTTGTCTTCTTTTTCCAAACTTTGGTTACTATCCTCACGTTTCTTCTTTCAGACACATTAGATTTATTCTCTCAAGATATTTAAAAATATTTCACTGGAATTTGTTGAAGAATGAACTAAGTTGTTGATTCATTAAAAACAATTGATATATTTAAAATTATACATCTGTTTTATTCAAGGAAGGTTACATATTTTCCCATTTAATTTTTTTAAAATCCATAAATTGTTTTAAAGTTCACTACAAGTTAGTCCTGTACACTTCTTGTTGAGTATATTAATAAATATTTTGGCTTTGATTTTTGGTATCACCTTCTCTCACTATGAATTTAGCTATTATTAGTATGTAGAATAGCTATTACTTTGTGGATAATAATTTTATGAATAGACAGTTTTCTGAATCACCCTATTGAATATAATATTTTTCAATGTTGATTTCCTTGAATTTCTGGAGAGACAATCACAATATCTGCAATTATGTTTGTTCCTTCACTCCACAATATTTCCATAACATATTTTATTCTTTTATCCAATTTATTTGGCTAATACCTAATTATAGCACAAAATTTTAAGAAGTATACATTATTTTTAAAGCTTATTGATATTGACTTACATGTAGAATGATTTTTCTACATATAAGTCAAAATCAGCTTCATAAATAATTTATGAAAAACCTTCTTTCACAGAATGTTAATATGTATTTTATTTTTTGTGATTCTGTGAAAGTTGCTATCATTTCAATGCATTATAAGTTGAAGGCACACTTAAAGATAATAGATTTCAAACTTTAGGGTTCATTGAAATTACTGGAAGGCTTATTAAAATTCAGATTCTAGGTTTTACCCGCCGAGATTCTAATCAGCAGGCACCAGAACTATCTAACAATAGGGAATACAACAAGTAGATTCTTTTTTTGTATTTCAATCCAAATGCTCTTATTATTTTACTTGTAAACATTATGTGGCTCTTATTTATCTATAATGGTATAAATTCAAAAATCAAAGGAATTTTACATTAATGTTAATACATGAGATTGTCTGTAATTTGTCTTTGATTACTAGTCAAATTTTTGCATTAATGCTTCATAAAAAATGAAATAGAATTCCTTTTTTATATATGGAATACTTTGTAAGCATTCAAAATAGCTTTTCATTAAAGTTTTAAAGAATTGATTACTAAGCTATCTAGTCTTCACACATTTTAGTGGGATAAAACCAGTTGACCCTCTACTTAAAAACTTTGACCAATTTCTTGATTATTCCTATTTTCTTAGGCTCTTGAATTTTGTGATTCTGTGTTAGTTAGCTTTGTGTCTCTGGGACCAAATACTGACAAGAACAACTTCGTGTAGAAGAAGTTTATTGTGGCTCACATTTTCAGAAGTCTCAGTTCATGGTCAACAGGTTCCGTCGCTTTCAGCCTGAGGTGAGGCACTACATCTAGGCAGCAGTGTGTAGCAGAAAGCCTTTCAGTTTATGGTGGGTAGGTGGAAGCAGGGAGAGTTGGGGGAAGGAGAGAGAGGGAGACAGAGAGGAAAAAGGAGAAGAAGAAGAGGAGGAGGAGGAAGAAGAGATAGAAAGGAGCTAGGGATAAAATAACATTTTCCATGTTATGCCTCCAGTCTCCAGAGATACATTTCCTCTAGTTAGTTTCCACTTCCCAGTAGCTCATCCAACTGTCAGAGCCCTCATGATCCAATTATTGCATCAAAGCCCCACCTCTGAACCTTGCTCCATTCGGAGACCATGCTTTCATCACATGAGACTTTTGGCTCATTTGTTTTAATTAGTTACAGATTACAGTAGAATGCAGTATGACACATCATACATAAATGGAGTACAAGTTTTCATTTTTATGATTATACATGATATAGAATCCTACTGGTCATATAGTCATATATACAGATTGGGTTAATAACGTCCAATTAATTCTCCTATCCTTCCTAGCTCTATACTCCCTAACCTCCCTTCACTCCTCTGTGTTTAATCCAAAATACCTCTATTCTTCCCTAGCACATGGCCCCTACTCTGATGCCTTTATTGTGAGTAAGCAAGCATCCACATATCAGTGAAAACATTCAGCCTTTGTTTTTTTGGTGTTTGGCTTATTTTGCTTAGCGGTATATCCCCAGCCCTTTTTAATTTGAGACAGGTTCTTGTTTAGGGCCTTGCTAAATTGCTGAGGCTGGTTTTGAACTGTGCTCTCTGCCTCAGCATCCTGAGCTGCTGGAATTACAGGGATGCACCACTGTGCTTGGCTCCATTTCACTTTCTTTTTGCTGTTCTTTATCAGTGATTTCTTAAACTCTATCTTTCAACACTTTGAAAGCTTTTCTATGGCTTTTTAATTTTTTCTGAGAGTTATTTAAATTATGTAAGTATTATTCTTTCATAGTATCTTTTTGTATTTCTTATTTGGAAAAAATAATCACCATTTCTTCTAAGATATGTTTCTTACCCTGTTTCATTTTCTTTTTTTTTTTAGAGTTTGTCCTCAAAGTCTTTTAATCTTTTATTATTTGTTCCTATATGAGAATGGATAATACAAAATCTGATTTGAAGTTCTGAGTACAAGTATGAGTTAGTTGGTCTAATTTTCTGGAAATTAATGATCTCATGATTTCAACTTTGTTCTTGAACTCATTAGCTTCTCTGGAGAAGCTACTTTCCATCTCCTGACTGCAAGTGAATATTGATGCCAGCATTCTAAGAGCCAAAAAGGTTAAAGTGGCTGAGAGGGAATTGCTCAGCACCAAGAAAATAATTTATTAATATTTATAAATTCTTCTTAATTTTGGTATGGTAATAACATAATATAGATTTAAAATATACTTTTGCTAAATGCACCAGGTCTTCACTTGAGCCTGCATGTGTCCAACAGGTAACCAAAAGAAGGATAAAAACTTGGCATCTCTGTCTCAATTTGTATCTACATCTTTTTACCTTAAACTTTGGGTCAGATTCCTGCTCCCCTGTGCACATAGACATGTTACACATTTAAAGAGCATTTGCATAAAGTTGATAATGATGCTTAAGGATGAAGGCATCAAAGATAATAGCAGCTAAGATATTTCCAAAATTTTTAGGAACACCATAATAAATCAATATATTATCAGCTGCCAGGTTTTATAATATTCTATTACAGACCCGTGGAATAGCACTGAGAAGTCTCCAGTCATTTCCCTAAACCTAAAGGAACTAACTCCATCTTGCCTTTCTGATTTGTCCTTTTCTCCTGAGTCATCATCTCCTATAGTTACCTTAGATTCTAGGAACAGATAGCCTTGTAGTCAGATCACCTCATGATGAGATCATCACCCCGGCTGGTAGAGGAAGCAACTACTCCATCATGGGAATTGAGACTGCCCCTAGAATCAGGAGTAATTATCTCATGATGAGAACCAAATTGCCTCCTTAAACAATGATGACTTCCCTGTAGCCAGTGTGATCTTGCAGAACTAGACATGAGGTAATCATCAACAAGACCATACTCTGACCAAGATTACCTGCTCTGCCAGACATGCAAAACAGCAACCCTTAATTTCATTCCCCTTGCAATGAAACCTCAAAGCTCTTGTCAGCACCTTGAAGACAAATTTTAGGTCAAATCAACCTCTTTGTTCTTACTGCTGCAGCCACACTGAATAAAGCTCATTTCCTGCCTTCACCATTACTCTGTCTTCAATTGACTTTTAGGGATGATGACTGAACCTAGTCTTTTGGGATCCTCAGAACCAAGACTTTTCTTGAACACTAGTAACAATCCTACACAGTTATCTCTAGTGTTCTCCAATTCAGAAGACTTCTGTTTCAATTGTTCAATATATATATATATATATATATATATATATATATATATATATATATATATTTTTTTGTTTGTTTGTTTGCTGAGATTGAAATATTTGATTTGAAATTCTATTTCTTAAGCAAGATTTCTAGTTATCCTCTTTATTTTACAATCCCTTTCTTGCTCCACTTCTAGTAGCATTTGCTACTACCAATTTCTGAGTCTTTTAGGGTTCTGCAGCATTAACTAGATTTTCTTCACTAGTAAGTTGGATTCAATTTTCTCTAGTTTGCTAAATCATCTATTGCCCATCTATCTTTCTTTAGTTTTCTTGCTTTATGGTTCAAAATATCATAATTTATATATGGGGTAAGGAAAGTAAGATTATGAGGCAGTAAAAATAAATACAGATATTGACTACTACAACCCTGCCCAGTCTTAAAACACTTCCTTTTTTCTGTTTTTATTTGATTGTTATTGTTGTTGTAAGTTATTGAAGTTTCTTTGTTGCTTTTCATAGGTACCTTCTATAAATGTTCCATTAACATTTGAAAATAAGGTATATTCTCTGTTTTCTGATTATATGTGTGTATATATATATATATATATATATATATATAATTACTCACTCCTTGGTTACTTCTCATATATACGTGAAATATACATAATAAGAAAATTGTTTTTCAATTGTTAATCTGTGTTTTGTTCCAGGAGTCCATCTTAGTGAAGAACTAAGGGAAGAGGAAAATTAATTTTCCTCTCCTATAATACATGTGAATTCTCTGACATATAGTGATAATTGTTCAGTTCTAAAACATTGTTATAAGTGTATGTTCTGTTTAATTGATGAAATAAATAATGAAGCACATAATGTGATGTCACCCAAAATTCAAAATGAATAACTCCTGTAATGACATTGGTTCACCTGTTATAAAGAATTTTTCTTTTTTGTACTTTTTCCTGTCTTCACTTTTAGTCCACACAACTAGTTCAAATGTTGGAGAGATCCATTTTTACAAAATGGACAGGAGATCCTCAGATTGTCTTTTTAATCAGATGTCCTGCTTAAAACAACTGTGGGACAATCTAATATCAAAAAAGAATAATGGCTTTTTTGTGAAGCAGAAAGATTACAGTAACTTGCTTGGACATTTTCGTAAGGAGGAACTTTGGTCTTCAACCTTCTGTGGAGTAAGAATGAAATGAAATGAACACATTCCCAAAAAACTTTTTTAGAATCAATGTTCATAGTGTCTTACCACCAAGTTTTACTATGAAACAAATTGGAAAAAAAAACTAGCATAGCAATTGAAAAGCAATCTTGATGGAGGGTATGTAAGAGGGACATGCACATATGGTTGATGCTAAGCCCAACTGCTGTGGTTATTTAGTTGAAGTTATCCTTGCCAACAGTTTAACACTCCAGAAGACAGCATGTGTTTATCTCAATAGGGCTCTTTATTTTATGGTGCTTTTCTTGAATGTCAACATAGCTATAAAAGGAGAATTAAAGCTTTTAGACATGTTATAACTGAAACCTTTTTGACACTACATACACTATAGCTGATGAATGTCAACTGAGGCTTCCTGTGGTGTGCTCAATGAAATATAATAAATCAACTAAAAATACAACTATAAGCATTTTGAAAAATACAAGGGTCACAGCAGAATAACCAACTGTTCCATCTATGTCAATTACACTGCAGCCATTTGTTGGGGATATTCTTCAGGCTCAGTCAAGTAGACATTGACATTTATTTTTTACCAGAAACAGAAAAGGATTCTTATTGTTGTCTTTTAATGCATTCTTTTAACATAGGTAGAGTAGTGTCTGCCATATTTCTTCACTGGAGAGACACTTTCTCCTTGGTAAATGACTAATAATCTATACATAGATATTTTGAGTGTATATCTCCCTCACTTGCACACTTCACTCAATACAATTAAAATGTATTCATAGAGTTTTCTTGCATTAGTTGCTACTACAATGGTTGTAAAAATTATGATTTTACAATTTTATCAACCCTGTTCCATTTCTTAATTTGTATTCTACTGGTTTTATTTGTGGTAAGTCATTGTTACTATTGACCATTGGAACAGATTCTAATGGGCTGTACTTTTGTGATGTCATCTACAAATTGTAACTTTGTAGATGAGGAATATTCAGGTTGTGACTAAGTTGCTTGATTTTGTTTTTATATATTTTATTTTTAAATACCAAATGTTCACTGTGCATCTCTGTGTTAGTGAGCTGATCAATTAGTTTGACTTGCTTATGAAAAAAGGGGGCAATCAATATGGATGAGGGTCAAGGTCATCAGATTGATGTGTCAATCAGAATTACTAATTTTGTGGAATTCTGACTAATTTTGTGCCTTTCATATCATGTTTTACAGTGAAGCTGTTATCACTATCACTATTATTGTCTGACTTTTGTCAACCATAAGATACTATTCTGTGAAGTAGTTTGCCTAGAAATGAAGTTGCTTTTTCACCACATCTCCATTATTAGACTTAAGGAGAGTTCTATTGTTAGATTTAATCCCTGACTGATTTCAAATCAAAGCACCTGATAGTATTTTGCTAATTAAATAGAGATTAAGAAGTTTCCTTCTGGAGCTTTATGAGAGGTATGACAGAAGATATTTCTTCCTTGTTTTATAGAAATTTTATTTTTAAAGGCTAGGATAAATTATCCCTTTATGTTTTTAGTGCTTGACCTTTAAATGCTTGCTCTTTAAAATGCACGTATAATTATTTGTTATTCATATTACTAAACCATACAATATTTCTGTGACATTAAATTGCATTTAATCATTTTTCAGTAATTCCTAATGGCAATGGAAATTTAAAAATAATAACTGAGTATGACACTTCTTTTATAAACAAGAGCTTAAGTTAAATAAAATGTCTCAAACCTCTGAACTATGCTTTATCTTTATATTCTTAAAAAAGTACTCCTCAGTGCCCACTGTAGCTCATTGAAGTTGTAAAAGAGATATCCATTAACAATGAGATAATATTCTATTATGGTGTTTTACTCCTAACTTTTAAACAGTTTGGAATAAATATTGTTTGAAAAACATCCATTTATGCCATACAATGTAGTTATATATTCAGGTAGTAATGGAAAGCAATTAAATCCATTCTGGCTTATTTGAATTCATTAAAGAATATTAAATAGTGCATAGAGTTGCACTATTCTGGAGAAACACACCAAAAAATCAGACTGATAAGAAAATTGTTACTAATGCTTCCACTGTTCTACCCATACACCTGGTGATAGGAAATCAAATCTATTATAACTGTTCTGATTTACAAAATGGAAGTCTCTTGCATGACTTAGGTCAGAACAATGTAGGCCAATTCATAACCTATGCCCTTAAGCCTTTTGATTCTGAATTCAAGCCTCAGGTTAGCATATCTGCAAAATCACGTATATCTTTTATCTGGATGTTATGGTTTGGATATGAGGTGTCCCCCAAAAGTTCATCTGAGAGACCACGCAAGAAAGGTTAGAGGTGAAATGATCAGTTATGAGAGCTTTAACCTAATCAGTGCATTAATCCCATGATAGGGGTTAACTGGGTGGTAACTGTAGGCAGGTAGGGTGTGGCTAGAGGAGGTGGGTTGCTGGGAGCATGCCTTTGGGTATATATTTTGTCCTTGGTCAGAAGAGAAGCCTCTCTCTGCTTCCTAGTGGCCATCCCCGGAGCCCCTTTCCTCTACCACATAGTTCCAACATGATGTCTCGCCTTACCTAGGGACCTGATGATTGGAATTGGCCATGTTTTGACTGAAACCTCTGAAACCTTAAGCCCCCCAAATAATCTTTTCCTCCGCTGATTGCTCTTATCAGGTATTTTAGTCACAGCAACAAAAAAGCTGACTAAAACACTAGCTAAAATGGAGGCCAAAAAATAAGTATTTTTTTAAAATTATTTATTTATTCTAATTAGGTATATATGACAGGAGAATACATTGTGATTCATTGTATCCAATTGCAGCACAACTTTTCATTTCTTTTTTTTTTTAAGAGAGAGTGAGAGAGAGAGAGAGAGAGAGAGAGAGAGAGAGAGAGAGAGAGAGAGAGAGAGAGAGAGAGAATTTTTATTTTTTAGTTCTCGGCGGACACAACATCTTTGTTGGTATGTGGTGCTGAGGATCGAACCCGGGCCGCACGCATGCCAGGCGAGCGCACTACCGCTTGAGCCACATCCCCAGCCCAACTTTTCATTTCTCTTGTTGTACAAAATTTAGTGTCACACGCTATGTGCAGTCACACATGTACCTAGGGTAATGATGACCAACTTATTCCATCATCCTTCTGGCTCCCATGTCCCCTTTCCCTCCCCTTTGCCCAATAAATGTTCCTCTATTTTTCTCATGCCCCCCATTATGGATCAGCATTTACTTATCAGAGAGAATATTCAGCCTTTGGTTTTTGGGATTGGCTTACTTTGCTTAGCAGGATATTCTCCAACTCCATTCATTTACCTGCAAATGCCCTAATTTTATTCTCTTTTAACGCTGAGTAATATTTCATTCTGTATGTATACCACAGTTTCTTTATCCATTCATCTGTTTAAGGGCACCTAGGTTGGTTTCATAGTTTAGCTATTGTGAGTTGAGCTGCTATAAACATTGGTGTGGCTGTGTTACTAAAGCATGCTGATTTTAGGGCCTTTGGGTATAGACTGAGGAGTGAGATTGCTGGGTCAAATGGTGGTTCCATTCCGAGTTTTCTGAGGAATTTCCATACTGCTTTCCAGATTGGTTGCACCAATTTGCAGTCCTACCAGCAATGTATGAGTGTGCCTTTCCCTCCACATCTTCACAAACACTTATTGTTGTTTGTATTCTTGATAACTTCCATTCTGACTGGTGTGAGATGAAATCTTTGCACTTCTCTAATTGCTAGAGATGTTGTACATTTTTTCATATATATATATATATATATATATATATATATATATATATATATATATATATATAGATTGTATATCTTCTTCAGAGAAGTGTCTGTTTAACTCCTTAGGACTTTCATTGATTGGGTTGTTTGTTTGTTTAGTGTTAAGTTTTTTGAGTTATTTTTGTATCTTGGAGATTAGTGCTCTGACATACATGTGGCAAAATTTTGTTTCCATTCTGTATGGTCTCTCTTCACCTCTTTGATTGTTTCTATTGTTGAGAAGAAGGTTTAGTTTAGTTTAGTTTAGTTTTTTTTTGTTTGTTTGTTTTGAATTCATCCCATTTACTAAGTCTTGATTTTATTTCTTTCATTTTTGGAGTCCTGTTAAGGAAGTCGGGGCCTAATCCAACATGATGAAGATTTGGTCCAACTTTTTTTTTTCTCTATTAGGATCAGGGTCTCTGGTCTAATTGAAAATAAGTTTTTTTGAAAAAAATTTACCATGGGAAGATATAAATCAATATGTGATGCAGTATAATTTTTTAATATAAAGATGGTGTCCAGAATGTTGAGCAGACATAAATGACAGTTGACTCTTATTTATAATATTCTCTAAAGAACACATATACCACCATACATGCATGTACATGCATTTGTGAATGTAGATACACAACCTAAACAGACTAAAATGTCAGCCCAGAGTGGAGTTCTTATGCTTGATAGCTGGGTAACTTTTGATAAGATATTTAACCTCTCCAGGTTTGGGTTTTCTCTTTTAGATGGAAATAGCAGTATAATCTTTTTCTAAAAAAGCTTTTAGGATTAAAGAGGTATTTTACATAAAGTTCTTAGTCCTCTGCCTTACACATAGCAATGGCTAAGTAAAGTTAAGCTATTTTATTAGTTATTATTTTAGACCCCTCTGTCCCCTTGGATTGCATCTTCTTCACTCCATCCCTCTGAGTAAGGTTAACTTAAGTTTCAATTCTGAAGGGCTATAAAAATGTTCTTAAACCTTAAAACAAGCAGGAATAGAGAGTGGTTAAATAAGAGATATAGGAGTGAATCATTCAAATATCTAGCTAAAGACAAATTTACCATATGAAGTTCTATTACATTGTCTTACAGACAATGTTACTTTATTCTTTATTCTTCTCAATTGGTTCAAACTTACAATTACACATGCTAAACCTTTCTCTCTGTGATTATAGCCTATTCCCTGATTCCCTGAACTGATGATAATTTAAGACTATTCATTCATGGGCATTTACTGTAATACTTTAGTCCCCACATTAAAATAGTCATCTACAATATTTTTGTCTATCTTCAAGTATGCCATCATAAGAAAGAAAGAGAAAACAAGAAGTAAAAAGTAAGATGATTATATATATATATATATATATATATATATATATATATGAATTCTAAACTTTTTAAATCAGTTCTCTAGTTTAAAAATGGTATAACATAATAAAATATTTTAATTTGATAGGAAGTGAAAAAGCCTATCAGTTGCATTCTCTTTCCTGAAATAGACTTCATAGTTTATCAATTGCCATAATACTGTTAATAGCTATCAACAGTGGAAGCAGTAGGAATGCATTTCTGAATAGTGGTAATCATAACCCAAAGGGATTATATTTTAAGAGAAAATAGTAACTGGACACTTGGAGTACATATCCCACAGTGATAACAGAGCTTATAAATAAAAGATAATTCTTATTTGGTGTTTGTATATTTTATGGCCTCAAAATGATGGCATCATGCCATTCTGGCCAGCTCTTTCTGTTCTGTACTCAGTGACTTATAAAATTAAAATGTCAATAAGATTTGAACCACTGTAAATAATTGGAATGTTGAACACTTTCTTCCAAAGATCGTCAATACTGAATCTTCCCAGTGAAATTCAAATGCTATTATATTCTCTGATTATTCCAAGTGTCCCCTTTTCAGACTAGCCTTCTTGAAAGAAAATTCTATTCATTTAAATACTGTTATTTGTCATCATTCAAAAAAGTAGAGAAAAGTAGGATGGAAGAATTTTACGTTGTGCTCCTTTGAGCTATAAAAATATGCATGAGGAAATTATGCACTGATAATCAATCTTTATTTTGTTATGGAAAAATGGTTATACTACAAGTTAACTGGCTTAACTAATATACTATTCAATTGGCTGTATAAATATTTAATTAAACATTTACATGCATATATAGAATGTTTCTTTTGATGCTTTGTTGCACTGCCCCTCATGTTTTCATTAAAACACAAAAATGAAAATTTATTCTGCAGAATGAAAGAAGCGATTTCTTGCCCATTTGTAAAACTAATACCAGAATGATTTGTTCTGTCAAATGCAGACCTCCATTATGTATATCATATTGCCTGGATTTGTGTGGGATTAAAAAAGAAATATAGCCCAGTTAAGTACCAGTTCTCTCCTAGCTTATTCTGAAAGGCATGTTGATATCAGTACCAAATAATGACAAACACATTCTTTTTCAACCATTAATTCATTAATTAGAAAAACTGTTATTTTAGTATCTCTTATGCTCCAAGAACTATTATTGTTATCAGGAATATAGCAGGCATTGATGATAAACCATTGAACCAAGACAGGAAATGACAACAACAACAAAACTGTCATCATGGAACTTACTTTCCAGTAGTGGAGAGAGATAATACATGAATAAATAAAAGAATTCACATGCATATAATAATTTAGATTATGATAAATCTAAAGGAGAAAAAGAATACATAGAAGCATAGGAAGAAGTTAAAAAGTGCATGTAAGTGTTGATATTTTATTTAGAGTGGCCAAGGATCACTGTACATGATACATTTAGGGACTTAAAAGAAATGAGGCATGAGTCATGCTAGTGTTATGGGATAAGTATTGGAAACAAGGGAATAATCCATGTAAAGTTCCTAAGGCACATTCCAAAGCCCACTAAAGAGCAGGCATTAACCCTGGTTCCTGGAATTGAATGAATAAAAGCAAGAGTACTAGGAAGTAATATCAGAGAACCAACAGGTTTCTAATTCATGAAGAATATTTTTATGTCATCATATGGACTTTAGCATTATCATTGTTGAAACAGAAAACAATTGGATATTCCCAAATTCTGGTAGCTTATACTTTCCTAATCATAGTAAATATAAACTTTCGGCAATATAAGAACAACAATGTTTTAAAATTGTTGAAAGGCAATCAAAAGTAGAAATAAACTAGAACAAAGTATATATACTAGTCAGAGAGTAAACCCAAAATAAGTTTACCCTAACAAAAAGTGGACTTGCCTTTTTGTTAGGCAAGTTTATATGATCAAGTGTTCCATTAGAATACATTTCCAGAGTTTTCAGATAAAAATTACAGAATGTAGTCTGTGTAATGCAACATCTATAGTGTCCAGCACACAATAAATATTACTAGGCAGGCAAGGAAGCCTGAAAATACGATGTACAGTCAAGAGGCAGGCATTTAAGACACAGAACCACAATTAACCTAGATGTTAGAATTAGCAGAAAACTAAAATGGCTATGACAAATATCATAATCTAGGGTTTTGTGTGAATGTATGTGTGTTCACATGCTGGGGCTCTAACTCATGACGTTTTGCATATGAAGCAAGTGACCTACCACACAGCCATATGCCTAGCTTTAGAATATGATAATCCATAGGAAAAGGTGGGTACAATGGGTGCAATATTGGGGAATTTCAGGACAGAGAAACTATAAAATAATCAAATGTAAATCATTGAAATAAAATGAAAATTGCTATAGTCAAAACAAAGGAAAGAACAAATGAAACTGAAGATATGATAACAGTAATTATTCACAGTGACAAAAGTGAGGAAAATTTTGAAATAAAATATTAACAGTGCTACTAAAGATCCTATAGTACCAAGCAGTCTAACATATTAATTGAAATACAAAAATGAAAGAAAAGGTAAAATAAAATTAAAATATTTTTACAATGTTGGCTGAAATTTTTCCAAATATTTAGGAAGATATCCAAATTCCACCCAAATTTGTATAAATGTGTGTGTGTGTATGTGTATGTATGTGTGTGTGTATATATATATATATATATATATATATATATATATATATATATATATATATAATTTCAAATGTAGCAGTATAATTTGAGGCAATTATTATAACAGTGACTTGATGAAGAGATCTTTATGCATTTCATTTTCTTTTTAATATTTTTTTAGTTGTTGATGGACCTTTATCTTATTTTATATGCTGAGAATTGAACCCAGTGCCTCATACATGGTAGACATTCCTAAGCCACTGAGCCACAACCCAGCCCTTGTGTATTTCTTAAAATCCATTCTCTATGAAATATGAGATTTTCATTACTTTGACAATTTTCTCTTCTTCCATGTAATCCATATAGTATTGACAATAAAATCCTTTTCTTGAATTGCAATTATTAAAAGGCAAGTATCTTTGAGTTCAGTTTCTTGTGAATAGAGTTTTTTCTTCTCTTTCTACCAATGATGACCATATTCTGTCATGCCCATATGGTGTATGTAGTCCTCAACCAGGATATATGTTGTAATGAGCAGAGTAGTTTTATTTTTAGCTCTCCTTATATCTTTGTGAAAATATTAGATGGTGAACAAACTATAAAATTATAGTTGCCATCCTTTTATACACTAATTTTGTATTCTTCAGTAGGTATATATGTATGTGTGCATGTTATATAAACATTAGTGTGTGTGAGTGTGTGTGTGTGTGTGTGTGTGTGTGTGTGCCTGTGTTGATTTAGATTATTATAGAAGGAAGTATTGAAGAACTTGCATGCTAGCAAAAAAGGAAGGAAGTCCTCAGCCTGAATGCTGCCTTATACCCTACATCCCTAATAGGATCATAGAAGGACACACTTTGTTCATAATTTTGTTTTTTATTACTCATATTTGTTCATTTTGTTGTAGACATACATCCTGAATCTAAAAATGTTTTACTGGTCATGATTAGAAATAATTTCATTGAAGAAGAAAAAGTCCGTTAATAGCCTGTCTATAAAAACTCAAACCAAAACAATTGTTCCAATCTTAAACTTCACATTTCACTAGTTAGAGCAGTATATAAATAATTACTAGCAATACAGAAATGTTTCAAATGTCAATTTTAAGAGAACATCAATTACTAATCCAATTCTGTGAATTTATTGCTTGTTTTCCTTTAGCGAGGAACTGGGCAATTTTTATGAATGCTTTTTTTAAATTACCATATAATTTATAATGCATAAGAAATGCCTTCAGTGCTTCACAAATTGCACCCAATTCCCTAAAAATACTTTTAATAGTAGATCATTAATCTCTGTTATTGCTCATCATGAATAAAGCAGATGGAGTTCAAGCTATCAAGAAAATTTTAAAGGAATTATTAGTCTAATGTTTATTTAAATAGCCATTCCCTGCATCAGCTTTTCACTTACTGTAGCATCATTGTAAATCTTTCAATAATCACAAGTCTACCACCATCAGCCTATGGTCAGCATAAAATCTATGCTTAAATACTCTATAATTTGAGTTTCTTTGTAGGGATAATAGGGAATGTTGCTCTAAATTACTTAGGAAATTCAGGAAGTCTTCACACCTCTTTTTCATATATATATATATATATATATATATATATAGAGAGAGAGAGAGAGAGAGAGAGAGAGAGATGGGGGGGGATATGTTTATATTATATATAAC
Organism: Spermophilus citellus; assembly: GCF_964194105.1. Classification (NCBI taxonomy): domain Eukaryota; kingdom Metazoa; phylum Chordata; class Mammalia; order Rodentia; family Sciuridae; genus Spermophilus; species Spermophilus citellus. The sequence continues at coordinate 94,137,108 of NC_138190.1, read as the reverse complement.
CACACATATATAACTGAAAGTATAAAAAGTATCCCTTTAAACATATATAGTTTATCATATGTCAGTTATATCTGCATGAAGCTATGTACATGTAAAATACATGTTTAATAAATAAATTTATTGACTTATAATCATCACATAATAAATTTCCCATAATTAAAATAGGCAGTTTATAAGTTTGGCATATATATACTCATGATATCATCATGGTAAGTAATAGAGTTGATATATCCATTACACCCAAAGATGCCTTTTAGGAATACTGCCCTCTTGCCCCTTTCTAACCCCCCAGCACCATTTATCTCTTTACTGTCATTATAGATTACTTTCCAATTTCTACTTTTTAATATAGTTTAAATAATATATTTTGTACTCTTTTTATTTTCCCCTTGGTTTATTTCACTCATCAATATTTTTTGAGATTCATCCATGGTGTAGTTTGTATTAATATCCCATTCATTTTTTACTAATAAATAGTGTTATATTATGTGTATATACCAGTTTGTTCATTCATTTACTGTTGATGAACAATTGCACTATTTCCAGGTTTTTACCATTCTAAATAAAGCTTGCTATGACGATGCATGCATGGTATCTTTGAATGGACATATATTTTATTTTAAATACTTATATGTAAAATGGGTATATCCTATGATAGATAACTGCTTCACTCTTTAAGCAAATGCGGAAGTAATTTCTAAAGTGATTGTACCATTAAACATGCCCAAATCAGTATATAAGTGATTTAGTTGCTTACAACATTCACCAACAATTGGTATGGTCTTTTTGATTATAGCCATCCTAGTGGGTGTGCTATGGTATCACATTGTGTTTTTAATTTGCATACTCTAATTGATAATGAGATTTAAGTCCCTTTCTTGAGCTTATTTGACATGTATACATCTTCTTCATTGAAATGTTGCTTAATATCTTCTGCCAATTGTCTAATTAGGTTGTTTGATATTTTTTACTCTTGAATTTTGAGAGTTGTTTATTTTCTAAATAAACGTAGTCTATCAGATAAGAGTTAATTAATAAGAGATAATTTTTGTGTAATGCTTAAGGAAGATGTGCATCATTATTTTTGTTTTTGTGTTGTATCTAGTTGTTCCATTATCATTTGATAAAACTATTCTTTCCCTCATTGAATTTCTTGGCATCCTTCTCAAAAATCCATTGACCATAAATATTAGAATTTATTTCTTGACCCATATTCTAGTCAATTAATCTATTTCCCTATAGTTAACAGAGTATAGTATCATGCTACCTTTATTGTTGCAGTTGTGTAATAAGTTTTGAAACTGCCATGTGTATGATCTGCAATGTTGTTCTTTTTCAAATTTGTTTAAGTCATTTTGGGTTGTGTGCATCTCCATATGAATTTTAGGATCAGCTTGTCAATTTCTGCAATGTGATATTGGATAAGTAGACTGTACATGTAGAAGAGAAGTCCCATCTGTGTTAGTGTTTTCCAGAGGAAAAAACAACAACTGTGCATGTGTGTGTGTGTGTGTGTGTGTGTGTGTGTGTGTGTGTGATACACATACATACATTTCAATTTGATTTAAAACCAGGGAAACTAAAGGAATAAATTGTAGTCCAAGGGTAGTAAAACATGAATTGAGATGTCCCCCATATTATGTATTGTTGCAGGAAATATAAGGTAATGTTTTCCTTCTTCCACCTTTTGTTTTAATGAGTTGGATGGTATTTAGGACATTGGTGAGGACAATCTATTTTATTGAGTCCACTGATTTCAATGATAGCTCCATTCAGAAACACTCTCAATGGTACATCAGAAACAAGGTGACTCTGACCTAGTGGAGTTGAGAGATAAAATTAACTATCACAAATCCACCAACTTGTCACCCACACATATCCTTAAAAAATATTTAACCTCCAAACAATGAAAATAACAAGATCATACCTGATAACAACTATCTTATGTACAACCAAAAATGTATTAATTCATTGTCACAACTTAAATACTGTGATGCAAACGTAATAATATATATATTTATAGAAAAATAAAGAATAAATATTTCTAACAATTACAGTCCTTATTTCTGTAATTGGTCAAATGGTCAGAGTTGGCATTTATAACTAACTTCTTCCATCACCTGTTCTCTATTCTCTTTGCCTTCAACAAGAACCTCAGTTTTTCATGGTTCTTTATCCATTGGGCTGGCTCAAATGTTGGCCTATGAAGGACATGGGCCTTGACCCTTCCTGTTTATATTGGATTGTTATAGTTTTTATTGACTTTAATCAGATAGAAATTAATAATACTAAGATTTGCTTTGAGTAATTGCTTATACTCCAGAAATTCTCTCCCTTCCTCTGTGATAAGTTAGCAGTGCAATTTTCCCATGATAATCAGGATCTATCACCATAAGTGACAATATATAACTATTCACCTGATGATTCAGAGGCACAAGGAGACCATAGTGACTAGGGAACATTTTCAACTTTCAGTTCATTGGAATCATTATTCTGTCTCTTGGTGGAAACATTCTTCCTTCTGGAATTAAGAATTATAAACAAGCAGAAGATAAAATCAAACAAAGGAGAAAATAAATATTGTGAAGAGAGAATCTACAGAATGGGAGAAAATCTTCACAACATGCACCTCTGATAGAGCATTAGTTTCCAAAATATACAAAAAACTCAAAAACCATAACACAAAAATATAAATAATTCAATCAATAATTTTCTTCTACATGGTAGTAGTAAGAATAGTAAAAAGTATTATTCTAAGGAACCGGGCTAAGGAAATGAAGAGACACTTAACAGAAGAAGAAATATAATCAATCAACAAACATAAAAATGTTCATCATCTCTAACAATTAGAGGAATTCAAATCAAAACTAAGATTTCATCTCACTCCAGTAAGAATGGCAATTATCAAGAACACAAACAACAATAAATATTGGCGAGGATGTGGGGAAAAGGTACACTCATACATTGCCGGTGGGAATGCAAATTGGTGGAACCATTATAGTATGGAGATTCCTCCCAACACTTGGAATGGAACCACCATTTGACCCACTCCTTAGTTTATACTCAAGGACTTAAAATCAGCATACTATTGTGATTCAGTCACTTCAATGTTTATAGCAGCTCAATTCACAATAGCTAAACTATGAAACAAAACTAGGTGTCCTTGAACAGATGAATGGATAAAGAGAATGTGGTATGTATATACAATGGAATATTATTCAGCCTTAAAGAAGAATGAAATTATGGCACTTGAACGTAAATAATGGAGCTGGAGAATATCATGCTAAGCAAAATAAGCCAATCCCAAAAAAGTAAAGGACAAATATTTTCTCTTATATGTGGATGCTAATTCACAATGAGGTGAAGGTGCTAAGGAAGACTAGAGTTAATTTAGGGAGAGGGGAGAGAAGGGAGGGGAGGGGTAAGGTGCTAGGAAGAATAGTAGAATGAATGAATCAGACATTATTACTCTAGGTACATATATAATTATATGGTTGGTGGAATTCTACATCTTAAACAACCAGAAGAATGAAAAATTATACTCCATCTATATATGATGTATCAAAGTACATTCTACTCTAATGTATAATTAATTACAACAAATAAAAATATTTTTTTAAAAAATTAAATTTTAACGTGTATTTGGGATTGGAAAAACATTCAACCATAGCAAATGGAAAGCTTTAAGATGACACTTGACAATTTGATTAATAACCTTTTTCCAATTAGATGGCACTTATATATATTTGTCATTAGCTAACTCATAATTAAAATGAAAATCAGGTTCATTTAATTAGCTTATGGAATAAAATAGATATGAATTTTAAAAATAGAAGTCTTTGATCTCCATGTTCTGTTAAGTGTGAGTATAAAAAGTTCACATTTTTATGCTTAAGTGTAAGTGTAAAAAGTTCACATTTTCACTGTGCTTTAGTTAATGCTAGTGACAATTGACCCATGCTTATCATTACTGTAGTGGAAACCAAAGGAAACATATTTGATATTTTCTCAGATTATACTATATGACATGTGTATCTCCTTTCTTGTTAAGCATCATATCTGGCATGCCTAATAAAAAATAATACTTTCATTATTTGGATCAGGGATATAATGCTCAAAGAAGCCATCTTAAATTGTCTAAAATTAACAAACATTTAATCAAACATAGGACAAAATAGAAGTGAGTTCATCTAAGTAGATTTTTTTTGGTCAAAAAATACATTTTAAGTCAGGACGAATGTGTTTTTTTTTTCTTTAGAACAACCAATAACATTTTGTTTATTTTTAAAAGTCATGAAAGATATTGTTATAGTTGCTGAGTTACAGTTCTGTGTAATTTAAATTCATTGCAAACTCCTGAAGACTATAATTTAGATTTGACAGCAATCAGTTCTTGCATTCTAACTTTTGTGATTGTTTTTGTCATTGTTGTAAATGAACTTCATTTGATTTTGTCACTTATGCTGATGTTTACACATAGTTGGTGATTATATATGTATAGAAAGTATATTCTTTCTTACTAAATATCACACAATGGAGAAAAAATTGTTCCTCAATTTTGTTCAAAGGTATTTGGTTTTCTTTGGTAACTTCACTAAGCATGGGGACTCATTTATCATAGTGGGAGTTTTACCCACAGTAATAATCAAGACATTGTAACTGTTTTATATTACAAATTTGTTAAATAAATATCCCAATGAGATATGGGATTATGAAATATCATTTAAATACGGAATTAAATCAATGCATTATGGTAATGTTAAGTGTCTGTTCAGTAGTCTTCTGAGGATCTTTTGTTACACATATCAAACCAAATTACTCAGAGCTAAAAATATGCCAAGAAATCAAGTTAAATAAAAACAAGGAACTTAACAGCATACAGAACAACATTTGAAAAATGAGAAAAATTTGAGAACATAGAAAAATTGTATAATTAATGCATTAATACTAGATAATAAAATAAACTAAAATTTATCAATTATTTCTAAGTTTAAAAGTTTATAAAAAGTTGGCTGGTTCAACTCACTGCTTAGTGATTGATCCTTTTTACATCCATTTGTACCGAGGAACACTTAATATGCGATTTATTTAATTATGATGCATCACTTAAAAAATAAACAGAGGAAAGTAGTGTAGAGATGCCTCAGAAAATTTGGAATAGAACCACCATTTGACCCAGATATCCCACTCCTCAGTTTATAGCCAAAGGAATTAAAATCAGTATACTACAGTGATGCAGGAACATCAATGTTTATAGTGGCTCGATTCACAATAGCTAGACTATGGAACCAAACTAGATGCCCTTCAACAGATGAATGGATAAATATAATATTGTATATATACACAATGGAATATTACTCAGCCTTAAAGAAGAATGAAATTATGGCATTTGCCAGTAAATGGATGGAACTAGAGAACATCATGCTAAGTGAAATAAGCCAATTACAAAAAAAAAATGTACAAACGTTTTCTCTGATAAGCACATGCTGATCCACAATGGGGGATGTGGGGTGGGTAGGGAAGAATGAGTATGATCCTTCAAACTCTGAGTTAACATGCTTTCAACAAACAAGGATTTTTTAAAAAATCCATTGTGTTTTTTTCAGTTTTAATACCTAATTGAAAAAACTAGCCACTTCAGGATGAAATGAATAAATAAAAATGTCCAATAAATAAATTCATGAGATGATGTTCGATATTATTAGTCATTAGCAAAATAGAAACAAAAAATCATAAACATCAATTTCTACCCACTACTTACAGTTATACTAATCATTAACAAGTGTTGATATAAATGTTGACAGATTTATGTATTAGTATGTATTGTTTGTGGGACTGTCAAATAGATTGGCTTCTTTTGAAAAATAGTCTAGAAATTCCTCCAAAGTATGAAAATAGAGTTATAAGACTCAGAAACTCCACTGCTAGGTATAAACCCCAAATTGAAAACCTATAATGTCTGGACAAACTTATACAGTAATGTTTAGATCAGTATTATTTATAATAGCCCAATGTAGAAATAAACCAAATGTTCAACAACAGATGAATGAATAAACAAAGGGTTATATACATCCAATATTAAGCTTTTAAAAATAAGTAAACTGGGTTAGGGATTTAAAGATGATCAACTAAAAGTACCCAGAGATAATCAGTTGTTCCAGTGTATAAAAGCAAATCAATTCGAGAACAGGGACTTTGGGAGGTCTATGCTGTGGGAAGGTGCTGAAGTTTAGGTTTGAAAAGACAGAGTCAGCGGGGGGGGGGCGGGGGGGTGGACTAGAGTCATTGCAGAAGGGAACAGAGGGCATGGGCAGATGCCAAAACAACAAATACTTTTCAATACAGTGTAGGAGTAGAGGTCAAAGGGGGGAAAATTCTTCTTGAACAGGGCTTCTGTAAGTCAGAAAATAATAAGATTCAGTAAATGGGATGGCATAAAATTTGAAAGATTCTGTACATCAAGGAAAACAAAAGCATGAAGAGACAGCCCAAAGAATGGGAGAAAATCATTATCAGCTACTCTTTTGACAGAGGATTAATGTCCAGAATACACAAGCAACTCAAATTTCAACACACCCCAATGAACATACACTTTTCAAAAGAAGAAGTACAAATATCCAACTACTATATGAAAAAAAAATTCAACGTTCTTAGCCATCAAAGAAATGTAAATCAAGACTACAGAGCTTCCACCACACTTCAACTGGAATGGCAATCATCCAGAACACAAATAGTAATAAATGGTGGTAAGAACACATAGGAAAAGTTACTCTTAGACACTGTTGTTGGGAATGTATTTTAGTACAGCCACTATGAAGATCAGTATGGAAGTTCCTCAAAAATTAACACAGAACTACCATATCATTGAGCTATAGTACTCCTTAGTATCTACTGAAAAACATTAAAGCAGCACATTTTAGTGATGCATGCATATCAATGTTTATCAGAACACAATTCAATATATCCACCACATTGTATCAGTCAATTGAGTTTATTCAATACATAATTTTAAAATAATGTCATTTGCGGGAAAATAAATGTTAAGGGAAATAAGCCATAGTCTGAAAGACAAGTATTGCAAGTTTTCTCTCATATGTGGAAGCTAGATGAAAGAAAAAATAAAGAGAAGGGAATATCATAAATGTAAAAGACAGACTATTAATGTAGAGTAAGGAAATCTGGGAATAAGGGAGGGGAGATAAGAGGAAGATAATAGGGAATTAATTTGATCAAATTCAAATTTGCTACAATGAAACATACCTTTATGAATAATTAATATGCAGAAATTTTAAAACAAATAAAATATTGATATATGCTACAGTATGGTAGCATTTTTTAAAACACTAGGAGAAGAAGCTAGATACAGAAGACAAATAGTGAATAATCCACTGTATAAGGAATGTGGTGAATAAACAAATCCAGGAAGTTAGAAAGTAGATTAGTAATTTCCAGGGTTTAGGAAAGAGGTGGAAATGAGGACAGCTGCTAATAGGTATGGCTTTCTTATTGGGGTGATTAGATAGTAGTGATAGCTGCACTCTTGTGAATTTTCTTTAAAAATTCCAAATTCTACATTTTAAAGAGCGAATTCTATAGTATGTTGATTATATTATGATAAACATTATATATGAAAATACCATTACAAATGTACACTGATAGCTAATTGGTCTTATTTGAGAAACCAGAATAACAAATTTTGTTTTCTAAAATATTTGGGATTCTGTATACAACTTTCATACTGTGAAACCAAATTTATTTTGAGAAAAGAGGAAAATTATTGCTCACATACTATGTTCATTTACATTTCATTAAGATCTTACAATTTATTCAAAGATAGTATATTGAAAGAAGTATTTGCCATTTGGTTTGAAATTAGGAGTCTTTCATGCTCTCCTGACAAATAGTATAAGGTTATAGAAAGTTAAAATTTTCATCTAGTACTTATTCACTTTGTCATCTTGAAACTTTGAGAATCATTATGAGATTGGGAGTTATTGATTAATATCAATTTCCTGAAATATGCTTTAATATTTTTATTCTTATCCTTTAGAAGTCTATTTGATTAGACTCAGTTTTGTTTTAAAGTTCTCACAATTGGATAGTGTATTATTTGTTCATATTCTGTGAACATTCCAATTACAAAATGTGAACAATGTAATCCATTGAACCAGTGTTACAAAGTTGTTGTGAAATAAGTCAGATGACATTATAAACTCATTTTGAAGGATAGTCACATTCGTAATGCACAGTATTATTATAAAGAATACACCATTCATCAACATGGAATACAATTAATATAAGAGTTTGTATTGTCTTCACCCATGGAAAATCAAAAATCTATTAAATTATCAGTTCTAAATGGAAACTCTTCCTGGTCATCACTTAATTTTTTGAAATGAATAAATCATCCAAGTTGAAACCCAAAATATCATAAGGATCACTGAATAGCTGAGCTTCTGTGAATTATAGTAAACTTCATATGAGGAAAACAAACAAGAAAAATGGATTATTTTTTCAACAATACAAACTGGAAGCATAACTAGTATCTATAGTTTTTGCCAGCTCTTCCAAACTACCCTGTAATTTAAATCAATGAGGAATTTATCAGTATATAATAATAGGTTCTCTGAAGAGTTATCTACCAATTACAACCTTCAGGTATAGTTATAAAAATGTGTATATAAACTAAATATAGCAAATAGGAAGGCATCATAAGTAAATAATGTTGGTGAAACTGGATATTCACATGAAAAGGAATTCAATTTGATACTTATAAAATGCAAAATTTATTCATGATATATGCATGTATGGAAATGTCAAATTGAAACCAATTAATTTATATAATTAGTATGCATTAATAATAATGATGGCGATGATAAAAAATTAGGTAACTATATGTGGAAGGATTGGTTTTAGGCTCTTATTTATGTTCCATTGATATGTTTTTGTTTTTATATCTGTTTTTATGCCAGTATCATACTACTTTGATTACTGTAGCTTTTTAACATGTTTTAAAATCAGTTAGTGTGAGGAATCCAGCTTTGTCCTTATTTTTTTTTACTTTTAAAAATTTATTCTAATTAGATATGCATGATAGAATGTATTTTAACAAATCATACATAAATGGAATATAACTTCTCATTCTTCTGGTTGTACATGATGTAGAGTTACACAGGTCGTGTAATCATATATGCACATATGGTCATTGTTCTATTCATTCTACTATCATTATTACCCCCATATCCCCTCTCTTATCTTCACTTTCCTCTTTCTAACCCAAAGAACATCTATTCTTCCCTAGCCAGTGTCCCCTCTTATTGTGAATTAGCATACACATATAAGAGAAAATATTGGCTTCTGGTTCTTTGGGATTGGCTTATTTTGCTTAGCATGATATTCTCCAGTTCCATTCCTTATGCAATAATTATGAAAATTCCATAACTTAATTCTTCTTTAAGCCTGAGTAATATTCTATTGTGTATACATACCACATTCTCTTTATCCATTCATCTGTTGAAGAGCACCTAGTTTGGCAATAGTTTAGTTATTGTAAATTGAACTGCTATAAACATTGATGTCACTGCGTTACTATAGTATGCTGATTTTAATTCCTTTGAGTTTTGCCAAGGAGTGGTTTAACTGAGTCAAATGGTGGTTCCATTCCAAGTTTTCCGACTAATCTCTATACTGTTTTCTATAATGGTTGCACCAATTTGCATTCCCACCAGCAATGTATGAGTGTACCTATTTTCCCACATCATCGCCAACATTTACTATTGTTTGTGCTCTTGACAATTGCCATTCTGACTGGAGTGAGATGAAACTTAGAGTAGTTTTGATTTGCATTTCTCTAATTGCTAGAGATGATGAACTTTTTTTTATGTTTGTTGATCGATTATATTTCTTCTTCTGTGAAGTGTCTCTTCATTCCCTTAGCCCATTTATTGATTGGGTTATTCATATTTTTAGCATTATGATTTTGAGTTCTTTGTATATCCTGGAGATTAATGCTCTACTGGAGGTCCTTGTGGTGAAGATTTTTGCCCACTCTATAGGCTCTCCTTTTACGTTATTGTTTCTTTTGCTGTGAAAAAGGGTTTTGTTAGATTCCATCCCATTTATTGATTCTTGGTTTTTACATGTTGCACATTAAGGAAGTCAGTTCCTAAGCCAAAGTGGTAGAAATTTGGGCCTACTTTTACTTCTATTAAGCACGGGGTCTCTGTTCTAGTATGTTAAGTCTTTAATCCATTTTGAGTCATGTTTTGTTCAGGGTGAGAGAAAGAGTATTAATTTCATTTTGCTACAGATGGATTTTCAGTTTTCCCAGCACCATTTGTTGAAGAGGCTATCTTTTCTCCAACATATGTTTTTGGTGCCATTGTATAGTATGTGATAATTGTAGTTATGTGACTTTGTCTCTGTGTCTTTGATTCTGTACCAATGGTCTACATGTCTGTTTGGTTCCAATACCATGCTATTTTTGTTATGGCTTTGTAGTATAATTTAAGATCTTGGATTGTGATGCCTCCTGCTTCATTCTTCTTGCTAAGGATTGCTTTGGCTATTCTGGGTCTCTTATTTTTCCAAATGAATTTCATGATGGCTTTTTCTATTTCTCTGAAGAATGCCATTGGGATTTTAATGGGAATAGCATTAAATCTGTATAACACCTTCATAGTATAGCCATTTTGCCAATATTAATTCTGCCTATCTAAGAGCATAGGAGATCTTTTCATCTTCTAAGATCTTCTTCAATTTCTTTCTTTAGTGTTCTGTGGTTTTTATTGTAGAGGTCTTTCACTTCTTTTGTTAGATTGATTTCCAGACATTTTTAAAAATATTTTTTCAGTTGTTGATGGGCCTTTAATTTATTTATATGTGGTGCTTAGAATTGAACTCAATGCTTCACACATGGTAGGCAAGAACTCTACCACTGAACTACAAACCCAGCCCCCAATTTTTTTTGAGGCTATTGTGAAAGGGGTAGTTTTCCTAATTTCTCTTTCAGTGGATTCATCACGATGCATAGGAAAGCATTTGATTTATGGGTGTTGACTTTATATCCTGCTACTTTCCTGAATTTATTTATTAGATCTAGAATATTTCTGATGGAAGTTTTTTGATATTCTAAATATAGAATCATGTCATCAGCAAATAATGATAGTTTGAGTTCTTCTTTTCCTATTTGTATTCCTTTTTTAAAATATTTTAAAAATATTTTTTAGTTGTTGATGTACCTTTATTTTGTATTTACTTGTATGTGCTGCTGAGGATCAAACATGGCGCCTCACACATCCTAGGCAAGTGCTTTGCCACTGAGCTACAACCCCAGCCCTTATTTGTATCCTTTTCTTTCATTATTTTGTCTAATTGTTCTGGCTAGAGTTTCAAGGACCATTTTGAATAAAATTGGTGAAAGAGGGCATCCTTTTCTTTTTGTAGTTTTTAGAGGGAATGCTTTCAGTTTTTCTCTGTTTTGAATGATGTTGGCCTTGGGTTTAGCATAGATAGCTTTTAAATTCTTGAGGTATGTTCCTACTATCCCTCATTTTTCTAGTGTTTTGAACATGTAGGGGTGCTGTATTATTTAAATGCTCTTTGAACATTTATTGAGATGATCACATTATTCTTATCTTTAAGTCTATTAATATGATGAATTATGTTTATTGATTTCCATATGTTGAACCAGTCTTGCATTCTTGGGATGAACCCCACTTGATCGCATTCTCGTTTTAGTATGTTTTTGTATGTGATTTGCCAGAATTTTCTTGAGAAATTTTTCATCTATGTTCATCAGGAATATTGGTCTGAAGTTTTCTTTCCTTGATGTGTCTTTGTTTATTTTTGGTATTAGGGTGATACTAGCTTCACAGAATGAGTTTGTAAGGGTTCCCTTCTTTTCTAATCATGTAATAATTTGAGAAGTATTGGTGTTAGTTCTTCTTTGAAGGTCTTGTAGAATTCAGCTAAGAATCCAGCTGATTCATATCTTTTCTTAATTGGTAAGACTTTGATGGCATCCTCTTTTTCATTGCTTGAAATTGATCTGTTTAAATTGTGTATATCATCCTGATAGTTTGGTAGGTCATATGTCTCTAGAAATTTATTGATGTCTTTAATACTTTCATTTTATTGGAGTATAAATTTTCAGAATAGTTTCTGATTATCTTCCATACTTCAATAGTGTCCATCATGATATTGCCTTTCTCATCACGAATTGTAGTGATTTTGAGTTTTCTCTCTTTCTCTTCATTAGCATGGCTAAGGGTTTATCAAGTTTATCTATTTTTTTTCAAATAACTGACTTTATTTTCTCAAGTTTTTGAATGTTTCTTTTATTTTAATTTTATTGTTTTCAATTATTTCCCATCTTCTACTGCTTTTGGTGTTGATTTGTTCTTTTTTTAAGGGCTTTGAGATGTAATATTAGGCCATTTACACATTGACTTTCTATTCTTTTAATGAATGAGCTCAATCCAATGAACTTTTCTCTTAGAACTGCCTTATAGGCACTACCCAGAGATTTTGATATGTTGTTTCAATATTCTCAATTATGTCTAAGTATTTTTCTTAAATTTCATCTGTGATTTCTTCTGCTATCCATTCATTATTTATTAGTGTATTGTTTTGTCTCCAGGTGTTAGACTGGCTTCTTCTTTGTATTCTATTGTTGATTTCTAATTCTATTTCATTATGATCTGATAGAACACAAGGAATAATCAATATTTTTTTTGTATTTACTAAGAGTTTCTTTGTGGCATAAGATATGGTCTATTTTAGAGAATGACCTATGTGCTTCTGTGAATAAAGTGTATTCACTCATTGATGGATTAAATATTTAATATGCCTGTTAAGTCTCAGTAATTGATTGTATTATTTAGTTCTATAGTTTCTTTCTTTAGTTTTTGTTTGGAGAATATGTTCAGTAGTGAGAGATGAGTGTTATAGTCACCCAATATTATTGTGTTGTGTTCTATTTGATTCTTGAAATTGATAAGGGTTTGTTTGATGTACATAGATGCCCCATTGTTTGAGACATGAATATTGATGATTGTCGTGTCTTGTTGATTTATAATTCCTGTAAGCAGTATGAAATGTTATTCTTTGTCCCTTTTGATTAACTTTGGCTTGAAGTCTACTTTATCTGATATGAGGATAGAAATCCCTGCTTGGTTACCTGATTCATGTGCATGATATATTTTTTCCATCATTTCAATTTCAGTCTATGGATGTCTTTGCCTATGAGGTGAGTCTCTTGGATACAGCATTTTTTGGTGTCTTTTTAATCCAATCTGCCAATTTACATATTTTGATTGATGAGTTTAGGCCATTAAGTTTCAAGGTTTACCAGAAATCAGCTTCCTCAGCTGCTGGCCCCATGCCACAGGTGCAAAATGTTTTTTCCTTTATCCTTTGCATGCCTCCTGGAGAGATGGTGGCTTCTTTCCCTACACATGGATATTGTGTAGCATGTCTTTCAGGTTTATTGAGGAAAGGTCTTGATCTCTAAATGCTAAATACCAAGATATGCTTCAGGACTCCCTCAAATGTGGGTTCCTTTAATTACTTTATCCCTCTACTATGCTCATGGAGAGATTGCTCTTGCTGGGGTTTCTGGCCTGGCTATGACAATGGCTGTGCTGTTGAGAATTTTTTCCTTATTTTATTATATCCAACTTCCTGTGTCTCCATTCTGCTTCAACTGTTCAGTTTTAAATTCCAGTAAAGTCCCCCCTCACCCTTTTTTTCTGTTAACCCACCTTGTGGAAAAGTTGCCTGTCTGCTTTATTGGTTTCACACCACGGAGCAGTGAGGGATGCAACCCCATCTATTCCACCATCTAAAAAAAAAAAACATATTTTTAAAGATTTATTTGGCTAGCACAAGCCTTTTGTGGTTTCATATAAATTTTAGAATTTTTTTCTAATCTGTATAAAATGCCATTATAATTTTGATAGAGATGTCATTGAATCTGCAGGTTCCTTGGGGGCAATAAGAACATTTTAACTATATTAAATCTCCAGTGTATTAACTTGTGTTATTTTTCTATTCTGCATGTCTTTTTAAACTTTATTTCAAAATTTGTTCGTAGTTTTTAATCTACAAGTTTTTCAACTCCTTAGTTAAAACTTATTTCTAGGTATTTTATTTATTTTGGTGATACTGTGAGATTATTTTTCTAAATTTTCTATGAGTACAGCTCGATTTTAGTCTATAGAAACAGAACTTAATTCTGTTTGTTAATTTAGTTTCATGCTCCTTTCCTGAATTTTCTTATTAGTTTTGATATTTTTTCTCAATTTGGTCTTTAAGCTTTTCTATATATAAGATCATGTCATTTGCAACAAATACAATTTTACTACTTCCTCTAAACTTTGCTAGTATTCTACTTCCTCTAAACCTTGCTAGTATTCTAAAAAACAGGTAACTACAGGTCAGATAAGCAAACTGTGAAAGAATAATGTGATTTATTTTGTTATGTTTTGATTTTAAGACACTTATTTCTATTTCGCCCAGGCTGGTCTCAAATTCCTGGGCCCAAGAGATCTTTCTTCTGTTGTCTCCTGAGAAGCTGAGAGAACAGGCACACACTATCATACCCAGATTAAAATATGATGTTTTGAAACCTAATATAATGTATATCCTTTTTAATCCTTAAAAATATATATTTTAAGCCTTACTTACTACTACAAGTACTACTTTTACCATTACCACCACCACTACCATTATTACTTCATCTAGTGATTAACATTTATTCTGTTCTTATAAATATTCCTGTAACAATGCATACTTTATTTCATTATTACAATGACCACAAAATATAGATATTATTCACATTTTACAGATAAAGAAACTAGGGCCTAACCAGTTAAAGCAATTTGCTCAAAGGCCCAAAGCTTACCAGGGTATTTCCACTTAGGTCTCTTTAATTTTAAATTCTATTCTCATAACCACTACTATTGTTTGGAGTCAGTGGTGCTAATTTAGTATGTGAATTTGATACATTATTTGTTATTGTAAATATTGTAATCAGTTATTTTTAATAGAAATTCAGTGATAGAGAAAGATACATAAAGGAAAGGATGCTTAAAACAGATTAATAAAGAAGGAGGAAAAGAAGTGGACCAAATATATAGGATATACCCATATAAGGCCATGGACTAAGAGGAAAATGGAAATAAGCTGAAAATATTTTTTTTGTATTCATGCAGTTAATTAAAAGTTCTAGTGAATGGTGTAACAACTATTAATACTTGAACTAAATAAATCAAGTCAAACTATATAGTTGGAATACGATTTATGGGGTGAGATAGAAATTATAACACAGGCTTTAAAGAAAAACAAAGTAGGTTCAGCTGAGTTTATATCAAAAGAGAATGTTAAAAAGATCACTCAATGACTTTCAAGGGCAAAAAATCAGAACATAAAAATGCCATAAACCAGACAAACTTCATCTCTAAATAACATAATGAAATTACCTTAGTTTGTGTTTGGTGCTTAGAGGGAAAGAATACAATTTCAGGGATGACTTAACAGTTTAGTAGGCTGGCAAGAGATCACTATTATCTGACAACACTTAAGGATTACCTAGATTAAATAGTGACCTATTAATGTGCAGGAGCCAGAACACTGGATCTGCAAAGCTAACTATAGTCATGTCTCCCAATTCTGTATTTAATGACATATTGGTAGCATGGAATCAGCAACAAAAGGAGTTTTGTTTGTTGTTTGTTGTTGGCACAGAAATTAGGAAAAAAAAAACTACAAATCAAGGTTGTATATTTCTGGAGTACGATTTTAGTTAATTTTTTACTAGCACACCACTGCTTTGGGTTGAATAAATTTTGGAACTCTCTCCCAATTCCATGATTCTCTGAGTGTGTCTATAGTTTCTCATCACAAAATCTATGGAGACAATTTTGTCTTGTGAAATATTTTTAGGGAATGGAGGGGAGATAGCAAAGCTGTAGGGGGAGAATGGGTGCTGTATGTATAGAAAACAGTTAACACAGAATTATATAGACGAGCAACTGCTATATTTTAGTCTCATTAAGAAGATTAAAAGAATTTGATAATTATCATCTTGATCTGGCTATTTTGATCATGGGTCCAATTCCGTGACAGTTTTCTTTTATTTTACCTTTCACCACAACCCTCACCATGTTATTCTAAATCTAAATCTGAATCAGATAAATATACCACATATAAATTTCCCCTATGCTCAAATGTTTAATATGTAATGTCTAGTATCTTCAATGGGTATTGGTTTTCTGAGTATTATTCACACTCTGCTTACTTGAAAATTGGATGTATGCCAGGATATATGCCAATCAGCCAGTTAAATGAAGCACACTTTTTGAGTAAGATGCAGAATTGTCCCCTAGCAGTGACCTTAAAAATATGTTTTTGAATAAGTACTTTATAAGAGCATCAAAAAGTAAAATAGATTCATGTTGTTTTTCCAACACTGAAGAAAATCATGTCAAAAGGACATATAATTTAGTGAATGTAAATAAAATCCATAGTGTTTGTGTTGAATTGTAAATGAGTGTAATCATTTCTGTAGGGGATTATAGCACTGGGCTTTAAATATGTAGTTTTTTTGATGGTTTTACTTAGTAATAGGGTTAGATTTTAGAGAAGTCATGTTAAAGAAACAAATAATATGAAAGCCTTCTACACCACCTAATATTCTAGAATATCAATTGCCTCAAGTATAATTTTATAAGAAGATAGATACCAATTGTCTGGCAATTTTAGTTGTTGTTGAAATGATTTTATTGTAAGAAGGTAGGTTAATCTGATGATAATACAAAATTACCTCTCTTTAATAAGCCACGTGAGTTACATAAACAAATGTTAAGCTACAGCATATTAAACCTGATGCTATACTTATTTTGGGTGGTACAAACATAGGTAAATATACTTTATAAAGGTTAAGTTGGCACTATTGTTTAAATGTGTTCATTATAATGAGTCCATGCCCTTTAATCGTGCTCCTTGTTATGTTCCCACTTCCTTGTTGTTTGCTTCGTTTAAAACATAACATGTTATTAGTTGATCTGTTAATCTAAAAAGAACACTGGGGCTAATTACATGAAAAATGTTAACTCACTGGAAAATAAGATACTAAAGTCAGCAGTTATTCTTTTTCACACTTCCAGCACATCCCAAGGTTGGTATCTCTTGAGGAGCAATTAACTTTGGCAGGGCAACTGAATTCAAACACACAGAGATTTCATTTTCTCTACATTAGGAATCATAATTAATAAAGAAATTATAACATGTTGTCACTGACTATCCAATTACCATGATAACACTCCTTTTCTTTGAAAGCTCAGGGGAAAGCTTTTTAAAGGAATAAGGTGGAAGTCATAAATACTTTCCTGTGTCTTATATAGTTTAGATACAGTCAGAATGGCTACTGCCTCTTATATGAAGGCAGTTATAAAACTTATTTATATTTCATAAATACCCTCTTACTCCACATAGATATTTGCTTATCTACTCAAAATGGCAAATTTTAAATAACATGACAAAATTCATTTAGTTATAAGTATTTCAGTCCTGTGCAATAAAGCTATTAAAAATGTTGTACCATAATTAAAATGTAGCAAGGTGATATTTAAGCTACAGGCAGGTTTCTGTTAGGTTAAAATTTCCACAGAATTTAAACCATTTTATTAATGTTACTTAAGAAATTGATGCAGATAGTATCAGACTTATTGATTCTTAATGTTTTTCTTGTGTAAACAATAACATATTACTCTAAATTAAGTCAGTGGCAAAATTGGAAACATTCTCTCTTCCAGAGAGATGAGGGAGAGATAGTAAAGAAGGAGGAAGAAGAAAATGAGGAGCATGAGTAGTGGGAGAAACCTGAAATATGAGTGCTTTCTGGGGGCGGGGGGGGGGTTAGTTAAGCAACTATTAGTTGATTGTATTTCAATTCAATTTATACTTTTTGTTGTTTAATAAGTGTGTTGTTTTGTGGTATATGTGTGTGTATGCATGCATGAGCACATCTGCTAAGTATATGATGACAACATTCAAGAAATAGTTTAAATCATATAATCGAGTATTATTTTTTTGAAAGGACTTGACTTTAACTTCTTGCTTTGTCTTATATTGGCCCTACCTATGATTGACTTCATGATACAGAAAAATAATCATTTACTTAAATATTTTTTTTCACTCACTAACATACTCTTTCTCTTGAAACAAGCCACTTAATTCCAGTAGGCTTAATTTTCTTTTTCTATGAAAAGAGAAATTTAGACTTCCCTCAATGCCCATTTCACATCTAGGGAGGAAGGCAGAGTGAATGAGGAGAAAACTATGATTTTATGATGTAATAATTAATTTTATTTCTGGAGAGCTCTGTGATTTTTGTAGTTATTCCTCTAAGCTAACATAATTCCTTCCATTACTAAGCTCCCATAGTCACTGTATATATTATTTGTTTAGACCTTATGTTTTTTAAAGTAGATTCCTATTTCAAAATGTAGCCCAGTGCTATAGGAGCCCAAGGAAAGGTTTTGTTTCATTCAATTTAAACAATAAAAGGTTTAGTCTGAAAATATTGGAACATCTATACTACTAGTTTTCATAACTGAGCCCAGGGAAACTAAGGACGGCCAATTATATTGGGATTATAGTCCTTTGATTTCACTTAAAAAGGAGCAATTCCTTTTTTCTCCACTTTTTTTTTTATTTGTGCACTATAGTTGTACATATTGGTGGGCTTTGGTGTTACATATTAGTAAATGCATACAATATAACAATAAAATTTGTCCAAAATTCCTCCCCAGCATTTTTCCATCCATCCTCACCTTCCATCCTTTGGTCCCTTTCCTATCTTCTACTGATCCTTCTTTACTTTTTTATGTGAATAACACACCATTATTTTTTTTTACTCTCTCCAGGTTGCACATATGAGAGAAAACATATGACCCTACACCTTCTGAGTTCAGCATATTTTGCTCAGCATAATGGTCTCAACTTCCATCCATTTCTAAAAGACTTAATTCCATTTTCTATATGGCTGAATACAACTCCATTATTTATATATGCAACATTTTCTTTATTCATTAATCTGTTAATGGACATCTAGGCTGGGTCCATAGTTTGGCTATTGAGAATTGTGCTGCTATAAACATGGGTATACATGTATCATTATAGCATGCTGATTTTAATTCTTTAGGACAGACAAATACCAAGGATTGGTATAGCTGGGTCATATTTGGTTCAATTTTTAGTCATTTGAGGAACTTCCATACTGATTTCCATAGTGGTTTTACTAATTTACAGTCCACCAATTGTGTAAAAGTCTTCCTTTTTCTCCACATCCTCTCCTGCATTTACTACTACTTGTGTTCTAGATGGCTGCCATTCTGAATGGTGTGAAATGAAATCTCAGTGTAGTTTTGATTTGCATTTCCCTAAAGCAATTACCTTTTATTCCATTTTAGTATTGGGATTCTGTATCAGACTTTAATTGATGGAAGATGTTTTTCGGTAAATCACTGGCCTCTATCATTATTTATGATTTTTTATTAATGTGGGAAGAGCAGAAAGCAAGACATCTATGTTAAAATTTAAGTATGCAGCACAATATTGTAAACTACAAGCACAGTGTTGTCTAGCAGTTCCTTAGAACTTAATCCTCTTGTATATATAAAAATTTTTATCCATTGAACACCAAATTTGCTCTATTTCCAGCCCCTAAAACCACCATTTTACTTTCCGCTTCTTTAATCTTGACTATTTTAGATACTTCATATAAGTAAACTCAGTGTCTTTCCTTTTTGTGATTGGTGTGTTTTATTTGAAATGAAGTTCTGAAGTTCATTCATAGTGTCACATAAAGTTGTATGTTCTTTTCTAAGGCTCAAGAATATTCCAATATATGTATATATACATTTTAATTGTCCATTCATTCATCCCTTGGCTATTAATTTTTTCCCACATCTTGACTATTGTGATTAATGCTGTAATGTAGATGATGGTGTAGATATCTCTTCAAGATACTAACTTCCATTCTTTTGGATAAATGCTTAAAGGTAGGATTAATGTAATACATGGTACTTTTGTTTTTTAATTTCTTGAGGAACCTCCTAATTGTTTTCATTAAGATTATGCCATTTTGAATTCCTATAAACCGTGTACAAATGTGCCCGTTTTCCCTCATCTTTGCCAAAAATTCTTACTTTTTTTAACAGCCATCTTAAAATATGTGATTTAGTATCTCATTGTAGTTTTGACTTTCATTTTTCAGAAATCAACTAATTGATTTTTCTAGCTGATTTGTGGGAGTTTCTTGTGTATTTTGAATATTATTCCTCTATCAGGTATACAACTTGCAAATATTTTCTCATTCTATATGTTGCCTTTTCATTTTGTTAATCCTTTTGGTGTGCAGAGGCCTTCTAGTTCTAAAAAGGCTTCTAAAAGTAATCCTTTTTTTGTAATACCACTTATTGCTTTTGTTTCCTGTGCTTTTAAGTGTCAATATATTCAAGAAATTATTGCCAATGACAATGTCAAAAGATTTTTCTTAATATTTTCTTCTAGGAGTCTTACAGTGTCAGATCATACATTTAAACTTTTCATCTGTTATTTATTTATTTATTTATTTATTTATTTATTTATTTATTTATAGATGCAAAGTGGCACCCCGTTTATCCACAGAAAAGCCCCCTTCACCATGCCTGATTTTAGGACTGTCAGCAAAAGAGTCTCTGCAAAAGATTTCAATGTAGATAAACTTCCTATTTTCATGTCGACCTGTTTACTTGTCCACTGGCTGAGAAGATACAAGCACTCCAGGTGCTGGACACCCCCTTACTAGTTTTCACAAACATATACAGTATAGTAGTTTGTGGAAATGTGCAAACAAGGCCTCTGGCCTTGAGCTGGCCTTCACAGAGATGTCTACATTTTAATGATAAGTTACAATTGGGCTCCATGGTAATAGCTGGCAGGGGGAGGAAAGAAAGGGGAGAAAAAGCTCTCCCCTTCTCAGTGTTGTCCTTGAAGGGTTAACTTGCCCAGAACAGTAACAGAAAAAGCTGCTATTATGTGCACTTCTGCAGACTGTGAACTTCTGAGCCCCTCCCCTTACATGCTGGGTATAAAACTCTGAAACTCCCTAAACTAGGGGTTCAGGGGACTAATTGATTACAGCAAAAGCTGTGCCCTCTGAATCTGGCTGCAGCCAAATAAAACTGATCCCTGCTATCTTCAGTGCCTTGCCTTGTTTGTCCCTACAACAGATGGACAGTATGCCTTTATTTTATTTATTTTTGTATGCAGTGCTAAGGATCGAACCCAGTGCCCCACACATGCTAGGCAAATGCTCTGCCAGTAAGCCACAACCCCAGCACCTTTTACCTGTTTTGAGTTGAGTTTTGTATATGGTACATAATAAGGGTTCAACTTCATTCTTGTGTGTGTGAATATTTGGTTTTCTCAAAATCATTTATTAAAGGGATTATAATGTCCCCAATGTGTATTTCTGGCACCATTGTTAAAAATTAGTTCATCATAAATGAGCAGGTTTGTTTTGGGGTTCTTTGTTCTGTTACATTGCTCTATACATCTGTTTCCATGCCAGGATCATATTATTTTGATCACTGAAACTTTGTAATATGTTTTGAAATTATAAAGCTTGATGCACAAGCTTTGTTCTTTTAAAGATTATTTTGGCTATTCCTATTTGAGCTCTTTTGTGATTCTATATTAATTTTAGGGTATTTTATTTTTACTTCTATAAAAATTACCAATAAGATACACACAGGTGCATGCACATGCGCGCGCACACACACACACACACACACACACACACACACACATATGCCTACCTTCCTTTCTTTTCTTTTCCTTTTTTTGGTCTTTATGATGAAGTCTCTCTATATTGCCCAGGCTATTTATATTTTAAAGATGAATCCTTTGAAGTTTCTTTCTTTTTTAAATTGGATCTTCTTAGTTATATATGATGGTAGAATCTATTTTTAAGTTATTTTTTTAGTTGTTGGTGGACCTATATTTAATTAATTTACTTATGTGTGGTTTTGAGAATTGAAACCAGTGTCTCACACATACTAGGCAAGAGCTCTACCACTGAGCTAGAAACCCAGTCCTGGTCGAATCTATTTTGACATAATTATACAAGCATGAAATATCTCTTCTTATAATTTAGACTCCAGTACTTCTTCTTCCCCTTCCCTGTCCTCAACCCCTGCTCCCTTACCTCTATTGATCTTTCTGTCATTTTTTCTGTCATTTACTCAGAGATATTTTTAAAATTAATTTCTTATGGATATACACTATGGTGAGATTCACTATTTATATATGTACATAGGAAAATTATGTCGGATTCATTCCATTGTCTTTTTTTTCCCTATTTCCCCTTCCTTTCCTTCAGTCCCTTTTGTCTAATCCACTGAACTTCTATTGATTCTCCCCTCCCTTTTTGTAAATTAGCTTTCACATATCGCAGAAAACATATGCCCTTTGGTTTTTTGGCATTTGCCTATTTTAATTAACATGATAGTCTCTATCTTTATCCATTTATTAGCAAATACCATAAAGTCATTCTTATTTACAGCTGAGCAGTACTCCATTATACATATATACCGCAATTTCTGCATCCATTCATCTGTTAATGGACACCTAGGTTGGCTCCATAGCTTAGCTATTATGAATTGTGCTGCTGTAAACATTAATGTAGATGCATCACTGTAGTATGAAGATTTTAAACCCTTTGGGTTATACTGAGGAGTGGGATAACTGGATCAAAAGGTGGTTCCATTCCTAATTTTTTGAGGAATATTCATACTGCTTTCCAGAGTGGTTGTGCTAATTTGCAGTTGCACCAACAATGTATGAGTGTGCTCTTTTTTTCCACAGCCTTGTTAACACTTATTGTTACTTGTATTGTTGATAAATGCCAGCAGACTGATCTTGAATTCATGAGCTGAAGTCATCCTTCTAGCCTCAGCCTCCTCAGTAGTTGGTATAACAGATGTGTACCACTACACCTGGATAAATGGTGTACTTTTGGTTAACATGCATTACTTGTACATATTAATGTAAATTAGTGTGGTATTTCAACACAGGAAGATAACATGCACTGATCAAATCAGAGAAATTAGCATATAGCTTTCCTTATAATTTCTTTTTCCAGGTCTTTGTAAATATATATAACAGGTTATTATGAATTAAGAAAGATCACACCATGCCACAGAATATCAGAATCTATTCCTTCTAATGTGTTTTGGCATAGTTTAATTCAACTTTCCTTTATCTAGCCCCCTTTTCCAGCCTCTAGATTTCACTACTCTACATTCAATTGGATATTTTAGAACTTCTGCATATGAAAAAATCATTTGACATTTATCTTTCTGAGTCTGGTTTTGTTCATTTAACATAATATTCTTTATTTCTATAAATCTTGCTGCAAAATACAAGTTGTCTTTTTTATGACTGAGTAATATTCCCTTTTGTGTGTGCATGTGTCATATTTACTTTATCCATTCATTCATTGATGTACATCTAGGTTGATTTCATGTCTTATCTATTATTAGTAGTGCCAAAATAAACATGGGAGTACAGATATCTCCTTGGTACACAGATTTAATTTTTGGACATATACTCAGTAGTGGGATAGAACATATTAGTAGATCTATTTTTAGGTTTTCAGGACTCTCCATCCTGTTCTCCTTAAAGATCATATTAATTTGAATTCCCACCAACAGTGTTTATGAGTTCTATTTTCTCCACATCTTTGATAGCATCTGTTAACTTTCTTTTTGTAATAATAGCTATTCCAAGGGGTGTGAGTTATTTCATGGTGGTTTTGATTTTCATCTTGGTGGCTGAAGATATTGAACATTTTAAAAGTGCTTTCTGGCCATTGGAATTTCTTTTTTTTGAGATGTGTCTATTCAGAATATTTGTCCATTGTTTATTTGCATTGCATTTTTTTTTCACATTTGAGTAACATATATTCTGGATATGAGTCATTTGTCAGATTAATAGTTGGCAGATATTTTCTCCCATTCTATAGGTTGGATACTTTTCACTCTGTTGATTATTTCCTTTTCTGTTCAGAAGATTCTTAATTTGATATTATCATTTATCTATTTTTTTTTTTATTTTGGTGCCTGTGTTTTGAGGCTTATAGCTAAAAAATCAAACAATGTGTTTGAGTGTGTCCCCTACGTTTTCTTCTAGTGGTTTCATAATATCAGGTCTTATATTTAAATTTTTGATATATTTTAGTTGATTTTTTTCTTTTCTTTTTTTACAGTACTAGGGATTATTGATCCCAGGGCTGTTGTACTACCAAGTTATATCCCCTGCCAGTTTATAATATTTTTTTGAGACAGGGACTTGGTATTTGCTGAGGCTGACCTCTGACTTTTGATGCTCTTGCTTCAGCCTCCTGAGTCACCCAGTTTCTTAAATTTTATAGAGGTAAGAGATAGGGGGCCAAGTTTCAATCTTCTACATATGGATATGTAATTTTACCAGCACCACTTATTGACAATGCTGTTCTTTCTCCAATATATATTTTTGGTACCTTTATTAAAAATCAGTTGTATGGATATACATATATATTTATATTTTTGGCTTAATTTATGGGATCTCTATTCTTTTCCATTGATATACGTGTTTTTATGTCAGTGTCAGCATGTTTTTTTTTTAATATGACTTTGTAGTATATCATAAAATTTGGTATTGCGATGCCTCTTTTTTTTTTTTCCAAGTGTGCTTCGGTTATTTTTTTTTGTGCTTCTATATGTTTATTCTTTGAATCTGTAAATCATTTTGGATAATTACTCCATAAACATGGAAAATACAAAGTGCTCTCCCACTTTCCACATGAACAGCATTCTCCCTTGAATGGATATTGTTCTCTTTACCCACAAAGGCATCTCTCTCTCTGGAGATGACCCACATTGTTCCTTGAATTCATACCTGCTTTCCTAAATAGATATCTTTCTGTACCTTTGATAGGTGTGTGATGAAATTTGGGGGAATGGGACAGATGCCAAGGATCCCACTGATCCTGAATTAAATTCCTCTTTCTCTCCAGGAATTCCTCAAAACCTTAGGAGATACCTCTTCTCTGGTGACATCTTAAAGGACATTATGCTTGATGTAAAAAAATCACTGAAAGAAAAATAATGAATGATTCCACTTATATGAGCTATCTAAAATAGTTCCTGTGGGCTGGGGATGTGGCTCAAGCGGTAGCGCGCTCGCCTGGCATGCGTGCGGCCCGGGTTCGATCCTCAGCACCACATACCAACAAAGATGTTGTGTCCGCCGTTGTGTCCGCCGAGAACTAAAAAAAACTAAATAAATATTTAAAAAAAAAATTTAAAATAGTTCCTGTGACAGTGAGGTAAAGTTATTAAATGATGCTATGGGAAAAGTACAGGAATGTTATTACTTTTGTTTCTATTCCTACAAGCTGATTATTAATATAATTTTATGATGGGATTCAGGCTGAGAGGCAGTGCAGGGAAGAGTCTATTTAAAGGAATAGAATAGCAGCTGTCAAAAGTTGGGTGGAGGGGAAAATGGGAAAATGCTACTCAATGAATATAAATTTTTAGTTATACGACATGAGTAAATTCTAGAAATATGTTATACAATATTGTGCCTATATATAATATTACTATTATATAATTAAAAATCTGTTAAGAGATGGCTCTCATGTAAAATGTTATCACCATAATAAAAATAATCTGTGAGGGAAAATATGTTTATAAGAAATATAGGGGCAATATTATAACTTATTGGAGTGTCCAAAACAAATATTATATGACTTCTAGAATTTTCTGTTCATATTTGTTTATAATCACTTGCTATTTCAGGATAAACTAATGATAAAATATAGGGTGAAAAGGATAATTTGAAGTTTTTCATATATTTTCCATTATTGTTAAGGTAGATTATTTATCTTTAATCACTTAGCCATTACAATTAATCCACATTTATTTATTGTTTGAGAAAGAATAGATTAGGTATAGCTTAACATAAGAAAAGTTTTGATGCATTTTTTTTTTACTTTGTAGTAAAATAAGATTCTAGAGGAAACTGACATTATTTTCTGGATGATACACATTTAAACAATTATAAGATTCTTCCATTACAACATCAAGCTTTGATAATCAAAATGATACACATTTTCTAAAAGCTCAATTTAGAGGGCTTGGAGGATGTGATAACTAACGACTTTTCATGAGACTAGATGGTAAAGAAGAAAATGCTCCTTATGTAGAAGAAGGAGGGAAAGAGTTAGTACTGAGATGTGAAATTTGAACTTCATGGTAATTCTCTTTAAATCTTATGTTATAACAACAGGCTTAGTTTTTACATTTCCATATATGCTGTCTTTTGGAAGATGACCCAGTTATACCACTCCTCGATTTATACCCAAAGGACTTAAAAACAACATACTACAGGGACACAGCCACATCAATGTTTATAGCAGCACAATTCTCAATAGCTAAACTGTGGAACCAACCCAGATGCCCTTCAGTAGATGAATGCTTAGGGAAACTTTATATATATATATACACACACACACACACACACACACACACACACAGACATACACACACACACACACAATGGAACATTACTTAGCATTAAAAGAGAATAAAATCATGTCATTTGTCCATAAATGGATGGAGTTGGAGAATATAATTCTAAGTGAAGCAAGCCAATCCCCAAAATACAAAGGCCTAATGCTTTGTTTGATATGAACATGCTGACTCATAATGTGGATGGGGAGAGGGATCATAGGAGGAATGGAGGAACTTTAGATAGGGCAAAGGGGAGGGAGGAGAGGGGACGGGGCAAGGGGGTAGGAAAGATGGTGGAATGAGTTAGACATCAATTACCCTAAATATACGTATGAAGACAGAAATGGTGTGAAAATAATTTGTGTTTAATCAGTGACTTGAACAATTGTACTCTATATGTGTAATATGAAATAAATTGCATTCTACCATCATTTAGAGCAAATTAGAATAAATAAATATTTTTAAAACATGACTGAGGTACATGTGTACATTTAAGGGAGTGAAATAATGTAATGGGCTTCTCAGCCTGTGGATACAGATATTATCATGAACTCAAAGGAGACATTACTGACTGAAGAACTCAGAGAACTCAGAATGAAATGAGTAATTGCAAGGAGTTGAGACTCTAATATCAGAAATGTGGCAGAAACGATGGAAATAACACTAAGTCTTAAACAATGAGGTGGAAAAGTCAAATATTTGTGGGCATGAGCATTTCATATTCTTCTGTGACTATAGTTTGAACCTACCATATCACGTTGGAAGGTAAGGAAAATCTTAAGAATATCATAAATAATGGAAGTTCTTCTATATACACACTAACTTTGGAAGGAAGAAAGACTTCCTTTGAGCAAAAAGAAAAAGCTAATAGTATATGTTAATTTGTAAAAAGAGATATATAAATGGGCAATAAACACATGAAAAGATATTCAGAATCACTACTTATTAAGGATATCTAAAATTAAAAAGGCAGACAATAATAAGTATTGTCAAGGATGTGAAGAAACTGGAGCTCTCACACATTGCTGGTGGGAATGTTAATTATGTAGCTAGAAAACAGATTAATAAGTCCCAAAAATGTTACATAAAGAATGACTGAATGCAGCAACATCAGTGTTTTGTATATATTTAAAATAAATGAAAATGTAAGTCTACAGAAAACATGTACATGAGTTTTCATATTACTAGAATTCATAATAGACAAAACATGGGAATAAGCCTAAAAGCTCAACTACTGAATGAAAAATAAAATGTGCTATTTACCCATAGTCACATTCTTTGAAAATAAAAAGAAAGAAGTAGGGCTGATGTAACTTAGTGGTAGAGTACTTCTCTAGCATGCATGAGGCCCTAGGTTCAATCCCCAGTCTCAGCACTAAAAAAAAAAAAAAAAAAAAAAAAAAAAAAAAAAAAAAAAAACACCACAAACAACAACAAAACATTAGGAAGAAAAGTAGAAAATAATCATGAAGTAAGGAGACATTAATGATATATGTTGCAATGTGAAAGAAATTTGGAAACATTATGCTATGTGAAAGAAACCAGTCACAAAAAAACACATATTGCATGATACTATTTATGTTAAATGTCCAGAATGGACAAATCTGTATGGACAGAAAGTCAATTAAAGATGGCCAGGGGCTGAGATTAGGGGACAATAATGGGAGTGAAATTTACTGCTAATGTGTGTGGATTTTCCTTGTAGAATATTAAAATGTTAAAAAATTAAATTGCTGTGATGGTTGCACAACTTGGTGAATATAACCACTGAACTGTACATTTTGAATCAGTGAATTATATGGTATGTAAAATATACAATAAAACTATTTAAAAAACTAAGACATGTTTTCCCCACCACCATGATTGTGTTGTGTAAGTTGCAACCCAGCTGCAGCATCTTATGTCAAACCTTGTTAGTTAGTATCTAGACCCTGCTTGAATGCATGTCTTAAGGATATAAACTAAAACATAGACTTATGAGATGTAAGGTCTGCCTTATTTTTATATTTGTTTTTATTCAAGAGAAACTATGTCAAAAAAGGTACTCCAACCATATTTTTAGAAAGTTTATTTTTTCCAGATATAAATAGATAATAGTGTGTTTCTATCATGGAAAAAATAGAAAAGAAAAGATGTATTTTGAAATTTTGGCCATATGTTAAAATATTTGTACTGACTAAATTGATGAAATACATTAAGTACTCAATTTGATATAAAAGACAATTATTTTATGATTAGCTTGCTTAAATGATTAAACTCCTTTAATCATCTTTGTGTGTGAATATGTGTTAAAGGAAATGGCAGTGTGTGTAGATAGTCTTTACTTCAGGTCATGGTCATGATTTTACTCTGGATTTTTATAATATAAGGATTCAAATAGAGCCTTTGTTAATTGATGACAAATATCAGGTATTGCTGGAATTCTACCCATCTACATTATTCAAAAGCATTCAAATCTCTGTCCAGAATTCTCTCTAATAGTTTCTACAGAATATGATAATGCTAGTAATGAAGACATTATTCACTTCTACTATGAAACACTAATCAGTGGAAATTCCTCCTTCTCTGTGAAAATGCTAAATAGTACTATAAATGGGCAAAATAATTTTCTTTACAAGGTTGCTAGATAGAGCAATGAACGATAATAAATGACATCAATTTGTCAGTAAAGCCACAGTATATTTGTTGCAATTGTGAGTAACAAACATTGGTGATGCCGACAGCCCAAAACACCATTACTACATCTTTTGTGGTTTATTCTGGTGAAAAAAAAATAGAACACTGAAAATTGCTATAACAGACATGAAAGATGTATTATACATCCATTAAATTTTGTAATAACCTTTCAATAGTCAGTAAATTTTGTAAAAAGTGACATTAGATACTTGTATATTAAATGCCATTTCAAAGGTAGTATTTTTTCTTATTTTCAGATGGGCCAGGGGTAGTAATTCGACTCCTATTTTATCTTTACAAATTCCTTTCAATTACAAATCCCCTTTAGGAAAATTGGATGATTAAAGAAGAGGAAAACAAACAAACTTCATAATAGATTATATCAAGATATGTGTATTTTATTATTTGTGCTTTTAATGGTCCAGCTGCAAGGCAAACAAGATTATGCTGTCCTTCAGGGTCACTTATATTGATATTTGTGTGCCTTCTACAATTTCCTAAAGAGAGTTCCTGTGACAGAGAGTTGAAGTCATTAAATGATGCTATAGGAACAGTACAGGAATGTTTTTACTTTTGTTTCTATTCATACAAGCTGTTTATTAATATAATTTTATGATGAGATTCAGGATGAGAGCCAATTCAGGGAAGAGTCTATAATTTGCTGACCTCACTAGGGATAGGAACTGAACTGGAGTTTAGATGTGGGGTGTGAACACGGTAACCGACTTTATTTTTAAGAGTTGCTTCATGATGGATCCTTAGTAGAGTAGATTAATAGCTAAAACAAAACAAATTGCTTATCAGTGTCTCTTATGCTCACCCTTCTTTTTAAAATAATACCAGATTCTTAGAAAATATGAATGTACTTCTTTAAATATCTAAACATTATTTAACACATCTGAAATAAATTTTGCTGCTAGAGTTTAGAAAATAAAATTTCTAGACAAGCTACATAACTTATTAACTGCAAATAAATGGTTCTGGCAATTCAATTTTTTGTCATACTCAAAAACCATTCATGGGATTCTCAAGGTATCTTTTTTGATACTTACTGGTTCACATCAAATCATCATTACACAGTGATTGTGGTAAATACCATGCCCATCAAATCTCTAAGAATGTACAGTGAATAGGAGGTAACTGTCTCCCATATCTGCTACTTAGGGTTCATTCATTGTCAGATAAGGTTTTATAAAATGTTGCTGTTTTTAAGCAGGATTTTCAGTGTACATTTATCAAATTCAGTCTTCAGCTGTAAATCAACAGAATGCCTTAAGGGAAATATTAAATCAGTCATCCATATAAATCTTTCCTTTGAAAACAACCAAGCAAAGAAAATAGCATAGAAGTGTATATAAATACTTGTAATTTAAGAGATAAAGCTTGAAGTTGATATGCTATAACTGAGAATACAATTAATGATTCAGTTCAATAAACCTTTCCTCTGGAAGCATATATGATATTTTGCCCAAGGCTTAACACATGTGCTGAGAGAAAGTGTGCAAAATTATAATTAGAGTATAAGTCAATCAGCTTTGTGATTGCATAGAGTCGCATGGAGAAAGTGTTGCTTGATTATGAAAACAGAATGCAGTGTAATGTGCTACTTGTTCTTCAGCACGAGACAAAGTATTCCTGGCAATGATTTTTTTGTACCATTTCAAAATTGCTGGAGTGATTAGATGAGAGTCAAAGGAAATCAACCAGTTATGCATATTTTAGACACATATGCTTTTTAGCAATGTAGACTCTGAAATTGCACAAGTAACCAGCTACTCAAATCCCCTGACACATTCCCTCAAGGCATCCCAAACATTGTCTGTTCCATTTCCTTGAATTAGCATTGTACTATGGCTTTCTCTTTTAGGACTTTTACTGGGAGCTTACTTAGCTGTCACTCATTCCTATTACATTATGTTCATGATAGGTGGTATTCCAAACAAATATCTGTATCTTTACATGACAACACGTCAAAGATGCATCTGAACTGTGCAACACATTTTTCAGGACCTATTAAAGTAATAACACCAAATGTTTCAGTAATTAAGGGTAGTTGTTAAGGCAGAGTAACATTTGACCACACTTACTCTATAAACTATAAGTGTTCTAATAGTTTAAACACAAAGAATTTTAGAAAAAAATACCTTCCTAGATCTTTAAAGTTGTCTGGTTCTTGTTCTTTCTAAAACCTGATTTTCCTTCAAGTCTATGAACTCTATCCATATGCTTTAAAATAATTATTTATGCCTTTCACAACTTTGGTATTTCTGCTTCTGTTGTTTGCAGTCACAAAATCCTATCTCATATGTACACCTTTTCAAACCTCAGTGAAATAGATTCCATATTAATCTTTGTGAGATCAACTGGCTTTCAGATATGG
The DNA here is from genome assembly GCF_964194105.1 of Spermophilus citellus. Lineage (NCBI taxonomy): Eukaryota > Metazoa > Chordata > Mammalia > Rodentia > Sciuridae > Spermophilus > Spermophilus citellus. Next base: position 94,105,446 of record NC_138190.1, on the reverse strand, counting down.
AAACCTGAATGACCAGTTTAATCAGATTTTTGGATATTTTTGGTATTCTTCTGACAAAAGAGAATTCCAAACTGTGCTACGTTGATATAAAGAATAAGTAGTTGTATTAAAGAATATCTCTAGGCATGAACCTTTCCATAAGCAAAGAGATACAATCTAATAAAAACTTAGGATCTCATTCAACAATTATATACTTGCTCTCCGTTCCAGTTCTCCCATGTTCAGTCCCCCTTAAGTATTGTCTAATGTCTAGTTACTTTAAAATTCAAAATGGTTTTATATTTAGTCCTTGATATAGCTACAGAAGAAGATACAACTACTTGCCAGGCATGGTGGCACACATCTCTAATCCCAGAAGCTTAGGAGGCTGAGATAGGAGGATCACAAGTTCAAAGCCAGCCTGAGCAATTTAGCAAGGCCCTAAGCAACTCATCAAAACAAAAGAATAAAAAGTGGCTGAGGATGCGGGTCAGTGATTAAGTGCCCCTGCGTTCAATTCCTGGTACAGAGAAAAAGAAAAATATGAAAATGCAACTTCTTGTTTACACGCATATTTTTTATTTCTAATTTTATATTTGCCAACTTAATATTCCTCATGTTTTTGTGCTAGGTATCATACAAAACTCTTAATTCTACATTTCTGGCTCTTGTCTTTTCCTCTCAACACTCAGAAGAGTAACCTTGTGATCCAGCTATAGAAACTGTAGTGTTGAGATGTTTTATAATATTTATTAGCTAGTACAATGTGTTTTTTAAACGTATACATAAAAACCTCACATCTAAATGTTCACATGCCCAAGTAAATTTAAAAAAATAGCATACATATTAATATGAATAAATTCTGTTGTAAAGCAAAAGTTGATGCTGGATTTATAATTTTGGGGAATCAGAGTATCCTCTTTTAAGGTCCTGTTAGAGAAACTGGGATTAGAGCACTCTTAAAAACCAAAACAGTTTCTGGTCATAGAATTATAATCTAGTGGAGGATGGTTTCACTTACAATCTAGTGGAAGATGGTTTCACTGATGAAAGACATCTGTTGTAGACTTCACATGAATAAGAAAGAAATTTCTATTGTAATAAAAATGATATTTTAGTGCTTACCTATTGCAGCAGCTTGTATCACAATATAATCACTAATTTGCAAACCCCCTCAACACTATATCCTTTGCCTTCCATTGTATTAACCTGGAAAAACTTCCCACCTCCAGGTAAATTTCATTCCAATGACATCGTACTGACATCCAAGAGAGCACCTGAAGATGAGTGGAGAAATATAACCATATTGCCTAGCCTTGTTTTTCCATTAATGTCTATGCACATTTAATGGGGAATTAAAGATGCTTAGTAATTCCATTTTTCTGCAAGTTAATTCACTCTTCCATTCTCCTGCATGGTCACTATTTCATCTCTCCCTCACTTTTTATTTTCCACATATGGCCTTTCTTCCTAATTCTCTATGAAAACAAAAACATAGAAAATTTCTAGAAAATTCTAGAAATATACATTCCTCCTCAGTTCTTACATGTCTACTTATTCACACTGCCTTTCTTCTTATTGTATGAATGAATCATTGCTGCTTCTACTGTAGACATTGCAACCCTACTTACATATACAATATGGCTCCTATAGTTTCCCTCTGCCCTCTGTGGATTTATCAGATTTTCTTCTTATTGAATAATTTCTATCAGCCTGCCAACAAACTATAAATTGTTTCATAATTAATAAAAAGCACTCTTGACCTCACATCTCTTCTTGCTAGCTGCCATAACATTTCTCTGCTGCCCTTATAGCTGCCCTCATATACAGTTGTCTATATATGTTATTTTTAATTTTTCTTGAATATTCTCATTGACTTCATTCCAGTTAGGCATTTGTGCATTCCTTTTCTCTGAAATTATGGCTATTATAGCCACTGATGACTTATATGATGTCTAAAACTAAGAGTCATGTTTTGATCTTCATCTTATTCAGACTTTCAGCAGTATTTGACAGGGTTGATTCCTCTCTTCTTTAAATACCTGTATTTTGGGGCTTCCCAAACACTCAGACTTATCATCATACCTCACTGGTGTTCATTTTTTCTCATCTTCTTGACCTGTAAATATTGAAGTGCCCTTAGAATTGAAATATTGTTTCTTCCTCCTTCTCTATCTACATTTAGTCCCTATGTTATTCATAGGAAGCATATGACTTTAAATATCTATCTATATGCTAATGACACACACATTTTTATTTTATTTTCAACTATTGATTTGACATTTCTACCTAAGTTGTTTAATAGGCATATAAAATTTGACATGTGCTCAAATGTGCTCCTAAATTCTCCTCTTTAAAATTGTACTCTTGGGCTGAGGATATAGCTCAGTTGGTAGAGTGTTTGCCTCATATGTACAAAGCCCTGGGTTCAATCCTCAGCACCACAAAAATAAAATAAAATAAAATTTTACTCTTAGTCACTAATTCTTCTTAGTAAATGATAACTCAATTCTACCATTGTCCAGGCTATAACCTTATATCTATCTGTAATTTGTCTTCTTTTTTCAGATCCCTCTGTGATTTGGCCTTCATCCCCCCCCCCCCCCGCTTTCTACAACCTAATTTCTATTCCTTTTACCTTAAAGCTTTTAAGTTTTATCACCATTTCCTCTAGGATGGCTTTCCTCTCGCCCCATTCAAGTCTCTACATACCTGTCACCTACTTGGTGGATAATGCATTTCCAGGCCTTCGTCTATAAAATAGCATTGTTTTCCTTTTAGCACTCATTTTTACCAATTAACATATTATATATTATCTGCCTCTCTCTAATAAAATGTAAGCTGTGTGAGGATATATGTTTCACAAGTTTATTTCTGGTTGTTACCAATATTTGGCAAATGGAAGATGCTCAATAAATGTCCACTAAATGAATGAGTGAATCAGTAAATAACCAACAAGAAATATATGACTGTATCAGCAATATAGTGGGTCAAAGTAAGCAAAATAGGATAGAGGGACTGAAAAAGATTAGATTTATATAGGGCTTTTTAAAGACAATTCTAAGCCTAATATCATCTGCTTACTATTTGTAAGCATTGTGCTAGGAGTGTGTGTGTGTGTGTGTGTGTGTGTGTGTGTAAGTATTGAAAAGATTCCAAAGAGGAATAAATCATGTTTTTATTCAAAATTCTCACAATATAGAAGGCTAAACTGGTTTTCAAAAAAAAATGATAATAGTTTTCTTAAGGAACAAAACACACTGGAGGGAAAAGTACTCACAAGGTTGTTACTTGCAGAAATAAAGAATATGCATTTGAAATAATTTTGTATATTAAAAAGTTACTGTTCAAAGTATTAAGTCCCTTCAAACACACACATAACCCCCCCAGTACCTTATTAATAGTAGATTCTAAATAAATGCTTTAGGATAAACTGGTGAGTTAATGTCATTATTAATGTTAAAATGAAATATTCCCAATAATGATGTGTAAGAAATAGGTGGAAGTGAAAAATATTGGTGCATTACTTTGTAAGTATATTCAACTCTACCGCAAACTTTCCCATCAAACTATTTTTGCTTAATTCCCCATTCTATAATGACTCTCAGCTAGTACCAATGATTATGACTATCCACAACCACGCCAGGCTGATCCAAATTGTTGAAGTGGAAGATGTTTTGGTATGCATTTTCTGAATTAGGTAACAATGCTTACATTTTTTCTTTTGTATTTTCCATAATCTGTTTTTATTAAGGCGACCATAATTTTTAAAATATATGGTTGTAATTCTCATTTCAGATTTATAGTACTAATTTTATCATCAGTTTAGATAGTCTCTGATTCACAAAGATTCAACTTATGATTTTTTTTCACTTTTATTTTGACACAAAAGAGATATGCCTTCAGTAAAAATCACACTTTGAATTTTGATATTTTCCTGGGCTAACAATATGTGGTACAATATTATGTTGTAGCAGCAAATGGCAGCTCCTAGTAAGCCATGTGATCACAAGAAAAAATGACTCTATTGTACAGTATTAATTATGATGTTTAATAGATAAATTGCATTAAATATATTTTCAGTTTATGATATTTTCAACACAATAACATTTTCAGCATAGGGAAGAACCTCCATTGTAAATAGAGAAGCATTTGGTATATTGATATTTTGTAAATATTTCTACTTTTCATAATGTGAGTTCTGTCTTTTCTTGTTTCTGAAACTATATTACTCATTTTGTTCTTCATTATTAAACAATTATCATTGAATAACTACTTTAAGCAAGACATAACAATATTAAGTACTGGAAGATACAAAACTGAATAGGAGTGAGGTCTGTACAGTGAAGTAGTTAATGAAATGAATACTGGCATCAGACTTGCCTGGATCCAACAGCCAGTGATAGCATACACTGTGTGACATTGGATGAGCTACTTAACCTCTCTATGAATCAGTTTCTGCACAGGTAAAATGGGAATAAAATAGTGCCTACATCATATAATTGTCCTAAACAATAAATGATTTAATTAGTACATGTGAAGTGTTTATAAAAGAACCAGGCACATGGAAAGTCTTGGCACAAAGAAATTAGTTTAACTTATAACTGTAACTGAGCTATGTACTGTGTGCTTGTTGCTTTTTGTTATTAGTTCATCTTTTTTTTTGCCTGTTCCTTAAAGATGAGATACAAGTTTTTCCTAAGTTGATTTCATCTAGTTTCATGGTTTCAAGTATCAACTTAATGCATATTCATTTTAATCATGCCATAAGGAATTATTATAATTTCCCTGAGGGAAAGACCTTGTTTCAAATGTCTATTAAATCTTTAACAGTGTAATAAATATTAAGGCTTAGTAAATACTTGCTGAATTGATTTTATATCTTTTGACTGGAAAGGGACATTTTATGAACAGGGACATGCTTGTATAATTGAAAGTGTTTTGAATCATAACAACAAGTACATTTCCAATGCCAAGCCCTGCAAATCTTTCTTTATGACTATTGCATATTGAGTAAATTTTTTATTGTGCCTACTCCATTAGTACCAAGGATTTTGCATACAATGTTAATTAATTATGCTCCTTATAGTTTTAACATTATTTCTATGTGCATCTATTACACATACTACACATAATATATACATAATGATATGTAACATACATACATATATAACTGAACTTTGTTATAAATTTAAAATTTTCATAGAACCTCCAAACATAAATGTTATTTTTAGACAGAGAGTACTACAGAAAATTTAAAAAGTGAGAAAAGTCAAGTCATCTGTATGTGTGTGCATATATATATATATATATATATATATATATATATATATACACATACATATATATATATATACACACACACACACACGCACACATATGTGTGTGCGTGTGTGTGGTATGTGTATTCTGACTATGTATATATTAATCTCAGCATCCTTTTTAATTTGCAAGCATTTTCTCCATTTATGAAAACAAGCATATTTTTCAGTCTATACTTAGACAATTATTTAGGACCACTGAGTTTTCCATAACTGAACAAATAGGATTTATATGAAATAATCTTACAAAGTAGTATGGGGTCAGATTGCTTTAGCATCCTGAAAACATTAATCTTTCATGATTTTGAAGTACTTAATATGTGAAATAAATATTATTTTAACATAATATTCCGAAAGAACTAATAATACCTAATAACTGAAAGTGCTTCAAGTACTTTATTAATTATAATGTAAACTCTTGAAGACCATGTTTTATTTTTCCTTGTGTTTTTAATGACCAGCAAAGGGCCTGCTATGTCTGTTGAATGAAGGAATGAATGACTGACTTCAGGTATTTTTTTTCCTTTTTTAGGCCATAATTACTTAATCTTTCTAGGACTTGGCATGTTAAACTACAGTCCAAAACAATCTGCATCCATATCATTTCAATACCTTCTTAAAAATGCATTTATGTTCACCTTACTCAAGATCTACTCAATCAGGATTGGGAAAAGGGGGTGTTTCCAAGGACTTTGCATTTTAAAAAACAATCTTTTAGATGACTTTTACATACTCTGCAGGCGAGTTGTAAACCATGACTGATTAGAAGACTTATTCCTAAAATAATTACAAGGAACAGAAAAAATGCTTAACTCTCCTGTTTGTAAGTTTCTTTGTTCATTTAGTGACATTTGAGTAGAACTTGGGAATCGAATGCTCATTCTTTTCTGGCAGAAAATAAAGAGCAGTGAAGATATATATATATATATATATATATATATATATATATATATAGATAGATAGATAGATAGATAGATATATAGATAGATATATAGATAGATACACACACACACACACACACACACACACACACACACAGTGATTGCCTTCAGCCAAACACAAATCAACTAGAAGAAAGAAAAAAAAGCAAGACTGATTATTCCCATTTAACATTTGACATTTTAATCAGAGTTGTTGGCAGTGTTGCATTCTTGAGTATCCCTGCTAACTTGCTGCAAAATCCTGCATACATTTGATTTCTTGGCAACAGTGCTTTTTTATTATAGTGTTAATATTGATAAAATGTATAACCATTTATAAGCATAAATAATCTCCATTGAATAAAATTTATAAGCATAATATTCATTACATAAAAGTTATTCAGATGTTGCAACCCTCTTCCAGTTTGATGTCATAAGAAAATGTAATAGTCTCCCTGTGAGAAATCTTGCTTCATACCTTTTTTATGTGTTCCATGATACAATAATGTTTTAATTCAGCAAATATTTGATGAGTTTCATAAATCATTTGATTAAATAAAAAAATTTAAAATACTCCTGAGAAAACAATTGGAAAACATATGTGAGAAACAAATCATACATCATTATAGTAATACTTAGTAACATTGGTTCTACTATCTAAATTCATGAGTTACTGCTCTTTTCGTTTTCTTGTTAGAATATCTTCAGCAATATTCAAAATATTCACAAGTAAATAAGATTTAAACATTCCTTAATGGTTGACTTAGAAAGCCAAATTTATAAATAATTACCAAATTATGGTTATGTGCTCAGCAAGTTTTTAGTTAATGTATTATGATGTAAATCAGCCATATTGTACCTTTGTTACCAATAACATGGAGAGAAGTCATGATATTGTAGGAAATGCAAAAAGCACGTTTTATATTGGGTGGGTAGTAAATCAAAAGCAGATGCAATAACAGCCTGCTACAGATTAAGAAATTTATTACAATAAAAATTATAACACAAATAACAGAGTTTGAAATTTATGTTAATTTTTAGATGTTTGACTTAAGTAGCACACACAAATATATCTTCTCCATTATACATATGGAGCTTTTTATATATATACATATATATATACATATATATACATGTACATATATATACACATATATATTTTATTATATATAACTACATATTATGTATATGTATATATACATATATACATTATATATTATTCAAATGTTATTATATGTATATAATGTATATATACATTATATACATATATATATACACATAAATATATATATGTAGTATATATAGATATATCATCTTTGGGGACTTAAATAGATAAAATATTAATCAAAGGGGGAAAATGTGTTTTAGACAAAGAAATAATATATATTGCTTTAGTTGGCTTTTGCATCACTATGAGCTCAACAAATTTTTATTCAATGTTTGATCTCCATAGATAGTAATTACAGAACACAGTCTTTTTCTCAGTACAAATCCGTTGCCTCTTATTTAGTACAGTGTCTAAAGATATATTCCATCACTGAATATCTTGGAAAGCTGACTTAATCTCTATATCAAATATGCTTCGTTTTTACAAAGGAAAAAAGACAATCATAAAATGTCAGAACTGAAAGTAGTTTTTAAAATCATCCAGTTAAGCGCTGTCTAAAATACATGGCATATTACAAACTTTCTTGAAAAAAGATTTTATGGTCAAATGATAAGTATAAGGTAAACAAGTTGAACCACTTTTGATGAATCATAAAAATTTTCAAATCTCATAATATGCTAATTTACATTGTTGATTTCCAAGGAAGGAATAGTCCTATATATGTTATTTTATTATGCAATATTTGTATTAAAGCATAAGATTGCTAGTTCTATTCCAGTGCTTTTTCTTTATAAGACAGGATAGCAATTTATCCTTAATATTTCAAAATACTCTGTTGTGAGTATTAATTACTACATGAAGATGGAGAGGAATACAATGTTACATGTTAAATATAATGAACAATCATATTTCTGCTTATAAGGAGATATCTTTTCATGAATAACAGTAGTTACCTGTCAGGTTGGGATATACCAGGGATGCAAACAGAAAAACACAGGCCTGGCATCCTGCCATACTTCATAAAAATGCATGGCAGGACCAAGTGCTATTGCTGGACAAGTGATCTATGTTCCAACTCTATTGATCTATCAACTGTATTGATCTTCATAAGATAACCATAAGAGCAATCTTGTTAATGAGGGAACAAATAGGCTGCTTGGCACCTTGATTTCTGAATTTAAGGCTTATATTTACTGAAATTATCTGGGGAATTCAACTGCTCATCATTTTGGGACTATGGGAGTCTTTGAGAGATTGGGTTGAAGAATAAATCTTTCATTTACATAGGAGAAAACACTAGTACTATGGAAAAAATGAATTTGGATATAGCCCCTCCATTTGGGAGAAGATCCTCTACCCAAGAATAGATCCAATACGTTCATTGTGTTGTTAACACAAACAAAGCTTTTGATACCATTTTATGATACTCTACTTGTTATATCACAGATTTATAAGATCTACATTAATGAAAAAAGCAAGATGAAAAACAATGTATATATGAAAATATATGACTAATATACGGAGGTCTTTTTTTCTAGAAGTAATCTACAAACTTATCTACATACCTATCAATGAATCTACACATGATTTCATTGAAAATACATGGTTAGGTTTTAATTTTTTAAACTTTTTTTTTGCTACTTGATAATTTAAAACTATGAATATGTTTTTAAATTCCTGAGGGTATGTAAATATTATATTCTGTATGAGTAGAGTTTTTCATGACAATTTGCTATTATGTACGAAAATACATTACATAATTATGTAGGACAAAATTTTTCAGAACACTCTCAAGATTTTAGGGCTATGTTACCCAATAAAATACATGGATAAAATACATGAAATAATGGTTTTAGACATTAGATTACAATAGTGATACTGAAGGAAAAGAAACATATGAAATAATCCCTACAACATCCCTGGACTTCTTCCAAAAGGCACCTTTCTACCAAGCTACAGGGGAGCAATCCAAGTAAAAGAATAGTTTTGCTGATAGAGTTGCTGCTGTTGAGGTTGAAATTCAGTTGGAAGTGTATTGAGAAGAGGAAACTATAAAGCGGGTACTGTAGGAGTTTTCATGGGGATGTACAATTGGTCCTTGGCTGATGACTGGGCTGTAAGAGATTGGTGATATTTTGTGCCTAGCACAGATTACCTTTCTGGGAAACTCATAACTGAACAATGATTCCAAAGATTTGCAATGCTGGAAGATGTCATCAAAGTAGAAACATGACTGTACCCTTTGGTGATTTAATTTAGGCTTTAAATTGGCCATGATTTAAGAGTGAGCAATATGCTGTGGAATAAGGGCCACAGCATAGGACTAACATCAAAAGCAAAATTGACCCACCCAAACAAAAAATTAAAACAAGTCTGATAGAACCAAAAGTATTTGACCATTCTTTAATTGCCTGTCCAAACAAATAAGGATGCAAATATCAAAGTCTTGCAAGGGAAATAATATAACTTTTTTTTCAGTGCTGAGGATCAAACCCAGGACCTTGTACATGCTAGTCAATCACTGTACCACAGAGCTACACCTCCAGCCCTGAAAGGAGACCAATATAACCCAGACGTCTTGAAGTATATTGTATTAGTAAGTTTTGTGTCACTGTAACCAAAATATCATACAAGATCTACTCAGAGGAGGCAAAATTTGTTCTGGCTCATGATTTTAGAGGTATAGCCCATAATTGAATAACTCCATTTTTCTGAGCCCCAGGTGAGGCAGAACATCATGGTGGATGGGTGAGGCAGAGGAATGCAGCTCAACACTAGACAACCAAGAAGCAGTGTAAGCTCTGCTCACCACAGACAAAATATAAACCCCAAAGGCATGTCCCCAGTGACCTATTTTTCTAGCTAAACCCGACTTGCCAGCAGTTGTCACCTAATTATTAATCATCAGGTAGATTACTCCATCAATTACACTACTGCACTCATAACCCAAACATTTAACCTCTGAACATTCTTGCATTGTCTCACACATGAGCTTTTGGAGGACAACTCATATCTAAACCATAACACATATTATACAAAGTATAACCAGCTGTATAAAACACTTCTTGAGGGGTGATGAGAGGATGAAGAAAAGACAAACACATGCACAGAGAGGAAAAGTTGCCCCAGTGAGGCTTGACTGACTTTAGAGCTAGTTCAGCAAATATATATATATATATATATATATATATATATATATATATATATATATATATAATCAAAAGGTTATTTGTGGGAAAGTTTCAGCAAAGAAGGCAATCTTAAGGATGCAGGACTGGTGAGACATTAGGGTCATCTGGTTTTGCTCAGAGTTCAGGACCCCTGGGAGAAGGTGTTGAACTCAAGGATTCAACTGATAGAGCCACAGGTGCCTGTGCATGCTGTCACCCAATCCCCAGCATTACCATAGCAATGAGGCATCATGACTTGTACTTTTGCATAGTCAGCTCCTGGTGCAAACCTAGCCATGAGAGAGTCAGAGGCCATGATTTGATTCACCACTTTCCACACACATAGTTCAAGATAGAGATGTTATTAGTTGCTAGGACTGCTATACCAAATGCAGTATATATAGTAAGTATATATAGTATATATAGTACATGTAAGAAATGCATTCCGTCATACTTCTGGAAGCCAGAAGTCTGATATCAGGTCATCAGTAAAGCCATGATATCTACAAAGGCTATAGTGGAGAAGTCTTACTGCCTTCTTGTTTCTAATGGTGGTGAACAATTGCTGATGTCCCTTGGCTTGTAGCTGTATCACTCTAATCTCTGACTTCATTGTCATGTGATATATTCTGTGTGTGTCTCTTATCTTTTTCCTGTAAGAACACATATACTGAATTGAACATAAATTTGGGGGGCACACTATTCAACTCAATCAAGAGCTAGTAAAGGATCAGGTTCAGTTTTTCTCTCTCTTTATTCCACTGATAGAACACTTCTTTTCAAGAAGGTTTCCCCCATCATTTAACTGTCATGATTTCTTTACTAAAATTATTGACTATATATGTGGAAGCATATTCCTGAAATATATATATTATGTGTTTAATATGTTTCTATACTTGCATCAATATGACACTTTCTTGATTATCTTTACAAAAATCTCGAAATTAAATAAACTTTTTCGTCTATGAACTTATATAAATTTATTTGCAATCTTTTTGCTGAAATAATGTTGTATGAACAATAAACGGTTTTAATAATGTAAATTTTATACAACTGTAAGCAAATACATTTTTCTTCCTCTCTAATTTTTCTGTTAGGTCTTTTAGTCACAACAGCAAAAAAGTGGATTAAAACACATACTTAAACATAAAAGCTAAAAGTATAGAGCATCTAGAATAAAACAACAGAATACCCTCATGATCATTGGATAGGAAAATTTCTCATAGAAAACATGAGTAGCATTAACCTAATTTTTTTCTTCTTTTTTTCTTTTATTAGTGCATCATAGTTATATGTAAAGTTGGGTTCATTATAACAAAATCATGTGCATGGAATTTGATTTACTCTATTTCAGTCCCTGGTGTGCTCTTTTCCCTTCCCTCGTCCCTCCCCCTATTCTCCTTCCTCTTTTACTAATATATTTATTTATTTTTAATTGGTGCTTTATAGATATACATACAAGTGGAATTCACTGTGGTATATTATTCATGAACATAGTGTGATTTTGTTAAATTCTTTCCACATTTTCTCCCCTTTCCATTCTCTCCTCCTTCCATCTTGATTTTCTTCTACTACATTGATCTTTTCTCTGTTTTTATGATATTCAATAACCCCCTTTTCTCTCTTTTATTCTACCTTCCATGTTTGAGAGAAAAACTTTGATCCTTGATTTTTTGAATATGATTTATTTCACTTAACATAATGTTCCTCAGTTCCATCCATTTACTAGCAAATGACAAACTTTCATTCTTCTTTATGATCTGACCATAATTTTAAAGAAGTAATAAATTTGATTTTATGAAAAATTTTAAAACTACAGTGTGCTCATCAAAAGGTACTATTATGATTGGTTTTGTATGTTAACTTGACTGGACCATGTGGTAACCAGATATTTGGCTAAATATTATTCTGGATGTGTTTTTATAATGTATCAATAAAAATATGGAAAAAAAGAGATAACTAAAAAATAAACAAAAAACTTTCAACATATACTTTATATAACAAATATGTTAATGATCAATAAGCACATGGAAAAGTGTATATCACTAGTCATCAGTGAAACCAAAATTAAAACATAATGATATACCAAATCTTCTTGAGGATATGGCACTGTCACAGGAGAAGATTTGTCTCTGAAGAAGGTTTCAAGGAGTTCCTAGAGAGAAGGTGGAAATTGACTGAGTACCAGCAAAATTCTTGGTATATGTGATGGAAAAGAATTTCAGCATGTACCAGTCCAAGGCATAGATAGAGGTTTATTTAGAAAAGTAGATAGGCTTTCTAGGGGAAATGAGGGCAATCTCAAGAAAGATGCCTTTGCGGTAAAGTGAGGAATAGCATTCAGTGAGAATGCATGCTATCTCCAGAGGGAGAGACAGCAGCCGGGAGTATTAATATTCATAAAGGGACTGCTGCCAGGGACTGGAATAGTGGTGGGGTCAAAGGAAAGTGACACCATTCTGTGCCTGTTTTTAATGCACATGCACATTGCCCTCAGAAAAGGGTATGGGCCAAGGGCATGCCACTCAGGATTTGCAACTGTTTATGGGCGCTTTCTGCATTTTCATTGATCATGTGTGCTTCTCAAATTTTGATGGTTCATGGGCATTTTCTTTGAGACTCAGTATCTCTCCCTTTATTTCCAACTTTTTATCTCAAAATAATTGGAGTTCTTACGAATTATTTTTAAGAGTATAAAATGGTATAATCTCTTTGCAACACTGTTTGTTGATTTCTTAGGAAACTAAAACTATACCTACCATATAATCCAGAAATTCTACTTAATATTTACTCAAGAGAAGTGAAAACATATATCCACAAAAAAGCTTTGAACAAGATCATTCATAGCAACAGCATTCATGTTAGCCCCAAGTGGAAACCACACATAATGTCCTTCAAGTGAAAAGTAGATAAATATCGTGAAGTATTTATGCAGTGTAATATTACTCAGCATTAAAATAAATAATATACACTAATGTCCATGAAGATACATCATATATGATTAAGATTAATATCAAATTATTATGTTGAGAAATAAGATAGCAAAATGTATGCATTGCTTGTTCTATATTACATTAAAAAAAAAAAAACAGACAAAACCACTTTCTGGCAATCCAAATAGGAAGAGTAGTTTTCTAGGAGCAGTTTTGAGTATAGTGGAAATTGTTTAGAAAAGAACATGAGGGTTTATCTGGAGTAATGTAGATAGTTTATATCTTGATTAAATTATTTCTTATACACTTGTATACCTTTGTCAAAACTCATTGAACTAATAGGGCTGGGACTGTAGTTCAGTGGCAAAGTGTTTGCCTAACACGTGTGAGACATTGGATTTGATCCTTAGCATTGCATAAAAAAAATTAAAATAAAGTAAAATAAAGGCATGATGTCCATCTACAACTACAAAAAAAATAAAAAATAAAAACCTCATTGACTTTGGGTCAATACCTTTCCCTTCATAAATCATTTATCTCATATGGGAAAATTATTTTCAAAAAATGCCTGTAATATTCATGAAATAGGGACTTTAATTCTAATTTTGTAGAATAACAAATAGAATAATTTGTTATGAGTTCATTAAAATGTAACTCATAATCAGGGCTGGGTATACAGCTCAGTTGGTAGAGTGTTTGCCTCAAATGCATAAGGCCCTTAATCCCCAGCACCTCCCCAAAAAAGAAACCAATACTGTATAAAATTTTATTATGTAATTAGCAAAAGCTCCCTATTCACATCTCCCTACCAACTTCCACTTTCCAAATGTGACATGTTTCTCCAGATTAATTTTACCTGCATGAGTTTGTGTATACACATTTCTGTATTTTAACGTTTGTGTTCAACCTGAAAATGAGATTACTCTCCACACTATTCTACCATTTTATTTTATAACTACACATGCATGTGCACACACAAACACACACACATTTACATAAGCACAATTGTATTTTCAATTTCAGGGCACTACCTTCCACTTTATCTTTTCATAAGAGTTATATAGTGTGTTATTGTTTCTGTTGACCATATTTCATTTAATAATTACCAAATTAATGGAAATTTTTACATTGTGTTACATTTTTAGTATGGAAAAACAAAGTGGCAGTAAGGATCCACATATGTTTGTTCCCACATAGCAGTATGGGAAACATAAATTCTACAAGTGGCTTTGTCCAGAAGATAAAATTTCATTAAAACATTTGTCAGTGTCAAATTATCCTTAGCAAGATTGTGTCATTTTGCATTTCAACAAAAATGTTAATAGTCCTATTTTCCTCAGTGCCTTAATCAATATGTTTTTCAAATTTACCATTCAGATAAATGGTAAATTTTTGTTCTTTAAGTTACATTTTTGTTATCAGTAGTGAGTTTAGGAATATATTCACATATTTAATAGACATTGCAATTCTTTTATGATTTGCCTTTGCTTTTTGTTTTTTCACCTCTTTTGTCTTATTCAGAATTGATTTCCTGGAGATATTAATACATGAAAGATATTAACCTTTCCTCATATTTATTCAATTTTTCTCAGTATTAATTTATCTTCTGTTTATAGTGTCTCTTGTTAAGTAAATTTTTTATAATTTTATGTAACCAAACATGTTACTCTTTCCTTTTATGATAGTTCTGAGTTTGTGTTGTTATAAGGAAAGACTTCCTATTTCAACATTAAAAATATTTTATGTATGTATATTATGGCTTTAAAAAAATTGTACATTTAAAACATCTGAAATTATTCTTATGTACATAGGCATCTAATCTATTTTTCTACATGGATCTTAAGGTTTTTATCAAAATAAATTCAATAGTTCAAGCTTCCAACTTTAAATGCCCATAGAAACATGGACACATTTTTTCAAATCTGTTTTTTTACACTGATGATTTTCTCCGTTATTATGCAACATTTTTATTATGTGTGCATTTTTGTATAATTTGATATATGTTAGAGTAAGTTACATATCATTCTTTCCCTTTATAAGGAATGTTTTGCTTTTTCAAAAACAAATAATAAGAATTTTAAATAAGGAAATGTCTTTCAGAATTTTCTAATTTTTTACATTCATTCTTGATTTGGAAAGAGGTCAGAAGAGACATAAAGATAGTCAGAACAGTTCTTTTCATATGGCATCAATTTAAATCATTACTATATTGCCACAATGATGAATCATTTAAAAATTATCAGCAATATATAGTTGAGAAAGCAGTATGATTTGGGGTTGAGGAAGAATTGGAGACTGCACTACGGATTCAATCAGATCTCACTCCCACACACTAATACTAGTCAAGTATTATTTTAAAAACATGTTTGTGCTACACATTATACTTAAAGAGGGTTTTGTAAAGGGAAGATAAACTTAGGTTAAAAAGAAAGAGAAATTTTGTGGCAATAACAGGTATCTGCCTAAAAAAAGAAGGATGACAATAGATGAAAGTTATAGATATTTGACCTTCTGCCTAACAAAAGAAGGATGACAATAGATGAAAGTTATAGATATTTGACCTATCAACTATTACATATTTCTCTCATCAAACACCCCTATCTACACTGTGGATGAGATTAGGTGACTTGGATTGTTGCAATAAAGCCAAATGATTATAGGATTTTCAAAATTATCTCTCCCACATGTTCAAAGATTCAAATGAGCAGAAGTAAGCACATAAAAGAAATTGCAAGTAGAAGCAGCAATTATTCAAAATAAACTCCTCTGGGTGGATATGCAAAGAATAGAGGATACAAAAAGACTATCAAGAAATTTCCATAAAAGCTCTCTAAATAGACATTTCTGATGTCCAAACTAAGTAAACAATTTGCCCAAATGTTGGGTCTGATTTTCCTACTACCCTATAACCTCCTCCTTTTGTTACATTTATTTGTCCATTAAATTTTAAGCTGAGTAAATTTAATAAAACTGACCAATTTTGAAGGTATGACTCATATGTTTGTACTATACCTAATAGTCAAGTTTTGTAGATTTGCCTTTTTTGTTGTTGTTTTGCATGTCCTTGGCATTTGCCATTTTTGAGAGAACCATTATAATATAACAGAGTTAAGTGTAGAAATAAACTACCTTGTGTCAAGCAAAATTAAAACAAAGAGGGCATTAATACTGCTTATATATTCTATTTAATTGGAGCTTTCCAGATTTATTTAAATCTGTGACTTTGGATTAGACAAAGGGGAATAAAGGGAAGGGAGGGAGGGGCAGGAATAGGAAATACAGTAGAATGAATTGGACATAACTTTTCTATGTTCATATATAAATATGTGACTATTGTACCTCCACATCATATACAACCACAAAAATGGGATCCTAGTTTGAATAAGTTATATTCCATCTATTATAATATGTCAAAATACACTCTACTGTCATGAATGTCTAAAAACATCATATTATTTAAAAATCTGTAACTTTTTACCAAAACGATAATAAAAAATACACACAATACATGATAAAGTAAATAATACATGATAAAGTAAAGAGACATACTATTTTCATACCTTGTTAGTAATGAGTTAACTGTTCCTTTGTATATGAGTGTTCCAAAAAATTTAACTGATCTTCCAAGAAAAGAGGGAAGGATTATGTTTCATGAATTAATATTACCATCCTCAAAATACTCAATAGCATTCTAAATACTTTAAGTACTCCTTTGCTGAAGAACTGCTTAAACTCTATCATGCAGTGTTCTTCCCTTTATGAAAAATACATAATTCTAACCCACAGGAAAAAAATATGGAAATCTTTCTGTAGAGTAATATATGTGTTTATGCAAAAATGTATTATTTTTATTTATATTACAAAGGGAAAGAATTAAATCACTGATCTGAAAAAAAGTTGTATAAAAACATGAGCTAATTATTAGCATATACTAGGAAACTATTTTGTGTTTAATTGGAAAAGTCACTGGAGTCTCTTGTTTATTCTAAGGTTAAGTGGAACTTATAATGAAAAAGTTAAAGGATATTTATTTTTTAAATGGATATCAATCCAAATGGTAGAAGAAACACATATGGAAGATGTGCTTTTATTATTTCCTTTCCTATAAGTAAAATAGTGTTTCTCATCACTTTGAAGGAGGCACATTTGCTTCATTATCTCTAATTTCACTAGCTACTTTCTCCATAATACAAACAAAAACATTGTAAACAAGTATAAATCTTGATAAGATATACATGCAAATATATTAAACTCTTAGGTGCTGGCAAATAATAAAATAATTTCTCAGTGGAAGCTTGTTTTATACACAGAGTTTTAACAACTATAATGTCGATTAGACCTGGGAAGAGACTTAATGCACCTTTATAAAGGCAGCTTTTGAGATTCTTTGAAAAAAAATAGTGCTAATTACAAAATATATAGAGTGGAAAATGTCCATCAATTTCCAAATACAACTGCAAAAGATTCTGGATAAAAATAAAAATGCATACATACGTATAGAATCAGGAACAATGCTTTCAATTTAGGAAAGAATAGGGAATATTTTTCCTGTAATTTAACCAAATGTAAACATACAGGCTTAGATGTGATAAGAATTATTTAATCAATTTCTTGCACTCAGCACAAAATAATGGTTTTAGTTTTACACCAAATCTACCATGCTCTAATACTCCTACAATGGTAGCATCTCAACAAGCTCCTCAGGCATAGCATTCTTCTGCAACAATGTCCTTGCCTTTAAGAATCATTGTCTAATGCAACCTTGTTTACACAAAGGCAATAATAAAATTTCAGAGAAGTATCTGATGCATACAATTATAGAAATATTTTAAGCAGCATTTCAGGAACTTGTACTATTTGACACAAAATTACTTTAGTAGATTCTGAAATTCCAAGATACTTACTGATGGTAATCCTGAATTTTAAAATTCCCTTTTGGAATTTCAAGGGAAAAAGCTTGGTGAATAGACTTAATACTCTTCCCATTCTCCTTCTTTGAGAAATATCTATCCTGAAGAAAAAAAAATTCTATTTAAATAATCTTCCCTGTCTGTTATTGTTTAGGTTTGAGGTGTAGGATGTTCTCAAAAAACTCATGAATAAGACAATGCAAGAAAATTTAGTGGTGAAATGATTGGGTTATGAAAACCTTAAACTAATCAAACTATTAATCCACTGATCTGGATTAACAGCATGGTTATTGTAGGCAAGTGTGGAGTTGTTGGAGGCAGTGGGAGTTGTTGGAGTTGTTAAAGGCATGCCTTTGGGATTTATAATTTTTCCTTGATGAGCAGAGCACACAAACTCTCTCTGTCTCCCTCCTGTTTGCCATATCCTGAAATACTTGTATTCTTCACACCTTTTGTAACAATGTTCGGCCTCACCTTCACCCCAGAGTTATCTATGCACTGAGACCTCTGAAACCATTAACCTCAAATATAGTTTTCCTCCTCCATACAGTTCTTGTCAGGTCTATTGGTCACAGCTATCTAAAACGTGTTTTCCAATACTCATATAATAAAGGCCTATTAGATCTCACAAAGACTTTTTCTAAAGGGATAAAATTAAATACAAATAAATCAAACCATGGTTTATTGCTTTGCAAAGAGCCAAGTGAAATATTTTTCTCATATATACATATTTGTTAGACTCATATAGATTTATAAAATTAAATGTTATCTGCTAATCTTCATGGAAGCATCTATTACAATATGTTAAGACATTTATATGAATTCTGAGTTTATAGCTGATTTATGATTTACAAATAAAAAGATAAACCAAAAATACATTTAAATACATACAGGCAGTTTCAGTTGATTTGCTTATGGTAAGAAAGGTAGACTTGGAATTTTAATTTCTTAGTAATTGAGTGTTCTGTTCATGAGATATCTGGGAAAAATACATGTTGGTCCTTCTCTGAAAATCAGGTAAAATTATTAATAAACCAAAGTAAATCTCCATTGTTATTTACAAATTATATTTGAGGTAGTTCATTCAAAGAAGGAAACAAACTAATTTTTTGTTAACCTATTGACTGAGGTAGAATAAAAAGTTAAACTTCTAAATTTGCTATAAAAGATATAAACTTGATTCAAGAACATAAAACACATGTTTTTTTCTTCAGAAATGATGAAGAGTTTTCAATTAGCATGATATAATTACTATTCAGGATCCTGTTTATGAATTATGTAGCCAACATGAAGGCAAAATTTGTAATACAGTTTTCTGTAAAACCAACTGAAGTATATAGCAGTAAACCAGAAAGTTTAGATTTAAAAGCACTATACTGTAGGCACAGGCTACCTAAGTTAAAATGAAATAAAACAAATAAATCAATAGTTCTTAAAAATAAGAACTTTTTTTAAAAATAGAGAATAAAATTATATTAAGGAAAAGCATTACTTCGATTTTAACAGATTACTAGGAAAATATATATCCATATGTACATACAAGTGTGTTTCCACTCTTTATTCTTTATTCTTCATTGCCATTGATTTATATTTTCTTTTTTCATGTTCATATGTAAAATGGAATGTACCTGAATTCGAGTAAATTTTGATATTCTAAGCATGCAAATGAATGAAGAAGGTGAAATTAACCACAGCAGAGATTCAGGTCTGCCAATTAATACTAATGCATGAAATCTCCAATCTGTGACTGAGACTTTTACTACTTAAACTTTGGTAAACAGAGCAGTAATATTGACATCACACAGGTATTTGTTAGGAATTCAAATATCAGTACTCACCTGGGACCTGAACAAAGATCAGTATTTTAAGAAGATACTTACTTGAGAAGAACTGTCTTAATTAGAGGCATGATTCCCAAAATTTTCTTTGCATAATAATCTCTTGGGGAGTTATAAAAACTGATATTTAGGTCTTAACCCTACACAAAATAATCCATGGTGTAATTCAGATGCAATTTAGTATGTTATTTGAAATAATTTTAGATCATAGTTACTGTTAAGCATCTCAACAAATTTCATCACATGCAGTGAACCCTTCAAAGTAAAAGACAAGACTAAACATCTAATAAAGTCAGTGTAGGATTGTAAGAGGGAGTGAGGATAATAAATAACAGGCAGTTGACTGGATTTAATTCTAACACAAGTGTACTGCTAGAGCACTTGCGATGGTTTAGATGTGGAATGTTCTCCCAAAAGCTCATGTTTTGAAAACATGATTCCCATTGCAGCCAAGTTCAGAGGTTAGGCTTTTAAGCAAATATTAAGGCCCTGGCCTTTTCAGAGGATTAATTTTTGTTTCATTAATTCACTGATAT
This sequence comes from Spermophilus citellus, assembly GCF_964194105.1. Lineage (NCBI taxonomy): Eukaryota > Metazoa > Chordata > Mammalia > Rodentia > Sciuridae > Spermophilus > Spermophilus citellus. The sequence continues at coordinate 94,084,731 of NC_138190.1, read as the reverse complement.
CTGAGTGGACTAGTAGTTGGTAACTGTAGACAGTGGCTAGAGGAAGTAGGTAACTCTTAAGTGTGCCCTTGGGGATTATATTCTGAAGCTCTCCTACCTTATTTTCTGACTGCATGAGCTGAGCAACTTTCTCCACCATACCCTGGCATGATGTTGTGCCTCACATTGAGCCCAAAGATTGTGGATGTGTAACCTACGTGATTCTACAATCTGCATTTGGGGTAAAATTGGGAGTTCATAACCCACTTCAATCTAATGTATGAAATATGATATGTCAAGAGCTTTGTAATGTTGTGAACAACCAATAAAATATAAAAATAAAAATTAAAAATTAAAAAAAAAGAAATGGTATCAGCCTGCCATGGCCAGAACCTCTGAAACTGTGAGTCCAAAATAAACCTTTTTTCCTGTAAGTTATTTGTACCAGGTAATTTGGTCACAGCAATGCAAAGCTGATTAACACAGGGCTTTTTGAAAGAGTGTAAAGAGAATTAGATTTTGTTCTTCTAGCTAGCTCTTTTGAGATTCATATTTGATTATTCAGAAAATAAGAGAATGAAATGGAAGCAGAAATCTTGTGTTTGCACACAAGATCTGAAAATCTTTGGGACTATTAGGGAGTGCCTGTCTTAGTCCATTCTGTCTACTATAACAAAATAGTCTAATAATTTTTTTTAATAATATAAAATTATTGCTCAGAATTCTGGAGATTGAGAAGTCCAAAATCAAGTTGTTAGCAGATTCCATGTTTGGTGAAAGTTTACTCTCTTCTTCAAACCTGGTGCCTTATTGCCACATCCTCACATAGTAGAAGGGGAAAATAGTATCCCTCAAGACCTTTTATAATCCTATTCAAAAAGGCACATATATCATGACATCCATTATGACTCAATCACATTCTAAAGGCCCATTTCTTAATACCATCACAGTGGGGAGCAGGTTTCTCCATGAATTTTGGAGAGACACACTCAGACTATATAACTATAGCCAACTATGTATGTTATTTAAAAAATTCTTACTTTAATAAAGCTATTTCAGCACACTGAGATCATTTCATGGTGAAATTTTCAGTGGCTATATGAGGAATCAACTCTAGCAGCAGGAGGCATCACCTATAGCAATGGCAAAAGCAAGATAACTTCCATTGCTATTGAAGCCTTTAAGGATCTGGGGAAATTGAAGAGCCTATATAAGGGCAAGGGATAATTAGATGTATACAATAAACATTGTGTTATGTTTTACAACTAAATTTTGCCTGATTTAAAAGAATTGTCAATATATCAATTGTTATTTAAGACAAGTAGGGTTTTTCAAAAGAATAAAACTATAAACTATCAAATATAATAATATAAACTAATGAATTTGTACATAGGGTTACTTGCTTTTGTTTTCTTTTAGTTTTTAAACTAACAAAATTATTGGGGCTGGGGTTGAACCTCAGTGGTAGAGTGCTTGCCTAGCACATGTCGGGCATTGGGCTAAATATTCAGCACCATATAAATATAAATAAATAAAATAAAGGAACTATTTTATGTATGGTGAGAGATAGTGCTTTAATTTCATTTTGCTATATATGGATTTCCAGTTTTCCCAGCACCAATTTGTTATAGAGGCCATCTTTTCTCCAATGTATATTTTTGGTACCTTTGGCTAATATGAGATCACTGTATTTATGTGGGTCCATATCTGTGTCTTCTATTCTGAGCATCGAGCTACATATCTGTTTCGGTGCCAATACCATGCTGCTTTCGTTACTGTGACTCTGTGGTATATTTTAACGTCTGATGTTGTGATGCCTCTTGCTTCATTCTTCTTGCCAAGAATTGCTGTGGCTCTTCTGAGTTTCTTATTTTTCCAAGTGAATTTTATGATTGCTTTTTCTATTTTTATGAAGAATGCCATGGATCTTAATAGGAATTGAATTAAATCTGTATACCACTTTTGGTAATATGACCATTTTGAAAATAGTAATCCTTCCTATTGAAGAACATGAGAGATTTTTCTGTTTTCTAAGGTCTTTTTCAAATTCATTCTTCAGTGTTCTGTTCTTTCACCTCTTTTGTTAGATTGATTCCCAAATATTTTATTTTTGAGGCTATTTTTAATGGGATAGTTTTACTAATTTCTCTTTCAGAGGATTCATCATTGATGTTTTATGGGTGATGATTTTATATCCTGCTACATTGCTGATTTTATTTATTAGCTCTAGAAGATTTATGGTGGAATTTTTTTGATCTTCTAAATAAAGAATCATGTCATCACCAAATAGTGATCATTTGAGTTCTTATTTTCCTATTTGTATCTTTTTAATTACTTTTGTCTTTCTAATTGCTCTGGCTAGAGTTTCCAGGACTATGTTGAATAGAAGTGGTGAAGGATGGCATCCCTGTTTGTTCAAACACAGCTGGTAGAACTGCAAATTGGTGCAACCACTCTGGAAAACACAATGGAGATTTCTTAGAGAACCTGGAATGAAACCACCATTTGACCCATCTATCTCACTCCTCAGTTTATACACAAAGGACTTAAAATCAGCATACTACAGTGACATAGCCATATCAATGTTTACAGCAGATCAGCTCACAATAGCTATGGAACCAACTATGGAACCAACCTAGGTGTCTTTCAACAGATGAATGGGTAAAGAAAATGTGGTATATATATATACACAATGGATTATTACTCATCCTTAAAGAAAAATGAAACTATGGCATTTGCAGGTAAGTGGATGAAGTTGGAGAATATCATGCTAAGTGAAATAAACCAACCCCCCAAAAAACTAAAAGACAAATGTCTTCTCTGATATACAGATGCTGATCTATAATGGGGGTTGGGGGCTAGGGAAGAATGAAGGAACTCTGGTTGGACAGAGGGGAGTGAGGGGCGGAGAGAATGTGTGGAGGTGGAAGGATGGTAGAATAAGATGTACATTATTACCCTATGTACATGCATGAATGATGTGATTATGCAGTGTGTACAGTCAGAGAAATGAGAAGTTGTGTTCTATTTGTGAACAATGAGTAGAAATTCATTCTGCTGTCATGTATAACTAATTAGAATGAATTTAAAAAATAAATGTATTGTGTCCATCTACAACTAAAAATGTTTTTAAAAATCACTAATAGTATAATACATGATTTTTGATGTATGTATATACTGTGGAATGAATAAATCAAGTTAATAAACACATGCACTATTTAATAGGATTATCTTTCTTTGTGATAAGAACGGTTAAATAATTACTCTCAGCAATTTTCAAGTACACAATGTATTGTCATGTCATCAGGTGCATTCACCATGATATACAATAGATCTCCAGAATTTATTCTTCCTGTCTAACTAAAATTTTATGTCCTTTGACCAATATTTTCCCAATTCCTCTGCCTCCTAGCCTATGGTAATCATTTTATTCCTTGTGTCTATGAGTTTTTTTTTAATCTAATTCAAATGACCTAATTATATCTTAGAGTAGAAGTGTCTCTTAACCGAAACATGTTTTGTTACTAAACAAAGATAATTTAGCATCTGGGCTGGAGTTAGTCTGTACTCTTCTGTGGTGCTACTGAACAGGTTGGACTCTCTAATGACAATATAAAACCTTAATGATTGGTGTTAATACATCAAGCATTGTCTCACACCTGAAACATGTTATTTGTCAAAGCTTAGTTCTCATTTGTCCTGTCCTCTAAATTTTGCAACCTCTTCTCCCCATCTCCCAAAAGAACTCTCCATTTTCATTCATTGAGTGAAAGTGAATGGCACATCCCACATTGTCAACTGAGTTCAAGTTGTTCCTGGATTTTTTTTTCTGTGCATTCTCTTTGATGATATTGTTGCTATCCAGAGAAAGGGGTTTTCAAGTAGGAATGTTAATTTTTCATTAAAAAATGTTTATCTGTAAAGCAGGAAGATCCCATCCCAAACAAAGACTAATACTGTGTGGATGACAACGAAGATCATAACAATGGCAATTCCCAGATATAGAAGCCTACATTTCTTGACAAACTGCATCTTTACAGGTTCAGATTCAGTAAACAAGACTCAACACATAAGTCACTGGTTGGAACAAGGGTTTACTCTCCTTAGTTGTCCACTGTTCTCACCCTTCTGTTCCTTTTCTGGGTGGAAGAGAACAGATTTATGGTGAGGCTGGCCAGGTGCCATATCATGCACACACTTAAGCAATACAAGGATGTTCACTGCATACCCCAAATAGGGGGAAGCTTTCTCCTGATGAAGAAAAATGTGAGCAACTGGGTTCCATATAAAGGAATGTTTCAGACCCAGGACACTGATTGAGCAGTCCTAAAGAGCAAAGAGTGGTGGCAGGTACTGCAATAGCTTCTTCCCCAATAATTTTCAACACATTAAGCATGAAATAAATACTGAACTCTGGGGAATATTTTATCTAATAGGATCCTTAAAGAGACTGAGAATTGATAATTTGCTTAGTAGACAAGAATTCAGTAAACAAGACAATTTGTGGTTCAATAGACAAGGCAGGAAAAAGTAAAAGAAAAATGATGTAAATTTATCACAGTTTGGCTTGCTGTTAAAAAGTATTTTAAGCACAAAGGTAACAGCCAAAGAATGAAAAGGCTGAAATAAATGTTGATATCTAGTTAGATTTTCGTTATAATTTGAAATTATAATAAAACTTAACTAGTTATGTTAGTGCCATGATGAATTTCCTACTAATTTAGTGGCATAAAACAACAGTCATTTATTAGCTTATCACACTGTAAATCAGAAGTCTTGGCTGATTCTCTGCTTAGGTCTCACAAGGTTAAAATCAATGCGTTGGCTAAGGCTGTCATTCACATCTGAGACTCACGATAGTCCAAGTTCATTCTTTGTCAACAGAATTTATTTTCTTTTCCAGCTTTCCATGTGGCCATTTAATATTCAAGTCAGTAATGACATGTTGAATCCTTTTCATGTTTCAGATCTCTGACGTCATCTCCTTCTGTTGCATCTCTTCTTTCTCTTGTACTTTTAATGAGTCAGGGGCTTAAATCGGGGCCACGTGGATAATTCAAAATAATCTATTTTAAGATTAACTGATTAGAAATTTATATTACATCCTCAAAGTCCTTTGTGACATGTACTTGTAACATAATCATGGGAGTAACAAAAAGAATGATGGTCAAGAATGTCAAATTCCTACCCACCATACTGGACAAATCTGGGTGCCAAAAACATATCATGATGGTACTGGAAGGGAGACAGTATAATTTTTGTCACCCTGAGCCTGGGAAGATTGAGTTCCAGCTATGCCCCATTTTAGCTGTTATTCTCACTAAGTTTTATTTTCCTGTTGTTTAAAATGGAGATAATAATAGCAATTACTAATGATATTACCAAGAGGATAAATTCATAATAGTTTTAGGATCTGTCACAAAGCATATACTTAGTAAAAGTCATTTATCATTATTATCATTTTCATTTATTTTAAACTCTATTTTCTTTTATTTTCTTCTTATTGAAGTAAAAATGCATGATGCAAAATGACATAATACTGATCAGGTTGTAATAGAACATCAGTTCATACTTCTATTCTTATTCTGCAAAGGAAACCATCTTTAATCCTTGTAATAGTTACCTGTGTACTCTAAATGTATTTACATAATTATTTCTTAATACCATCTGTGACACTATTCTGTGCAAAAAGAAACTTAGATCAATATCACTATTCTCATCTCTTTTCATTCCCCCTTTCAATCCTTGATAGTTATATTCATACTTGTATTTCTTCTATTGGCTCCTTTTATAATTCATTTTTGATTTTTTTCTTAGTTGTTGATAGATCTTTATTTTATTTATTTATATATAGTGCTGAGAATCAAACCCAGTGCCTTACACATGCCAGGCAAGTGCGCTACCACTGCGCTACCACTGTGCCACAATCCTAGCCCCTCCTTTTATAATTCTTAATGAATATTTGCTACTTCTTTCAATTTTAGAAAGTTCTCTTAACTTTTGCAATGTAATAAAAGGATATCAGTGTCCTAATCTTCTCTCTATCACTTCTTTTCACCTCAAATCGTCCATTTTCTGTCAGCTGTAGTTGACTTTGCCTTGTCAGTATTTAATTTTTTTAATATTGTTATCATTTACATTTGGATCTATAGTCATAATTAAATGTTTTGTTCTCTTTCTACAAATGTATTCTACCAATAAATAGCCATTATGATACTACAGTTATATGAATCACTGTTTATTTTAGAGGCAAGTAATGTTGTAGGATTATATTTCCTTCCCTATGAGCCCTATGTTATGATCTCTGGACCACTTGAAAGAGCATATTACTTCTGCCTTATATTAAAGGAATTTACCTTTCATAATGTGAAATATTACTATGAAATGATATATAATATGTGATGCAGTAAAAACCATGGACACACTTCATACTTTAATTGTTGGACTACAAAAGTTCATTTTTAAGTAGCTATATTATGAAGCCAACCTTATATAATATTCTGAAAGATACAATCTAACATTTTCTTAGTTTGCAATACAGATGTTTGACCTTTGCTAAATGCAGTTAAAATTGCATTCATTCCTTAGCTACTATGTTAATTCAGACTTGATGGTTACAATTTGTCATTTTGAGTAAATGAACAACAAATGGAAGCATTTATAAAAACTACTTTATTAAAAGTGGATTTCTTCTTATTCCATTATTGTTCATTCTTTGCTTTTGTTTGAACGTTCTTTCTCTCACAACAATTTTTTGTTCAAGCTGTGAGCATATTATAAAATAGAATGTCAACTTTTAATTTATGCAGTGAATTGAGCAATGAATTATTTAATACAGTGAGAATTATTTTGTAATGTCAAACTGATGTACAAAATGTTTCTTATGAAAATGCATGTGGATGCGGAAACAATATATGTGAACCATTAACCAAATCTCAGGGCTTTTCACTCTATATCCCATAATTTCAGAAAATAAGAAAAGCAAAAACATATTTGCTCCCCCCAAACACAACATTTTTCACCAAAAGAAAAATGAATTGGTTGTGGTAAGATTCACTTTTTTTTTTCAATAGAGCACAGCAAGTCCACAATCACATTATAAGAAGAGCACAATCAAAAATGATGTACCCAAAACATGTATTCCCATGTAATCTCATTTATTTATATAGCCCCATGAAAAATAATTGGAACACAGGAGCATTGGTTTATAAATACTTCCTTTTGTTAATTATTCTAAATTAAGCTTAGAAAATATCTATATCCAATTCTGTGTGGTAAAACGGACTATGATATAGTCAGCTATTTGTAAATAGGTAAGAAAATGGAAACTCCTCAATAGTAAATTTATTTATTATGTATTTTACCTTCACCAAATAATTTTATATATAGCAATTCAGAGTCAACAATGCTTCTTTCCTCTGAATATATTAATTGTCCTAACCATACCAACGAACTAGCCAAACCATGAGGGTCTTATAGACTCCATTCTAATAACTTTCTCTTATTTACATTGTGTATGTTCTTAAGTCAAGTAATGAATTTTGAGAAATACTTGTGCTATGAAGTCTAGCTTTAGATAAAAACAATGATTTCAATTGCTGGATCCACTTTGAGAAAGGAGATTACATTATCATTATTTGGAAAATAGAAGGCAACAATAATCTATTTTTCAATTCAAGTTATAAACATATAACTTAATCATGAAAATATAGATCCCCACATACCTGTGAAGATGGTGCCTTAGCAATCCCAAGTTACTTTAGACACCGTTATCATTATAATATTTTCAGATTAAGGTTCAGATATCAATCTTAAAGATACCACCAAAATCCCTGATAGAATAATGCTACTAATGCTGCATAAATGTTCCAAACTTTATAAAATAGGCTTTATTCACTAATATGTTGTTATCTAAACAGATAACTCATTTTCTTTTTCCTATTTAGTGCCTGAAAAAGCTAGTATGTCCCACTTCTAAAATGAGATGCTCTTGTGTGTTCTAAATAGAGTGATTTCAAGGAGAAGAGCAACTAGTATTGCCACAGATGTTTGTAGAATGGTAAATGTTGCTAATTAATGAAGAGAATAAGACCAGTGCTGTGAACAAAAACACAACACAAAACAAAACTCCCACTGTGATTGCTTCACCATTCATTACCCGAGGACACCAACATCTCTTCCACAAGTTGTATTCCAGCATGGTGGAGACGGGTGATTAAAGGGTCCATATGTTAGCAATATGGATACCCTGCTGAGTAACAGAGGAGTGAATTCTACAGGTCAAGTGACAAGTTTATTTTGTGATGGTGAATAACTTCAAACTTTGGAGTTTTCTAAACTGTTGAATGAGAGAAGTTATGTACAATAACACACACACACAGAGTCAAGGGTATGTATAAAAACTTTAAATGTGAATAAGTAATTCATTTTAACATTGAATTCATTGCTATCCTTAAAGATCCAGCAATATATTTTTAATCAAAACCTCTATTTAGCACATGATTGGGCAGCTCCATGCCCCAAGTAGTCTTTTTTCTTATTTTTTAATTTGTTTTAATTGGTTATACATGACAGTAGAATGCATGTAAGCAGTTTGATATATCATTCACAAATGGGGTATAATTCCTCATGTTTCTGATTGTATGTATTGTAGAATCACATCAGTCATGCAATCATATATGTACATAAGGTAATTATGTCTGTTTCATTCTACTATACATTACCTGTACCATCATCATAACCATCAAAACACAATTCAAAACAGAATACATTCCCCATATTCTGGAAAGTTAACAAACTATTTTGTAAGCAACCATAATGAAATTACTCTGGATAAAGCAATGTATCCACAGAGCAAATAAATTACTGTAAACTGAAGTACTAGAAGATTGTAATGAAATGGCAGAACATGTTTGAGTTGATCCTTCCAGCAGCCCTCACTCCAGTACTATCCTCAAATCTCCATTTCTAGCCCCCATATCTTACCCTCTTTCTGTTCCTTTGTGTTCTATTGCTCAACTAACCTATTTTTTGTTGTCCTTTGATACTAGAACAAAGTATGTACAGCCCTAAACAAGAGAGAATCTCACTCAATTTGTTCATTCCATTTACTGGCATTGCATTATTGTCTCTTTCTCAGGTTCGTAGCCTGGGAGGATGACTTTCATAAACTTTTCTCTCTTTCTCCTTAACCATGATAAATCTATTTTATTTTTCACATGATTTTTTCTTTCTTTGCAATAACTCTTAAATTCACTTCATAATCGTCATTTCTACATGTACCATGGTACACCTATCTTTCATGGCCACATTCACTCAAGCCTCTATGTTCCTCAGATCATTTTACATCACTCCCTCATCCTGATTTAAGAATATATACTAGAGTCCCTCTTGCCCCTGCTCAGGGCTCTTGGCCGCTCTCCCTTCTTGAGTGAGCCTGGAGCCCCAGCGCGCTGGATCTGCAATAAACCCCCTTTTGCTGTTGCATGAGTCGGTCTCTTGGTGGTCTCTTCCTCCATCATTCGCCGGTCCCTTACAAAACCACTTTTCAGTGAAACTTTCATTACTCCATATAAATACTCCAAACTTTCTTATTCTTTATCTTTCTTTAGCACATATTTGTGGAGATTATATTACAAAATCCAAGAAAAAGAAAATTCCTCTCATGATGCTTTGAGACGTAGGGACTGATCTAAAGAGAGAGGAAATGCAGGATGTCTATATGTGTATACACTTTCTCTTTGATCTCTTTTATTGTATTTTACCTTCTTCTCCCAAAATAGGTTATGACACAGATAGCTAGATGACACTATAATCTGTTTGTAATAGTCTAAATGGAGAAGCCCAAATGGAAAGCCTGGATGCAATGACTCTTATTTAGCCTTAGGAAAACCGAGATATGAAGACTTCAAAGATTTCATCATAATCCTTAATTCAGTCTTCTTCAAACTACAGCAGAGTTTCAATTGCATGCAGATTTTTAACACTGCAAAATAGACTTCTGAACTCATTTTTTCATCCTTCTACCACATTGTCTTTTGCCACTTCTTGTCTTTGCTTTTCATGCTCTAGTACACAGATCTTTCAGTTTCAGCAACACACAAATAGTTTGTCCTCCCAGACACTGTTCTCTCTGACTGTAGTGCTTTGCTTCCTCCTCTCCTTCAAACCTTTGTCCATAGCTAGTGTTTCATTTTTTCTAGTCTCATCTTTTTTTTAAATGTCTTCCTCAGGGAGATTTACCTGATTACCTAAGCTACATTAAATATCTCTATTATTTATTTTATAAGAAAATATTATTTAATAACATGCCACTTCAATTCATTGCAAAAATTTTTATTTATTGACTTGTTTTTGATCTGTCTTCCTAGTGGACCTCTGGCTGTATAGAAGCAGAGGTCATACCTTTCTGTTTACCCAGAGGCAAGGAGGTGGGTGTTCTGCATTCCATTTTTTTTTTTTTTTGTATTCACTCTTCTCCACCCTATAGTGGAGCAAAAATTCCTCTAAGTCTTTCTAATGGATAAAACCAACTGAGAGGAGATTAAAACCAACTGTGAGGAAGGAGGGGAGTGATTTTGGTTATTTGTTCCTCTGAATAACTGCCTTCAGGGTCATTGTAGTCTGTTTCCTTCAACCAGTGATAAAAGGTCCTGTGAAAGAGCCTTTCTGTACCTTTGTCTCTTTCTTTAAAGACTTTCTCCCATGGTCTTCACACCAAGGTGATGGTGGTGGAAGATAACACTCTTGAATACTACTAGCTTATGTGTACTTCACTATATTTTATGGTTTTCTTACACGGTGCTCAATTCTATGTTAAAAATTAAAACAAACAAACAAAAATACTTTTATTAAACTCTTCTCAAAATACTCAGTTTCATGCACCATTCTTTCCTGCTAGGACCCTGACTCATAGGTATTAGTATTAGTTTTGAGATATATGGAATATTGTTATAGTTTGGATCTAGTATGTTCCTTAAAAGCTCAGTGTTGGTGCTGGGGTTGTGGCTCAGTGGGAGAGAGCTCACCTAGCATGCGTGAGGCGCTGGGTTCGAGCCTCAGCATCACATAAAAATAAATAGATAAATAGATAAAGTTTTTTAAATTTTTTATTTGTTTTAATTAGTTACACATGACAGTACAATGATCTTGACATATCATACATTTGAATAAAAATAAAAGCTCAGTGTTGAATGATTGGTCCCTAGCTAGTGGTGCTACTTTGAGGTGACAAAAAATTTAGATGGTGAGGCCCAGTTGGAGGAAGTAAGCTTGTGAAGGAGGCATGCCCTTGAATGTTATGTTGGGACCTGAGCCCCCTCCTCTCTCTATCTGTTTCTAGATCACCATGAGCTGAGCAGTTCTGCTCCACCATACTCTGCTTGCCAGGGTGCTCTTACCTCATTACAGGTCCAGAAACAATGGAGTCAAGTGGCCATGGACTTAAATTTCTGTAACAATGAACCACAATAATTATTTTCAAACTTAAGTTGATTTTCTCAGCTATTTTGCCATAGCAGTGTAAAGCTAATGCATATCTATAGTTAATGTATATTTCAAAATTGCTGAGAATAAATTTCAAATTTTCTTCTCCCCAAAAGTGAATAGATTATATATATAATTGATTTAATTATTCCATAATGTCTAAATATTTCAAAACATCAGGCTATACCCCTATAAGTAGATATAATTATTATTATTTGTCAATTAAAAATAAAAGGAAAAAGTGTAAAAAAATAAGGTACTGAATATTGGGTTATTTCTTTAATATACTAATTCACTAGAATTTTCTACATTTTTTACCCAAATAAAAATATAATTTCAATCATAATTTAGTGGGAACTCAACTATCTCTGAGTAAAGAATGCAGAATTAGATCATAAATGGCTTCTATGTACTCAGCAATGTTCATAGCTTACCTTGCTGAACACTAATGATAGAGTTACCTGGGGGAAATCTCACAATAAAGTGTATATGTAAATAATTGTGTAATGCTTCATGAGCTAAATTTAGTCACTATGTGATACACAAGAATATCAGCACAATCTATAAAGAGAAAAGTACTAGAAACCTATCTTATAATATGATTATTTTAAAATTAAGATATTCTTACCATATGTCACTCTTCAATTGGAAAAATTCCCTGTATATTATTGTACAGAAGAAGTTCAGTAAGTCAATCTTTCAACCATAAACTCAAACAAAGTGCATATAGAATGAAAAGTTTACCGAACTCAGGCTATGAGAAAATTAAAAATTATAATAAAAAGAAAAGAAATAAAGACAAAGGACATGAAAATAGGTAAAAGTGAGGCCAGGTTGGTTGGTTAGCCAGATGGGTCTGACCTCTAACAAAGAGTGAGATGTTGCATGCTTTATTTTATAGGCCAAAAAAACATCAAAAGGAATTATTATGAGGGAAAAACTTCTTCAAGGTAAACAAAAGCAAAATAGAGCAGAAACAATCTAATTGGGGCTTCACTACTAACATGATATCTTTTCTCCCCAGGACAGCTGGCCCCTCAAGGCTATTGAGTGTGCCTATATTTCTTCCACCCCATGATAGCAGGCATCTAATTCAAAGCTATGGAACCCATAAATTCCACACCAGGCATGGACTCTGCCCCATTAACAGTGGTCACCTGCAAATGGGCATGACTTTCAGCACAATCGCAGTGAAAGATTTCCAGAAGTGGATTCTCACTATCCAAGGCTATGTAGTTCAAAGTAATGATTTACTTGCCACTTCTGACAATAATACTTTTATTATTATAAGATTTTAAAATGTCTTTCATGTACATGCTCATGCAGTAAAGTAAGGAAAATATCCATTTTCTTTTCAGTGGGCTTCTATTCTAGTTTCAAAAAGATTTCAAGTAGTGCATAGGATACCTCCTCTCTTGCTCTTCCACTTCTCTCCCAATGGAATGGAGACACAGACAAGTTGAGAACTGGGAAATCTTCACACCAACACACACACACACACACACACACACACACACACACATACACTGATATTTGACACACACATGACAGAAAGACACACAGAGACCTAAATATAAGCTAAATTTAAACCAACATTTTCCTGTAGGCTGTAATTTCTTTAATGAAGCATTAGAGCTAGGTCATTAAAAATGTTTATTTCTGATTAAAATATTATGAATACACAAAGAACCATAAAACAAACCTGTAGCTCTACCAAAGTTAACTAATTGTCACAGACAGCTGTATTTCTACTAGTCATGTTTTAATTATTTTTTTTTAAATTAACTGATATATAATGGTAGATATTTATTAGGTATAATGTGATGTTGCAATACATGTATACATTATGTAATGTTCAAATCAGTGTAAACATATCTAACCATTCAAACAATAATAATTTCTTTATGGAGAAAACACTCAAAATCCTTTATTATGGCTTTTAAAAAATACATTTTTAAAAAAGTACATTACTGTTTTCTATTTTCACCTCATTGTGCAATGTAACAGCAGAATTTATTTCTCCTATTTAAGCCTATGATAATACATATTAATCAAACTCTATGCCTCCCAATTCCCTACTTCCTACTTTATCCAGTCTCTGGAAACCATCATTCTACTCTCAACTTCAATGAGATCAACTTTTTTAAGATTCCTCATGTGATTTAGATTCCACATTGTGGTACTTGTCCTTTCTGTGCCTGGATTGACCATTCCAATGTCCTGAAGCATTCCTCCTCTGCATTCTTCTAATATATGCATAGTTTTAGGCCTTATATTTTGGCCTTTTATTTATTTTTAGTTGATTGTATATGATGAGAGAGAAGTTTCTGTTTCATTCTTCCACATGAGAATATCCAATTTCCCAACCATCATTTACTGAAAAGACTGTCCTTTCTCCAATCCATGTTCTTAGACCTTTGTGAGAAAGAGATCAACTGGATACAGATATGTGGGTTTTTTCTATGCTCTCTATTGTGTTACATTAGTCTATGTTTTGGTTTCTAAGCTAATTCTATGCTATTTTAATCACTATATCATTGTAACATATACATATTTGTAGCTGTTGGGAATAAGATTGATTTCTTGATTTTATTTTTCAGAGAATTCTCTATCGGTATATCTCAATGCTAGTGATTTTTGTATGTTGATTTTGTATCCTGTAACTTTGATGAATTTGTTTATCAGTTGTGGTGGAATCTTTAGAGTTCTCTCTGTATAAGCATGTTATCTATACAGTGTGACAATTTGACAATACCAATTTGGATGCCCTTTCTTTCCCTTGCCTGTTTGCTCTGGTTAGGACTTGCAGTACAATGTTGAAGACACATGTGAGAATTAGTGCCTTTTTCTTGTTACAGATCTTAGAAAGTCTTTACTGTACCCCATTCGGCATTATGTTAGCTGTTGACCTGTTTTATATGGTCTTTATTATGTTGAGATACATTGATTCTATAGCTAATTTGTTAATTGTTTTAATTGTGTAAGAATGTTGAATTTTATCAAATGCCTGCCTTTCTGCATCAATTGAAATGATCATATGTTTTTTGTCCTTCATACTGTTAAAGTGATATATCATATTTTTTTATTTGTACATGTGTTGTATCCCTGAAATGAATCCTATTATTTTATTCTCTTCTTTTTTCTTTTTTTTTTTTAATTTGGGGATCAAACTCACAGCCTTGGGCATGCTAGTCAAGCACTGTACCACTGAGCTATTCTCCCAGCCCTTGAATAATCTTGTTAAAGTGCTATATTGGATTGTTTGGAATATTTTTTGAGGATGTTTGCATCTGTATGCATCAAGACATTGGCCTATATATTTCTTTTGTGTTGTTTATGTGTCCTTATCTGTTTTTTGGTCTCGTGGTATTGCTGGTCTTATAGAATGAGTTTGAACAAAATTTCCTCTCTTCATTGTTGTGGAATAATTTAAGAAAAATTGATATTAATTCTTCTTTAAATATTTAGCATATTTCAGCAATGAAGCCATCTGGTTCTGAACCTTTCTCTGATGGGAAACCATTTGATACTGATTCATTTTCATTACTCATTATTGATCTTTTCAAGTTTTCTATTTCCTTATGATTCCATTTTGGTAAGATGTATGTGTCCAGGAATATGTCAATTGATTTTTTTTCTATATTATCAAATTTTTGATGTATAGTTTTCCATAACAGTCTCTAATGATCCTTTGAATTTCTTGGATGTCAATTGTGAAGTTTCCTTTTCCATCTCTGATTTTGAATCTTCTCTTTTTCTCTTTGAGTCTAGCTAAGGATCTATCAATTTCATTAATTGTTCTGAGAAACCAACTCTTCATTCTGTTGATCTTTGTATTATTTTTAGTCTCTCATTTATTTAAACTCTGATCTTTATTATTTCTTTCATTTTCTTAATTCTGGATTTACTTTATTGTTTTTGTAGTTCCTTGAAATTCAAAGATAGATTGTTTGAAAGATTCTTAGAATCTTATATACTCACCTTTCATAAAACAGAAGCAAAAAATTAATATCAAAAGATGATTTCTTGTCATAGTACATCTTTCAAAAAAGATTTAACAGTATCTGGTGAGCATTTTCAGAGAGATATTATTAGAGAGTAATACAAACGGAAAAGTTTTGAAATCTTATTCAAAATCTGGTTGTAAAATTGACAAAGCATAAGAAAGTATTTAAATTTAGAATGCTTTCAATAGCTGTTTTTGGTTTTTAATAGCTTTTCTATTTCTTTTAATGTATGATGATATATAGTGTGTAATGTTAAGTCTGATTAATTTTTCACACACAAAAATGGGTTAGAAGTGGTGCTCTCATCTGAAGGAATGTGGAAGTACAATTTCAAACCTCTTCTTTCTCTAATATACTCTATAACCAGGCTTAACATTCAGCTATGGTATATAAGAATGACACAAACAGAAAAAATTTTGAAAACACTCATTGGTAAAATAAAATTTATAATTTTGTTTATTTTGCTGTAATTTTTATGACAATATTGTCTAATAATCTTATGTATTTCAGCTTTTACCTTTCTTTATATTTCTGATCAAAAAAGAAGTGTTTTAGTTCATTTTATGTTGTTATGTTGTTATAAGAGAACACCTGAGACCAAGAGGTTTATAAAGAATGCAGGTTTATTAAGGTCCAAGGTTTCAGAGGCTGGGAAGTCCAAGAGCATAGAAGTGTCATCTGTTCAACTTCTGGTGAGTGCCTCGTACTGTGTTTTATCTGATAGAAGGGTAGAATGGAAGGGACACTGCATGCAAGTGAGAAAAATAACAATGTTGACTTCTTTATAACAACCCACAGTCATGAGAACTGACCCACTTCTGTAATAACTGATACATCCACAGGAGAACAAACTCACCCTTGTGAGAGTAACATTAATCCATTAATGAGGGTGGAGTTCTCATTATCTAAAGACCTCCTACTAGGCCCACCTCTGAAAACTGCTACATTGAAAACTTGGGTTCCAATATATGACCTTTTGGGAGACATTCAAACCATAGGATGAATGTATTCTTGCAAAAATTTGTTGGTACATGTATTTTCCCAAGGAACACATTCATTTGGAGCTGAAGCTCTCTTATTGCAGCACCCGTTGTATCATATGATTATAGATTTGCTCTTATTACTCAGTGAGATCCTCATTTGTCCTCATTTTTCAATAACATTTACCTTCTCAATATAACTTTCATGAAATTTTACATCTTTTCCAAGTTTTGCAACCTTACTGTGCAACCAATTTCTATTATATTTTCACTGTATTTTCTTATGATTTTAATGTCTTAAAATGAACAAGAGATTGAGTAATAAAGTAGCTGACAATTATACTAAAAGTTAATTAACCAAGATTTTGTTACAGAGTAGGGGCCTGCCTATATAAGTAGGATAAATTTAGGTACTACTCACATTAATTTTATTAATTGAACTACTGAAAATATCAAAATAACTTTTGGTTGTCAAGGACACAATTCAAAAGTTTAGTATATTTAATTGTAGTCAAGGATTAAATAGATACCTAACTTGTGAGAAAAGTTTATTCAACACTAAAAATGTTATAATTATAGATATTAAATATTCTTTTTATGCAAAAGAAATTGGAGGTCTAAAATCTAAACAAAAAGGGGAAAGTTTACCAATAAGAAAATAATTTGTTTTAAAACTCATTGAAATTCTATTCTAAGAGCAAAATTGCACGTTTATGTTTTAAGTTCATCCTTTCTTGATAAAATACATCATAAATTTGTTCTCAGAAATTACATATATCTATTCAATCATTAATTAATAGTCCTATGAGAATTCACATAATTACCTCAATTTCACAATTGAGGGAATAGAGAGAGAAATAAAATAACTTTATTGATGAGTGACATTTTTCATAAGCCAAGCTCAAATGGTTTAATCCTATATTTGAGAAAAACCCACAGACAGCCATGGGGGAAATATAGCTGGAAACAAGCCAAATGCTTCATAGCTAAATGACGCATCTCAAGCAACATAGCAACACCAGCAAAATCAGATTAGCAATTACAGTTCAATGTGGAAAGCTGCTAAAGAAGCAAAACTTAGAGCTCTGTGTTTATTATATTAAGTCTTTGTGTCTCATCAGGCTTATTCTACTTCTAAATTTCCATAAATAAGTTTGTTATTTTTCAAGTAAAAAAAATCTATTTCCCTTCCTTCAGCATTATCTTTATCAAAGGGATCTGGACAATACTTATATGAGCTTTTTAAGAAGGAGGCTAGTATGGTTACCAATTTTAGAGTCAAATAAAAAAAGGTTAAACTGAATCTAAATTCTCATGTATAAGCAGGCAATTATTTTGCAATAGTTATGTCTTCATATTGCCCTAATGTGATGATCAACTTGGCTTGTTTCCAGGTTGCCCATATTTGTACATACAGTTTTCTGGGTGATTCTGCAAGGGTGTTTAATATTAAATTAACACTTAAACCAGTGAAATTTGGATAAATCAGATTTCCCTCAGTAATGTAGGTGGGTCTTATCCTATCAATTGAAGGCCTGAATTTTTTATAAAAAGGACCAACCTTCCTAGAGCAAGAGGTAATTATCCAGCAGACCACCTTTAGGCTTTATCTGGAGCATCAATTACTCCTGCATCTACCGCAGATAAACTTCAGAGTGGAACTTTGACATCAGCTGTTTTGGGTCTGCAGCTTACTGTCCCACCCTACAGAGTTTGGAAATGCCCACCTTCCTAAACATGTGCACCATTCAATTTCATGATTTTTGTATATGTACATACTGTTAGTTTTACTTCTCTGAAGAACTCTAATACAATTTCTCTTTACCATGTAAATGCATGAAGTTATGTATGTTATCATGTAGCAAATGATTCACATGTGTATATCATGGATTGTTGGTTCCTGTGTGAGCACTACGATGGTTACCAGATAACTCTAAGATCCCACATAAATCAGATCTATTTTTCTGTTCTTTTGTTTTTGATAACTCTTAAAATTTTACAGTTATCTAGGTCTACTAACCCTGCTAATTATTTTCTTCTGCCCAAAATGTAATGAGCTGCTTAATTTTCCTCTTTAAGTAACGACAATTATACCTATTTGTATTATTTCTTGAGTTGGTAGCACATGCTATTAATGTATACAATATCATTTTCTTTCTCCTCTCTCCTTTTTTCTACTTCTCTGAAGCTTTTTTTCAAATATCTCCTTTAAAATTTTTTTCTTTTTTACATTTATTTTGTTTATTTACTTTTATGTAGTGCTGAGGATCGAACCCATGGCCTCACACATGCTAGGCGAGAACTCTACCACTGAGCCACAACTCCAGCCCAATAAAATTCTTCTAGAAGTCTATGCATTAAAAATAATGTTATATTGCGATCTTATTGCTCTTTTTGCTGAATCCTTTTGTCATAAAACTTAACAAACTTTATTTTTTTTCTTTTTCTCAGAGCCGAGCATTGAATCTAGGGCCTCATGTATACTGGAACTTTTTGTACTTATCTTTCAAACCCCAAGGAAAAACCAGTGGGTATATTGGCCTGGCCTCCATAAATGAAATAGACTGAAAATGTCACAGAAAACAAACTTTTCCTCTGAGGGTTTCCTGTACCTTCACTTGAAAATGTTCTTGTTTAATGATCTCAAAAGAATTGGTGTGTCAGTACTTTGTTTTTTGATTGTTTAATAGGCAGTTTGTGTGGGTTACTTCTGCACAATATCAGGTTTAACTAGGTTATATCATTACATCTTATACCTGGAAAGTCGTTTTCTTCATCTGGGCTTCAGTTTCTCTACCAGCAAAATGAGATGCTTTGCCTAAATGTTCTTTAAGGAACAGGTCTCACATTCTGTCATTCCATGATTTTATCCACAAAACACACACACACGCATTCTCTCTCTCTCTCTCTCTCTCTCTCTCTCTCTCTCTCTCTCTCTCTCACACACACACACACACACACACACACTCTCTTTTATTAGCTTTTATAGGTTTTCATCTACATGACTAGTGTTGGTTAGATTTACCTTGATTTTGCAAAGGTATATGCCTAAATTGCATGCTGAAAGCAAACGTCAAAAACAAAACAAAACAAGACAAAAGGAGTCTAGAAATAAAGTGATATAAAATGCACTAACTCTAAGTTTCAAAGTGTTTGCAAATCCCTGTGTTGACAAGTTCAAAAAATCTCTATACTATTAAATATGAACAGTTGCCATATTTCACAGGAGCAAAATGAACTATTTTTCTTCATCATGTTTTCAGGAGAACATTTTCTAAGCATAACCTGAACTGCCAAATCTGGTTCTTATATGCTACAGGCCATGAGAAAATTATTAAATGTATAGGGTGATTTTGCACATCCCATAGTACAATGATTTTTCACTCATAATTTATTTATTTCCTAACAACATTCTATCCATGCTTGCACACCTTCATGATAAACAGATATTACTAAAAGAAAAATGTGTGGTCGATTTTGTGTTTATATATATATATAGTATAGATTAGGATTACTATAAAACTTAAAATAATTTTAAATTTTGCAGACTTCTTGATGAAGATATGTGAAAATAGCACACATTATATTCATAATTTAGTCTAATCATACACACAAATTGCAGGAATATTTCCACATATATTTTTTTTAATCTTCACATACTGAGCATAGCATGTGACACCAAATCTTCCATCAGTTTACTGCAACCAATAAAGATTAATGATAAAATATGAAAATGCATTTTATGGTAGTGAATAGCTGAAGCTTTCAAAAGACCAGAGTAATTTTCTACACCAAATTGCTCTTTTGCAATATGACCTTGAAATCCTAATCATCAAGGACTTTTGCACACAGAAGCACAAAATTTGTAGGCAAACAGCTTAACTGTGGGTTTAACATTTGTAGCTCATCAATGAAATCCTTTATTATATAAATCAAGGGATGGTGAAAATCCTATGAGAATTAAAAATGTGCCCATTAGCTTCTTAGACAAGCATTTTAAATAGAAGAGTCATACGATATGTATACAATTTCATAATAAAATATTGTATTATGCTAGTAATGGTGCATTGGCTGAGTGATGAAGAGAAACTGCTTTTTCTGTATGTTTGCAAAAGATAAAAATTATAGGATACACACTTTCTCACTTTGTTGTGAACAAATCATAAAAATGGATTTCAGTACCTAGGGTTAAATATTAATATTTCCATATACTTCCTTACCTAAAAGCCATTGGATACAACTTTAGGAATAAGAATTTCTAAGTTTTTTCATGTTTTGAGGTTTTTAATATTCTATAATATCTTTATGTTTCACCATAGTTCTTCGGTAATTTCTCTGATATGGTTAAATTTTTAGCAAACCCCCTTTGTAATCATATATCACACATTTCATAGGTGGTATAGATGAGTCTAGAATTTATGATCTCAACCACTTAACTTCTTAGAAGTCAAAGTATGGTGAAGGTATGTCTTTTGGCATATAACCCCTTTTGAAAATCTGATGAAGGCTATTGAATCTCTCCCCAGCAAGTAAACATAAGTTCAAATACATAAAATATTGCATACATTTTAGGATTTTTAATCACAGCACATTTATACATCCATGCATCCTGGTATAATAATTGGTTTAATGGGAGAGAGAGTAAAGTAAACACATAATTTCAAAAGAACTTGATAAGTGTTATTAATTCTAGCATCTTGAAAGGGAGGAGGTACTGAAAAAGTATCTATTGGCAGAATCTGATAAATCTGCTAGGGGTGAGAAGAGAGGAAAGAAGAGGGAGTACAAGTAACTTTTACAGCCTAAGGAAATAAATGTGATTTAGACAGTTTGCCTTGCTAGGAACTAATTCAAATAAACTTCATCCACAATTTTAAAGGGGAATATACCAAAAAGAGTTCAACTCCAGGGAATATCTCTGTAAGAGTGAACTCTTCTGTGGCAACATATTTTACCTTATTTTACTGTGATTTATATATTGTTTTATTCTTACATTAACTATGCTTTCTTTATACTTGGGAACTCTCCTGGCAAGCATTCTCATCCTCAGCCCTAATTTTTCTATATTGTATTACATTTTAGAATAGGTTCTTGCACAAAGTAGTTATTATATTTGTTGAAATGTTTAAAGGCTAGTAAAAATCCTTAGCATCAAATTTAGTTGCTTACACATTTTCTTCTTAAGAAATAGAACCATTTCACAAAATAAGGTTTGCCATAGAAGAAAACATATGATATTAAACAATAGAAGGGAAAAAAGGAAAAAAAAAAGAGACTCAGAGACAATAGAGTAAGGAAAAAGGGGAAGAGGAAGTGTGAGAGGCAGAAAAAGAGGAAGAGGGAGACACAAATAGGGAATTAAATATATAGTAGAAAAGAGAGAAGATGAGAGATGTGGATATCATTGCTAGGGAAGCTTGGGCAAGTTAATGAGTGTCTCTATATTTAATTTCCTTATTTTAAGAAGGAGATAATATTAGTACCTCATAGGATTGTGAAGGGTTTTAAATATGTTAATAGTTAATACTTATAAAGTACTTAGAAAAATGCCTGACCCAGAGCAAGTTCTTGTCATTATTATTATTATGTAGTATTAATTTAAATGCTATGGGAACAATGAAAATCTAAGACCTGACTTCCACACATAAGGACCTTGTAATCTAGCTTGCCAAGGACCTGAAAAAAATGAACCCTTCCTCATAGTTATTCTTCTAATTATTGTCAGTCAGAAATATGGTTTTAGTTATAGTGAGCATGTGTCCCAGTTTGCCTGTGGCAGTTCTAACTTTTGCTTTTTATCCTACCATTATGATTAATTGGATTTCTTTTCATTTCCAAAATTTCATATTTTAAACACTATGTTTGATGATAATTCTATTTATGTGTATGTTGAATATTCTGTAAGCTGGAACACTTCAAATAATACAAATATACTTCAAAAGTTCAAACTATTAAACAAACAGGCACATTGCATTAAAGCTATATTGTGTTCTTGAATGTTTAAAAGCATTTTATTTATCTTTGTTTTTAAGAACAATTTTATTAGGAGGTTCCTTTCATGTAATCTTCATACAATGGAATAATATTCAGTCAAATAAAGGAACACAGTTCTGTCATTGGTGACAAACTGGAGATCATTATGTTAAGCAAAATAAGCCAGACATTGAAAGAGAAAAACCACATGATCTCACTCATTTGTAGAATCCAAAAAAGTTAATCTCATTGAAGTTGGGACTAGAATGGCAGTTAACAGAGATTGGGGAGAGTAAGGGGAATTGAGGGATGGGGAAAGGTTGATCAATGGACACTAAGTTATAGTTAATACAAATAAGAATTCTGGTTTGCTATTGCATAGTAGGATGACAATAGATAACAATAAAGTATTATACATTTAAAAGCTAGAGAAAAACATTTTGGAATGATTACTATTTGAGAAGATAGATGTATTTAAACTAGTTTAAACATTACACAATGTGTGCATGTACATAAACATTACATAGTGCCATATTAATATGTACAACTTTCACTTTTAAGTATCAGTTTAAAATAAATGTAGTGAAAAAGTCACAATTTGTATGTGTTTGGTTATACAATTATTATGTGTCAGTTAATAACAAAATACAACTTTAAAATGTGATTCTCACAGGCCTTTTTCTTGTCTTTAAGAACTACACCTAAAAGCAACCCAAAGAGGCACTGAAACATGTACAGACTCTATTAAACATTTGTCATTTTTTCCTGATCTCTCTCTCTCTCTCTCTCTCTCTCTCTCTCTCTCTCTCTCTCACACACACACACACACACACACACACACACACACACCCTTGGTAAGTGGAATTTAAATCCACTTATATTTCAATTAATACTTATGAGGATATTACTAATAACTCTATAATAACTCTACCCTTTTTTGTTAGTATTTTTCCCTGAAATGTCACTGTCAACCTCTTACTTTTTCTTGCAGAATTTATTTCCCATCCATTTAATCATTTTTGTTGTTTTATTTTAGGCATCTTCCTAGATCTTCCTTAAGTTGCACATCCCTAAAATAAACTCCACATTCTAAAGCTGAAGACAGGATTAATGTGTGATTTATAAGAGGAAGAAAAAGTGGTAACTGAAGTCATATAGGGTGTGGCTGGAGGAGGTAGGCATTGGGGGTGTGGCTTTGAGCTATATATTTTGTATCTGGAGCGTGGAATCTCTTTCTCTTTCTTTCCTGATTATCACATGAGCTGTTTCACTTCGCCACCCTCTCCCACCATGATGTTCAGTCTCACCTTGAGCCCTAAGGAAGGGAGCTGTTCTTCTATAGACTAATACCTCTGAAACCATGAGCCCCCAAATAAACTTTTCCTCCTCTACAATTTTTCTGTTTGTGTCTTTAAGTCACAGAGGTGAAATAATTATCTAAAACAGGTACTTAGGGTTAAATAGATGTATGAAGCTCTGGTGTGGTATTGTACAATACAATGACTATAGACAACAATTATGTGCTATATATTTCAAAAAGGTAGAAGAAATGATACTGAATATTGTTACTATAAAAATGGTAGCTGATTTAGGTGATAATAGGTAAGTTTAACTTGATTTAAATATTTCAAAAATGTATACATGCATCAAAACATCACATTAACATATACATTTTTATGTTTTATGCTTTATTTTAAATAAAATAAATGAAACAATTAAAAAGATCAAGCAACTGATGCAATAGTTCACACCTATCATTGCTGCAACTCTGGAGGCTGAGACAAGAGGATCTCAAATTTGATGAGGCCAGCCTTGACACTTTAGAGGAAAAGAAAGAAAGAAAGAAAGAAAGAAAGAAAGAAAGAAAGAAAGAAAGAAAGAAAGAAAGAAAGAAAGAAAGAAGAAAGAAGGGAGGGAGGGAGGGAGGGAGGGAGGGAAGGAAGTAAGGAAGGAAGGAAGGAAGGAAGAGAAAGGGAGGGAAGAAAGGAAGGAAGGGAAGAAGAAGAAGAAGATCAAGCAAATTAAAATGTTCTTCGTTAGGAAAATTCACCTTGGTGTATAATCATTCTAGTTGTATCTTCAGACAAGTTTGGATTTCAGATGCCAATAAATAAGGAGCATATAATTCTAGTCTTGAACTAAGTATTTAGAAATGGTAGTAAAACTTCTGAAACTGATTCTGGTATACAATATTGTCATGTCAACTGAAAAGCGAATTTCACATATTCATGATGATACCAAGAAAGCTCACTATTTTTTAACATTCTGATTCTGTCGCCATCTTTGTTCAAAGTTCTTCTTTGCTGACTTTTTAGCTGTTAAAATTGGTAAGATACTTAGGCTGCCTAGAATATTATTTGGAAGCCACCCTTCCTATTTTATCAATAAGCTTTAATTTTATTATTAGTGAGGACTGCCATCCAGTGTTCACTTTTATTAATAACAAGCAGCTCTCTTAATTTGATTAACTTTGAAATACTGCCCATTTTTAAACAGTATTCAACACCATTGCAAATTTAATTAACCAACCCCTTTAATTAAGAGAGACACTATAGAGATGACAATGAGAAATACCAAAGAATGAAAGTCCCAAAAGTCCTAGACAGTAGGGTATTTTTGTCCCTTGAAATTGTAAGCCAGACCAGGATGACAAGATGACAAAGGAAATGCAATGAAAATGCAGTGATACGTGTATCCTACATTTTTATACTTGGACACACTTGAGAAAATTGGGTTTAATAATACTTGCATAGCTCCAAATGAATACAGAGTCGAGATTTTCAAGGCATATGATACAAACCAAAGGAAATGTCTTTTGGCAACTGAAAGCCAAGAGTTGGCTCTTTCTTCTCTTTCATCATTATAATCTTGACTATTGTCAATGCAGAGGAGGAACAGATACAAATACTTAGCATTAACAATAAAACCTTTCTAATTCTGAGTAATTGCTAGGTTGGATCACTTGGGATTTTTAAAGAAATGTGGTTATTACAATCCACCTTCTAGAACTGCAATCGCTTAAGATTGAATATAAGCCATGTGCAAGAAAATGTACAGCACTCTGAGGAAATATCATCTCTTAAATTTACCTAAAGAACATCTCCTTGTGTAAGGGGATTTGACAAGATCTCCTTAGGTCTTCTTGAAAGTAAATAAATCTTGCATTTAAATGAGATGTTAAAGAGGGTTTGAATTATTAGGCTAACAAAGCAAAGTCATTTAGTAAACCAGAGTTTCAGATAAGCAGTTATCATATGTACATAATTTGCACTCTACTTTCAAGTTCATGTAACAATTTAAGTTTGTTCTTTATAGCGTTTACAAATAGAGGACTTGCTATAAGGAATAGATAAAATAAAGATGATTAAAAGTGTCAGCTTTCAAACTACTTTTTGGTAATAGGCTAAGTATCTTAAACCATTTGTTATTTCAAATTAGTTAATCATGTTCTCTAATATTTTATACAATATGAATGGGTCTGACAAACCCTTTCTTAATGAGATGCAATGGAGCATAGTAATTAAGATCATTGACTCTGAAGTCAGACTGCCAGGGTTCAAGTTCTACCTCTATTTCTCACTGTGTAATATTAGATGTGTTACTTAACCTCCCCATGTTTCTGTTCATTCATATGACATATTAACTTTATCTCATAATGATGTTGTGATATTAATTCATGTAGAGTAATTAAAACAGTTGTTGGTATAGGATGAACCTTCAATAAATGCTACTGATGATGCATTTGTGTAGAGAGATGAAAAACTTTATCTCAGATCAAAGCTTGCATCATCACATAAAATGTAATTTGAAGAGCATTTTTGAATGAGTTTTCTGTATATATTGCAATTGGAGGATATTGATTCATCTAATTGACTCATTTCCACAACCTAAGATCCATACAGAGAAGCACGTTGCATTGCAATAAAACCTTCATTCCCAGCTGAAGCCAAATGTTTTTGGAGCATTACCAATGCTCATTTTACATGAATTGTCCTGTTTAATAGTTACAATATCCCATATGAAGTAGTTCCCACCATTATTCTCACTGTACAAATAAAGAAACTGAGGTTCATGGAGGTTAATTAAAAATTGTCCAAGGTCACATTTAACAAAGAGTGGTGCCAGGATTCAAATCCTGTAGTCTGGCTTCAAAGGTTGCCCTCTTAACCACTTGGCTTTAATATTATTATCAGTATATCCGCATACTATAAACTGAAACATTAAATAACCATCCTACTGGTTGCTCTTTTTCTACCTTCTAACTCTTAGTGACCTGCCAATATGAATCACAGTTCTATTCAGATAATGAAGGCTTAAGCAATTTCATTACATACTGTTAAAATATAAATCTATCTAGTCATTCCATTAAAATCGACTGTGTCAAAGCATAAAATGCTCTTCCTGGAAGTCAGCATTGAGCTTTAGTTGAGAACTTTAACTCTCCAATTCAACTCAATTTCTTGGCAGAATTGACAGTAAAAACTACCAAATTTTCAATAAGTGATTCAACTGCAGAAATATTTAACTGGAACCTTTTGTTCCCAATCTCAAGCGTCTTGGGCTTGGGGATGGATGGTTATTGACAAAAGTTTTGCTAGTAGAACTATAGTATATATGTAAACACACTACATGTTTAAAACATAAATTGCTCCCCTAATATTTTCCAGTAAATTCTCCCCTCTAACTTTTTTGTTATTGTTTGCAGCTCCATTTTCTTTGTAACTCTAACCTGAAACCTCAGAATCATTTTATTTCTCCTTTTTTATCATCTCTTAGAGTCAATCATTTGAGTCCTATAGTGTATACTACCTGAAAATTTCTCAAATATACCCTCTTTCTAGTACTATTGCAGTCATTGTATTTTACATGTTATCCCCTAAGTGCATTATTATCTTTGCATACCTACTGCACCCTTCATTTGCAGTCTCTGTTAAAACACTTCACCCATTATTTGTTTGTTAATTGTCCCAAAATGCACTTCAAAAACACTTATCCATCATTATAAACAAAAGAAAAACTTTTAATGGCTTCTCATATTAAAATTCCCATATTCCCATTATATGTTTCTAAATCTGGCATGCAAATCTTGTACAAAGTGGTCCCAATATACTTTCAAAAATTTATTCCTTACCAAAATCTATTACATGATGTTGCTCATCATTCAGAATGCTTTTATTCCTTCAAGCTCTTTCCTCTATATGAAATTTTCCTATTTTTATATGGTAATTATCAATGCATCCTTCAAAACTCATCTTAAACGCAACTTCTACTATGAAATTGTTCCATTACCCTAACTGCATATTATTCCATATCTTCTGAATCTTAATAGTCATAGTATATATGGAGCTTATGGTACTCATTATGCTTTGTGGTATAGTTATTCATATTCTTTTACCTTTAAATTTCTTTTACGAAGTGTTCATGGAATATTGTTAAATCGAGTAAGTCCCAACCAAATAATAGGCAAAGATGACTAACTTGTTTTTTGTTTTTCATACTGGGGATTGATCCCAGAAGTGCTGAGCAAGATTCCCAGTCCTTTTTATGTTGAGGAGGATATCTTAAGTTGCTGAAACTGGCCTCAAACTTGTGATCCTCCAGGCTCAGCCTCCCAAATCACTGGGATTATAGGTGTGCACCTCTGGGTCCAGGTTACTAACTTTTTACAATTAACATTTTATACAAATTATGCAAAGAAAGTTAATTCTTCTTATTTTTTTGGTACTGGGGATTAAACCCAGGGGCACTTAACGACTGAGCCACATTCAAGGCCTTTTTTTGTATTTTATGGAGATATGTGGTCTCACTGAGTTGCTTAGAGCCTTGCTAACTTGCTGAGGCTGGCTTTGGACTCAGAATCTGCCTGCCTTAGCCTCTGGAATTGTTGGGATTATAGGCATGTGTCACTGCACCTGGCAATAATGCTTTTATGTTTACTTTTTATTTAGTTATAAAAACACAGAAATTCATCAAAATAATTAAATTATCTTTAAGTATATATTCTACAATAATGATGCTGTCTTTCATAAACCTTTAAGTATATAGCCATATGTAGATAGGTAATTTAATTAATATACATGTAGAGAAAGCAATCAATGTCATCTGATTTAGAACTTAGTAAACTAATTTGTAGTATATGTATTTTCAGAAGCTTAATTATGGCATTTCTTCCAATGGGGGAAAATGCATGCAAATTTGTAACAAAGCATGAAAAGATGGTAACTAAAGATAATGCAATACAGTTTGCTTTATAATGAGGTGTTCTGGAAGACAAAATGGTAAAAGACAAAAAAAAAAAGACTTAAAAGAAAAAAAAAAAGAAACCTAACCATTAAGTGTTAGAGAAGATTCTAGAAATCTGATATATTGTATTAATCATATAAGAATTCCAGGCATATGAAAAATTGTGCTCTACATGTGAAATAAGAATTATAAATTCATTCCACTGTTGTCATGTATTTAAAAAATAAAATCAATAAATGATTTAAAAAAGAGTTCCAGGCTGTTAACTTTTATCACTAAACTATTCTCCTCTGCTTTTAGTGGAGAATATGTTTCCTGCTCAACAAATTTCATGAATTAAATCCATGAGCTCTACCTACTAATTATTTTTGCTGTCTAATTATAATGAGGGCTAGGCGAGCTCTGCAGAACCACATCTGAGATTCTTCACTGCAATGGCAATCACCAGGCTCTCCCTAGGAGCAATAGTAGACTGAGTTTGATTTGCTTTTCAAGCTGTGCCTAATTACCGGTCTCCTGTCTGAAATGTTTTTAGTGGTTATACATTCCTGACCAAGGCCAAAGAGGTCTGGAGAAGTATATTTCATGCTATTTAAAGAAAACATGAATTTTAATCAGAAGCAGAAATACCAGCAACACTGTAAAAATGATACTGCTGCAACTCCATGTAGATGTGCAGCTCCAAGTTTCA
Organism: Spermophilus citellus; assembly: GCF_964194105.1. NCBI lineage: Eukaryota > Metazoa > Chordata > Mammalia > Rodentia > Sciuridae > Spermophilus > Spermophilus citellus. Next base: position 94,055,374 of record NC_138190.1, on the reverse strand, counting down.
AAGGCTATTTCAAGAAGAAATATACTACAAGATTTCAAAAATAAATAAATAAAAGCTGACAAAGTTTACAGAAAGTTTGTTTCAGATTGTGATTTTAACTAGAGACCTCATTTAATACATAAATATAACCCACATTGTGCTCCTTCTTCTTAATGAAATAAGGTATTTCTTAGGCTTCTCATGAAGGTCATGTGGGCCCAGATATTTTTAATTTTAAATTTGGCTCCAACTCAAAAACTCATTCATGAGGAAATATAATTGGCAACCAAAATGGTGTGGTTCTATTTATGAACTTCATTGCTCTCTGGTTCTATTGAAGGATTCTTTGGCTTTAATATACTCTCTTAAGAAGGTAGCTGTGAAATTGAATTAAGTCCAGCCATCTGGGACTTGGGATATAAGCTGAAGAGAATACCATATTAGAACTCAGGTGAACATCATAGAATCTTATACTGTAATACAGTTGTTGCAGAGTAAGCAATGTCCTCTGAGGGTGCATAGAAGTCATGTGAAATATAGCAAAGCAAGCTATAGAGTCATTTATTAAAGCTACAGTTTAGGGGTGTGCAGCACTAAAGACTTTTACATTATTTAAATCATTGGATTTTCCACTACTCATGCATAGTAACTTTAGACATAGCCATCCAGTTTAGAGGATATTGAGGCAAAATAACCTATCTCCACTTAATCTATTTTAAAAAGGTAGCAAAACCTCAAAACTATAATGTATATAAATGACCATGTTTTTACCAACCAAACACATCCTTCTTATATATGTGTTTATAGTCTTATTTGGCTTAATGAAAACAGTAGACAAATTCCACATTCTATTCTATCTGAGCAAATAATAAAATAATGAAGAACTCTTACTTATTTTTTAAATAAAATACTTAATATTCATGTCACAAAATTTCCAGATATACCATATTATATTTAGTACACTTTCAAATAAATACTATACATACATATAAGTTTTGGAAAATAATGAATTTGAATATATTTTGTTGTTTATTTATCTATACTAAAATTCTATTAACCTAGACAGATTCAGTGAAATATAAGATTAGCTTCAGAGTGGACTGATACAGTATTTTTAAGTCCTGTTTTAAAAATATTTTAATTGAGATAATCATATTAGTCAACCACCAACTACAATGATAAAAGCACTCTATTTTTATACTTTTGTTTTTACAAAAAGAGTAAACAGTATCATGGAGCTCATTTAACACAGAACCCACTGCACAGAATTAAAAACTCATATTTGCTCTTATCTATTTAGAACAAGAGATATATACAAATTAAATATTACATATGATATGATTATTCTTTCTACGTTTACTTAATAAAAATTCTACCTGAATCATAGTAGCCTATCCTCTCTAATTAATCATATCTCTACCATCTTTTGAGTACCTACTATAGTTTATATTCTTATCACACACTTCCTGTTTGCAAACAACACATACAGTAAACCAAGAAAAAATTGTCTTGTCTTCAAATCTAAAAATCATCCCACTGGAAATAATGTGAGTTTGTTTCATATCAGGCTAAGGGTCTCAACAGATGGAAAACAGAAGGCAAGAAATAATAAATAGAAAAAAATACAAGTATAAGTGCAATGGCAGATTTGTGACACACCATATTCTCATTCATCTCTCTTGGGTTAAAACATTTTCCCTATGTGCCTCATCTCCATTTCCTTATCTGACAAACTCATTCATTCTCAGTTCTTAATTTTGGAGGATATCAGTTAGGAAGGTTTGGCCATGTCATTTGATCCTATGGATATTTGCATCCTACTTTCACAAAGACTTGTCATACTAATGCTCTTTGCCCTGAAAAGTATAACTGACACATATTCATAATGAGTATTACTGATATTTTTAATCAACATGAAATTTGGCAAGAACTAAAAGTCATTTTGCATAGTAAAATTTATTATTGAGGGGCTGGGGATGTGGCTCAAGTGGTAGCGCGCTTGCCTGGCATGCGTGCGGCCCGGGTTCGATCCTCCGCACCACATACCAACAAAGATGTTGTGTCCTCCGAGAACTAAAAATTAAATATTAAAAATTCTCTCTCTCTCTCTCTCTCTCCCCCTCTCTCACTCTCTCTTTAAAAAAAATTATTATTGAATATAAACCAAAGTTAAGCATTCAAATATTGATCCATGTAAAATTAAATTGATAGAAAGCAAGACTGAATACCACCAATAAAAGCTAAAAATTATACCAAATAAAAACCAAGGGTTGATGCTGTAGCTCAGTCTCAGTGGTAGAGCACTTGCCTAGAACATGTGAGGCACTGGGTTCGATCCTTAGCACTACACAAAAATTAATAAAATAAAGGTATTCTGTCCATATATGAAAATATTTTTTAAAAATTATATATACATATATATATCTTAACATGGCTAAATGGATTTTATTGAAAATTCATTTATGTGAATGCAATTTTGAAGAAAATGAACACATATAAATGTAAATCACAATACCCATATGCCAAAACAGTAAGGCCTAAATATGTACTGAAATGAAATGTGGTAGGATCAAATATTTTATACCTCCTCCACCTATTTGTTCCTATAACACCCTTGACTTTCCCATGAAATAATTTCTTATATGATACTGCAATTGTGTATTGATCTGTATATCACATTTAAATGTAAACTGTGTCACCCTTTACCTCCAGAAAAGCATCTGGTATATACCATTATTCTGTAAATATTTTCTAAATGAATGACACAATTAATTAATTAAAGGAAAGTCCAGGGAATATTTGTAAAAATACAAAAATTTTAAAAGAACTGAAGTAATGCATTTAAGTACTTTATAAAGTAGAAGAGTAGATAGAAGAAGTGTATTAGAGAACAAGATTGGTCAGGGGGTTGGAAACAGTGGGATGGATCTTGACTATCATTCTCAGGAGTTCCAACCTAATTTTATTATGCATTGAGGAACTTTGGAATTAGTCTTTTAAGAAGAGAGAAGCCACACATCATGGCACAAGCTTGTAATTTTAGCTACTCCAGAGGGTGAGACAGGAAGATTGCAAGGTTGAGACCAGGTTGGGCAGCTTAGAGACCCAGTCTCAAAAATAAATAAATAAATAAATAAATAAATAAATAAATAAATAAATAAATAAATAAATAAACAAACAAACAAATAAATAAAAGATCTGGGGGTTTAGCTTAGTGGCACAGCAGCAGCCCAGCATGCACCAACCCTTGGTTCAGTCCCCTAAACCCCAGTACTAAAAATGAAGAAGGAGAAGGAGAAGAAGAAGAAAAATATTCAAGGCATTTTAGCAGGGATTGGCAAACTATAGTCTGTGGATTAAATCCAACCAGACAACATTTGGACATAGGAACTCAGTCATGTTCACATATCTATGAATTATTACTGGTTTGGCACTTCAATTACAGTAGTGAAGTAGTTACATTGGAGACTGTGACCCACAAAGCCCAAAATATTTACTATCTTTTCAGAAAGTTGGTCAACACGATATCTATACATCAAGTCTACCAAAACAAATAACTGAAAAGGGGACAGGCCATGTCCTGAAACACTCATCCTGTGATTTATTCAATGTTAAATTGAGATTTAACTCATTTTTTTAAAAAAGGAAGTTTTATTACCACTTATTAACTATACAAATGAATGGGTTTCAGTGTGACATTTCAATCATTTTTTAATATTAAAATCTTATGTGAAAGTAGGATATTATAGTCTGAGATCTTCAGTGACTGGTCTACCTGGATACCAGTTTTTGATAGTCTGTAGTTTTCTTTATTTCTTTATTTATTTGGTACTGGGGATTCAACCCTGAGCCGCACCTCCAGCTCTTTTAATTTTTTAAGTTTTTTTTTTTTTAATTTTGAAATATGTTCTAATTAAATTGCTGAGGCTGGCCTCAAACTTGCCATACTTCTGCCTCAGCCTCCTGAGTCACTGGGATTACAGGCATGTGCTTCCATGCTCAGCTCTCCATTTATTTATTTATTTAGTTGTAGATGGACACAGTATCTTTATTTATTTTTATGTGATGTTGAGGATGAATCCAGTACTTCACACACAGAAAGTAAATGCTCTACCACTGAGCCACAACCCCAGCCCTCCATTCATTTTTTATACATTATTTTGGTTAAGTTTATTCCTATATGTTTTTGTTATGATTGTGATTATTATTCTTTTTACATTTTTATATCACTTTCTTTTGATTGTTTCTGGAAAATAAAATCCCAGAAAGTTAATAGTTGTTTTACATTAATCTTGTTTCTGGCCTATACTTTGAACTTTCTTATTAATTATAATAGTTGTTAGTTAATTATCTTAAACTTTCTAGATAAAAGATTATATCATTTACAAATTGTGACAATTTAGTCCTTTCCTATAATATTTGTACCTATTTTTTCTTTGTAAAATATATAGCCATAAATATATTTACCAGAAATTAAACAGGTGGGAAAACTGAAGCATTTCAACACAAGAAGATGGAAAAGAAGTAAAAATATTAGCAGAATGCATTATGAAGGAATTATTGATGAAAAATAAGCTAATGAAATTTTAACTCTAATGTTAAGTTAGATATGACTTTTCATTTATTTCAAATACATTTTTATTTACCTCAGGGTTTACTCTTTAACTCAAATTATTTCAAAGCTCTGTGTGTGCACACACATTTTATGGATGAGTAGCTTATGTTTTATTTATTTTTGTTATTGATTGTAATTTTATTTTATGATGAATAATTTTATCATGTTTGAAAGCAAAATTTCTTCTAAAATATTTATAGATATGAAGTTTTAGATGTAACATTATCTTTGGAACTCAGTACTTTCTTCATTTCACTGCAAATTTATTTCTGAAGTGCTTTCAACATACATTTATATGATATGGTAGCAACCAAAAGTAGTAGCTATGATCAACTCCCCCCCAAAAAAAAGTTTTTTAACATTACTATCTTGAAAGAATGAGAGATGACTTTTTGACCATAGTAGGAGAAAAATAATTGTAAAACCCCTTATTTTTTGTCAAAGATATGAATCAATGATTGATTGTTAAACTTTACAATACTACTATCTACTGCCATAGGGAAATACTTGGTCATTATTCCTTCAAATGATGAACATTTCAACATGTTCTTACCTTCTTATTATTCTCCCCATTAGATCTCCTTTTGTATAAATACTAGAACTTTTGGAACTGAACTTCTTGTTGCTTCAGTTTCATTATATATTTTCAAACTTCTCATTCTTTTCTGTGGTATTTTAAGAATTTCTTAGTATGATATTATAAGTAATTTTATTTGTTTTATTTATTTGCCTTTCAGATTTCTTTTCTCCCTTATTCAGCCAATCTGTTGAGATTTTTAAATTTTTAATTGCGTATATTTATTTTCATGTATACTTTTGGCTTAAAGATTCCCTTCTTCATTTTAATGGGGTTGATTTCCTTTATTTTGAGGCCCTTCTTTGAATTTCTTGAGGTTCAATTTGTCAGTCTTTGAGTATTATGACTCCATTTCTGAAGGGTTAGTTTTTCTCAGAAATAGTTCTTAGGTTTTAGATTTCTTTTCTCTGACATAATCTTTTCATAAATGTTCTTGGCTATGCTTATTTCCAATAGCAGTTGTAGTACAAATGCCTAAGTAGCATCCTCTGTGCTTCCTTATACTTAGGGATAGATCAAAGTTTCTTCTCTAAAGAGATTTTACTTTTTTTATGTGTGGCATTTTTATTAACTTTTTATGATATCCGATTACTCCTTTTTAAAATATTTCTGTTAGTTGTTGACTAATTTTTAAATTTTATTTATTTGTTGGTATGTGGTGCTGAGAATCAAACCCAGGGCCTCACACATGATAGGCAAGCACTCTATCACTGAGCCATAATTCCAGCCCTCTGATTACTTTAGCTTATATGTGGGTGTGGAATGAGAGATTTCAACATAGTCTAGTCTATTATCCTAAAATTGAAAGTCTATTAGGTATTTATTCACTTTTTGATAGGATCTCACATTCAACACAGAAGATATTTTTGTTTGTATAGATAGTATTAATCACTTCTGCAAACTTGGGTAGGCAAGAAACATAACTATTTTTCTATAGCTGAAAATAACTCATTTTTAATGATCCATTTCTCTGGATGGTCATAATGTAATCTCAATCAATTTTTAAAATTTTCTTTTCTTTTTTTCACATCTGTATAAGCTTTGTGGAGCTCACATTTTGAAAAGATATATAGGGGATCTGAGTCTGGTGCTTGAGAGGCTAAGGCAAGCAAGTTAGTTAGATCCTCTCTCAAAATAAGAACAAATAAATAACAAAGGCTGGGGATACTCAGCCCCCCCCTGGTTTCAACCCTTAGTACCAAGAAAACAATACATATGTATGTATGAACTATATATAAGTATTAAATATATATATATATATATATATATATATGAAAGATTTTGGTATGATCTATCCATGTTGGAATCTGTTGTAATGTCCAGTGTCAATATTTGACAACATAGGTCACAACTGAATTCTATATTTCTTCTTACCACAAGACTGCCTCAGGTTTATTAGCTCTCTGTATTATGTCAGAGGTGCTCACAGGTGTTGTTTCTTGTCAGACCTTCACACAAGATAATTTAACACTATTGATATCCATCCAGTACAGATCAGAATGGTTTCTTGTTTCCTTGAGTTGAAGATTAAACCCCCAAGAGAGAAATCAAGGCAAGCGTAGAGAGCTAGTTTTATTTAGAAAGTGATTAATTCAGACTTCTCTGAAGATAAGGGGGCCTTAGAGCTGAAAGCCTATGGGAGAAGTTGCAACTTACATTTTTGTAGACCCCAAAACTCCCTCTTTAATTATTGTCTTTTTTTTCTTCCCAGTATATGTGGCTGAGAGAAGAAACGAGCAGGAGCTCCATGGTTAATTATCAGCAACCCAATGTTGTTGTTCTCTCTTTGATAACCAGTTGTCATCCTCTGACCCCTATCATTTATTGCCAACACTGATTTCCTGACCTTGGCCCCTGCCTTAGTTTGCTAAGGAATGTGACATATCCTGTCCACTTAGACCTGTCAGGGCTATAGGCTAATTGCTTTTTGTCAAAGAAAACATGTGGGATCATCACACTGAGCCCATTTTATAGTATTATTCTCTTAACCTATGTTCCCAGCATTCTCATCTATCTGTCCCCTAACACAATCTTAGGCTATTCTCTCTAAAACAGAGGTCACTAAGTGGTTTCCAGTTAGTCAGATTTAATCCATAGACTGACTTTATATTATATAACCAGTTTTAAAAATAGGGACAGTTGACATAAAAAAAAATCACATTTCGGGTTATTTTAATCAATTGCAAGACCAAGAAAAATTGAGTCTGTATTTTTGTCTGAAAACTGTTGACTGAAGCTGAGTAGCTACCTTGTCTTTTAGATGGAACCTATACTATAAATTTAATATAGTCCCACCACATACTGCACACATTTATGTTACACACAAGTCCCTGTATGAATTTTGTTTTGAGTCCTCTTGCCTTAGCCTCTGAATGAATTTTGTTTTGTCTGACTCACAGTGCTGATATGCATTATTCCTCTTAAACAAAGTTAATCATGAGAACCTTGTGTTGGCTCTTCAGAATTTAACTGAGAATTTTTGCATACCTATCTTGTACTTCACAAATCTACATGGAACATTTATCATTTACTTCTATTCTGCTGTGAAACTAGATTGGGAAAGAATAGGGCCCTAAATTCTATCCTGCAGACTATACTACATCTTTCTTTCTGACCTTTACTCCATTTTTCTAATTGCAGAAATCTTATTTTATTTATTTTTGGTCTGGAGAGAAAACCAGTAGTAATTTTGTGACTTGAGTACTATTAGGGTCTAAGATTTTAAGACTCAAAAAATTTCATTATTACCTCTTTTTTTTCCTTTCTTTTTGCTTTTCTATTCCCTTCCCCAAGGCAATGAAGGCAAAATGTCCACCTGAGAAAGAGCAGAATTACAGAGGTAAATGATTATATAATGTTAGTCCTTCAAGAGTACTACCCAACCACAATTACACAAAATGGAATGAACAGACCTCAACAAACTGGTCATTTATTACTGCAAAAACCTACTCTACAGCATCTGAGTAAAATGCAAAATTGGCATGCAGATATAATCAAATATAAATTGAATTCAACCACTAACATTGCACTATAGCACAGCAATAAATCAAACTGCAATGGACTGAAAGTGCACAAATGCAACTTGATATTGAAGTTTTTTTTAATTTTATGTAATAAGGACTACTAGGGGACTACTTAGATCTTAAGAAGCAAGGAAAAAATAATGTGTTTCATGTTAGAAGAGTGGAATAAATAGATACTGAACTTGAAGTTTAGTTCATTTTTTTTTATACTGAGGAAAAACTCTTGAGCAATTGATTAAAAAAATCAATGTACAAACACATAAAGATTTCAAGTTGGTACAGTGGCAGATGAAATGGATTTTTTTCAAAGTCAAATGATGTTAAAGAGAACTGTTATTCTTTGACCTTTATATAGGGGAATGATGTTGCAAGTTTATTTCTGAAGTGCTTTCAATGTACATGTATGTGATATAGTAGCAACAAAAGTAATAGCTATGATGAACACCAAAAAATGATTTTTAACATTACTACCTTGAAAGACTAAGAAGTGACTTTTTGACCAAAGTAGGGGAAAATTTTGTAAAATCCCTTATTTTTTGTCATATGAATCAATGATTGTTAAGGTTTATAATACTTCTATCTAGTGCCATCGAAAAGCAATAAGGATGGACATTAGAAAATTGCTGTTCCAACATGAGGATTTTTAGGGTTGCATGAAGGTCAAAAGAGAACTGTAGAATCCTTTTATTGCATAGTATTTCTATAATGATATCCTGCTTTTTTTGAAAAATAGGCAAAGGGATATAGAAGAGAGTTTTTGTCTTGTTTTTATCCTTACTTCATCCCTACTTAAAAAGTGAGATGGCATGTTATGAAGCAATGGTGTGTGAAAAGAAGGATGGCAAATTGTAAGGTCTCTTTCTGATCATATTAAACAAAAATCAGTACTAATGGCTATAAATGTTGCAGTGTATACCTATTCTCCTTTTGGCCCTCTCACATGGCTTTTGTTTATTCCACTGGTGACCAAAATATGTGTGAAAATTGATGAGCAAGATCAATCTTAATAAAATGTATGAAATAAGAAGTTTGCTTGACACTCTTTCTGAGGTATTTCCTCTCTCTTTTTCCTCAATTTTCTTGCCCAAGTTCACATGGTAAGGTAGGCTACACTGTTTTGAAGAAAATAATATGATAAAATAGGGTGAAAAATTAGTGACTTTTTGTTTTTGCCTATCTAGGGATATTGGTGTTTTGGAAAAGGACCTTAGGAAGATGAAATCTGACTTTGAGAGAGTTATTCATGAACTAGAATGTCACTTATCTCCTACAGCTTGGGGAAGTATGTACCTGTTGATGGAAAGAGTTTTGGCATCTACTTGTATTTCCATTCCTTCCATACTTCCATATGTACTTAACATTCTCAATTATAGTCTAAAAGAAATCTAAGCATCAGCTAATAGTTTCAAGACAAAACAAAACAACAAAAGTATTTAAATCCACTGATGTAAATATGAAGTAGTTATGGCAGATCAATAATTTTTAAAATATTTCAAGATATGGGAAAAATGCAGGACATTATGCATGAAAATGTAGGCCACAAAGTAATATTCAATAGAATTCTAATTTTGCAAAAAAGATAATCAGAATTAAAATAAATTTATACATGCAAATATAAAGGCTGGACTGAAATATAATATATTAGTACTATTTAATAGTGGTGCAGTTCTGTGATTCCACCAGAAAATGAGAGCAGGAAAGTGTAAGAGAAATATTATATTTAATCGGTTGAAATAATAAAGGAATTCACGGAAATGATAGTGATAGGTTTTCTTTTTATTCTGTAAATTCATTAATGGTATATTTTCAATGCACCTTAGTTTATATTGTTTTTCTACATCTAGCCTATTATTTTCATCCTTATCAACAATAAAGGTTAAGTCTAAAAACTAACTGGCTCAATAGTTATTAGCTTAATATTTATTTTTCTTGAATACGTTTCATGTCTTATTACTCATTAACAAAGGTAATATTTTTTTTAGAGAACTTGGGAAAAGCAGAAAAGTATATTAAATATTACCTGTTATTCTACTACCTGAGGATAATATTGCTAACATTAGTTCATTTGTATCTAATCTTCACTTTATTCTTCTGTCAGGAATTTATATGTTATGCATGTGTGTTTGTATATGTTTATGTATATATTTGTGTGTACTACAAAATTGGCATCATCTGGATATGTATAGTTTTGTAACCTGTGCTTTCTCAATAATAAATGGTATATGTTTCCATGTATTAAGACATGTCTAATGACTATGTAGTTTTCCAAAATATGGCTATATCAAATGGCTCTTAGTGTTAACCAATTAGGTTCTTCTCAACTTTTCAATATTTTCTAATATTCTTTAAGGAATATACTTATACATAAATATTTTCATTCTAATTATTTTCTTACAATTAATATCTACAAGATTAATTGCTGGGACAATGGGTATAATCATATATAAGATTTGTAATGTATTTTTGTGAATTCATACTTTGATAATTTTGTAATCACTATAGTACTTTCAGGTGTCTATAAAATGTCTACTTCATCAAATTCTCATCAAGATTAAACATTATTCGCACTTCAATCATTTGAATCTAACTGGAAAATACAGTAACTAATTAAAACTTTATTTTACATTTCATTGAAATTTTTGTGATGTTTAATAGCAATTTGTTTTCCTTCTTTTGTGAACTTCCTATTTATTTACTAAATAAATACTTTACATAGCATCCCTCTTTCTCTCTTATTCCTCATATAAAATAAAGATAATAGTACCTACTTTATGATTTTGTAAGGATTAAATAATTACATATAAAGCTCTTAAAACAGAGGACATAACATTGTTAATTAACTGTTAGCTATTGTTGTCAATATTATTATATCATCTTTTTTTTAACTTGTAAGGAGTTTCATATTAAGAATACTGAAAAAAAGAGAGGTTTGAGCTTTGCCCTTGTCTCTTGAGAGACGTATACCAAGCCCTTGGGATGTCCTGCCTAATAAATCAGAGAGATTTGTTTATTTTAGGGCCTTGGGCCACCGAAGATTGTCTTTATTTATGTTGACGGCCTCAGTCAATGTGGTATCATTCAACCTTTAGCTGGGATGGAAATTAAGATCATGTATGCAAGTGATCAACCATGCTTATGCTACTGGAGCCCCAGTAAAATAACTGAACACCAAGATTTGGGAGTGCTTCCTTATCTGGCAATTCCACACACAGTATCACATCATTATAGAGTTGGCTCTGTCCACAGCACTCTACTGGTAGAGGACAATGGGACATTCATAACTGAAATTGTCCTGGATCCTGACCTTTGTGCCTTCTACTTTTGCCGATATTATCAGTAACCTACCAGCTTCCAGTGTAAAAAACCATAATAATGAGTATAACAGTTTTTCTAAATTCTGCAAATCCTTCTAGCAAATTATTGAAGGGTTTGCTTGGGGAATCCGAAATTCTCAGTTCATATCAGAATTAAGGGACTCCAGGACCCCAGGACATTGGTGTGGAAAAATACCTGACACATGCTGAGAAAAATATTCACATATATCTGGGTCTAGGCTTTTTTCCCATTAATTACATCAATATATTTAATTTGTCTGCTATTTATACATTTTGTGAAGTAAAAATCTAAAGTTTTGCTTACATATAATTATTCTGTTTTGCTAAGTCCATCAATTGACTAAATTGTTCCTTGTTCATTGCTATGAGAGATTTCACTTATCAGATACCCAAAGTAGCAGGGCTATTTATGCTGTCCCATTGATCTCATTATTTTCTTGTTGTCATTTCATAACATGTTACTTTAAAGTAGGGTACACCACCCTTTGTTTTTGTTTTTGGAATGTACTGCTCATGGTCAGGATGATTACAGTCATAAAAATTCCGCAAAATTCTGATTCTAATGTTCATTGACTACTTACTAGGGGTAGGTACTTCCATAAGTGCCCTGCATGTCTTTTACATGTCATAGGAAAGAACTTGACACAGGTGACACAGGCAACACCATTTTGAAACATATCATCAATCTTAGAACAAGAGTCATCTCACATTCACTCTGATTCAGGGTGACTTAAATCTAGACAATACTCTATCATCTTGCTAAGAAGATTCAAAGCAATACTTCATCTCATACAAAGAATGGAACTTGTTATCTGGGGCTGAAATTGTGAAAAGTGCTTGGCTCAACATTGAAAAATGACTACCTCAAAGAACAGAGGTGAGGATTACAAGGACCATTTTCTGACAACCCCCAAGTAACAAAGTTCGTCCATTCCCTCATGCCCCTATAACTATCCCAGACGATAAGCAGAAGACTGGTTTCAGTCTCCACTTGGTCCCTCTCTGCAGGTTTGCCCTAAATAAACCTGTGTTACTGTTGAGCTCTCTCTCCTCTCTATTTATTTCTTTCATTTGTTTCTTTCCTTACACATATGTCCTCAAGAAAGTGCAATTATGTAGATGCACTATTTCTCCTATTTCACAGGTAAAGAAACTGAGGCATACATAAGATAATTAAATTGGGCAAAGGGCACATACCTATTAACAAAAACAAAACAAGGGCTGGGATTGTAGCTCAATGGTAGAGTGCTTGTTTTGCACTGTGAGGCCTTGGGTTCTATCCTCAGCACCACATAAAAATAAACAAATAAAAATAACGTTATTGTGTCTATCTATAGCTAAAAAATATATATATTAAAACAAAACAAAACAGACTCAATCCCCAACAGTGTGTTTCCAGAGTTTTTTCTTTGTGTTGCTCTTGTTTTTTCTTGCCCACTAATTCTTCCAGATGTATTTCTTTCCATGTCTCTTAGGGGCTTCACTGCATATAAAGGTGACTTGAATAACTTCTAGTAAAAGCCACCTATATTTGGCCTGTCTCTGACATCATGGCATTTAAGTTCTGTTTCCTTTGACTTGAGTACTTTATCTTTCTAGTCACACATGCTTTCATTTGTTTGACTATTAGAATTTGAGCTAAGCAGCCAGTGAATATTTACTGATTTGAGATGATGACTCTCCCTGGCCCCATTACCTAAGGAAACAATGCTTCCACTTTCCTCTTGTGTTTAAAGAACTAAACTAAAGCTCAAAGGACTTGGCTTCATATGCCAGAGCAATATAATTATATCAGGAAAGTCCAAAGCCATATCATTTGTCTTACAGTTGTTAAATGTTAGGATCCACAGTTTCTATGCCTATAAAATGGTGTTAAATAGGAAGTGTTATGGCAGTGGGCAAATGTATATGTAGGTACCATGTGGGTGGGTGGGTGGGTAAAATGGGGGATATGCACATCAGTTTGAATTTCTAGCAGGAAAAGACTCTTCTGAAAGGAAGGGAGCTTAAAACTCTTTTGTCTTCACAGCATGAAAGAATGAAGCTGCCAGAGTAGAGGAAAACTGATTCCTGCAGAGGGAGCAGAGAGAGAATGTGGGTCAGAAGGAACTGCAGTATTACACAGTCTGTCCAAGAACTGCAGTATTACATAGTCTGTTCAAGAGTTCAAAAATAAAGGCTAAATCCTTATGTATGAACTTCAAGAAAGTGTATTCACTGAGACTAAGGCTTAATAATAAAAGTTATCTATGTAGTGAAAAATCTCAATGGAAACCAATTCACAAGGGGAACAGGAAAACTCAGGATACACAGAAGAGGATTTTGAGCAGAACAGAGCCAGAGAATCTTATAATACTAAGAGATATATCAGAACCCACCATATATCTTTTATCATGTATGGTTCCTGTATATAAGTATTCATAGCAATTCACATTTATAATTTTTTTCTTATTACAGATTTCAGGCATTTCTTGGCATTGAAGAACATGTAGGTATTGTTATACATAAAGATCCCGCTAGATAAAGAAGTTAAAAAAAAAAAAAAACAGCTGTGATTCAGACTCAGTTTCTCATTGTATAAACACATAACACAGACCATTTCTGAGAACTGAAAAGGTTTGGGTATTTCTCTCCACCAGCAAACAGGTATTCAATTCTGCAACAGACAACAGTTGGATGTCTTCTAATTAATGCAGTTCTGACACTGTCTACCTGGAGATAGTATCAGACCCAACAGGTTTAAGACTCAGTCTTCAAAACTGATCCTCCAACCCTGTGGACTTCAGATGTGAATCTCAAGCCCCAGGTTATTTCACCTATGCTTCTGATTTACTAGCTATACATCAAGTTTCCCACAACCCCCCTCCTTTCTATTAATTTGCTCAAGAAGCTCACAGTATATTACAAAGAATACAAATGAAAAGATACAAAGGAGGCGGTATGAGAGGAGAAAACTGAAGTTTCCATGATCTCTGGGATCACTATCCTCCAGGGATACTCAAATGTTCACCTATCTGGTAGTTCATCAAACCCAGTCCTTTGTTTGTTTGTTTGTTTTACAGTACTAAGGATTGAACCCAGGGGCTGCTCTTTCCTTGCTATTTTTATGTTTTAATTTAAGACAGGGTCTCCTAAGTAGAACAAGGCTGGCCTTAAACATATGGTGCTTCTGCATCAGCTTCCTAAGTGGCTAGGATTAAGAGGTGAATCACCATGCACACATTTTGTTGTTGTTGTTGTTTGTTAATGGAAATTTAGTTGCATAATCATGGTTGTAGCAGTGACAATCAGACTGAAATGTAATTGAACAAAAGGTACATTTAATGCTAATAGCCTGGGTGGTGAAATCCAGCAAGGCATTTTCATATTCTTTAGCTTTCCATCTTTATGGGTGTGGGGCAGGACACTTTCTAAAATGGAAGATAATATCATCTCCTATTAGATAAGGTAGGTTAGAGAATTTATCTATGCCCAGCTCCAAGATGGAATGAGAAGGGAAAATTAGAGTTTCTATTGTTAGGTAGTAGTTAGTAATGAATAGTGGAATGCAAACCAATAATATGGTAATGTCACAGGTTTTCTTTAAATTACTTTTAAAGCTAATGAACAATCAAATAACTTGTAGAACAACAGGTGTACTAACCCTGAGCATAAACATATGGAAACAAAGGGAACCAATTAAGAAATATGTCAAGAAAGAAAGATCAATGGGGCTACCTCCCAAATGGGGTCTATTGAGATTATTTTAAAGGTAGAATTTATGGCCATATGTTTCTCAATGAAAAACAGAAGGAAAATTTCTTTAATAGTACAGGTGCACTACAGTAAATTTTATACCCCAGAATACGTATTAATAGGGTGATCACCATGACAGGTCCAGAGAGTACCAATGTCCTACAGGGGCTCAGACCCTTGAAAACAGTTTCAAGATCCCAGCAGGTAAAAGAAGATATGAGTCACATTTGGCATAGTAGACATGCTTTATTTGGAGGTGTCATCAGCCTCTAGCTCCCTGAGTCTTTGCATAGGCTTTTTTTATATGCAGACCAAACAAAGAAGGTGCCAACTGTTAGCATAAAATGACTGAGCTGGGTACAAACTTCACAGCCTTTATTAAGTGATGAAGTCACACATCTGATGGATCCACTTTCCTGGTGGAAAATGAACCATTTGCCAAAGGGAGATTTGTGTTTATGTAGGTTACACTGAGAGGTGACTTAATTAATGGCAGAACATGTCAGTTTGGGCACTCAAGAATTTGAGATTTGTTTTTACTGGGAAACAGAGTATCTGGAGTCAGTGGTCAGTATTTATATCTTTCCCTCCAGAGTTCCATTGCACTGTCACTGGGAACAGATTTGTTTTGAGAAGGATCAATGCTTTGGCCTCCTCCCAGAGACTGTCATTCTAGGCTTGATGGATATCTCCTCCCCAAGACTTGTCTTGTCAGTGCGAAAGTATGTAGTGGGAAAAGATCAATGCTATCATCGTGTTGTCATCTTCCTCACTCCCTCTTCTGAGACCACACTATGTTGGGGTTTGTCATTTTCCATATCTAACACCAACAACTTACATAGTAAGCACATGCTCACAAGCAGATGTTTACAACTTTGAGTATATATGTTGAACTAAGGTCTAAATGACCTTGAATGCATACTAAAACATAGCAGGCCAGAAGTCTTGGCAAGGGAACCTAACTCTCGTCATCATAGGCCGACTCTAAAACCAACTAGGGTCAAAATTCCCACACCTGATGTGAATGAGGAATTAAACATCTGATAGGTAAAGACAAAGTTGTCCTGTAAAACATCAAACAGTGATAAATTGTAAGCAACACTGTTTCCTCTATCATTATCTGCTTGGAGATGACTCATTATCTCTGCTTGAACCTTACTTTACAAATTCACTCACAATAAAATTATCTTTCTTAATTTGGTGCTTCAGCTTCCTACTCTCCTAGGACACTCTGACCCACTCTGAACAAAAACATATATAATCACAAACCCTTTTAGGGTTTGTGGAGAAGTAGAATCAAAATTGTCTCCCCAGAATGGACAAAAACATAAGCACTCCCCCTTTTCCTGCCTATCTTGTAAAAAATTGGCATTCCACAAAAATTGTTAGTACATGTCACAATGCATCCCTTTCTGAAGCAAACTTTTCCTGATTTCTGCTCTGTAATCATTAAAATATCCCCATTTGGAGGTACAAATAGGTATTTATTCTACAAGGTCCTTCCTTTTGCCAATGATCTGGGTGGGACCCCAAAACATGGCACCTCAAAATATATTTTTGAGTTGCTTATTCAAAGACACCACTGACATCTGCAGACACAAGAAAGGCTTTGAAAATTTGCCCTTTTGCAAAATTATATTAAATCTATGAAGGAAATCTATATTAGTTAATTGAAGAGCCATGATATGGGGGACAAAAAACATTTTCTCTCTGATATACCCCTTTCTGCCTGGGGACGATCTTTTCCAAAGGAACAAGAAATGGGGGAAGGGCTTGACACCTGGCCCAGAGATTACTACAGGTGGCTTTTACCTTCTAGACTTCATTTGCAAAACAACATAACCTTTACTTGTTGTGTACCTCCTCCTCCCAGCTTTCAATAACATGCTGTCACCTCCATTGCCCAGAAGCCCAAGCCCGTATGTCTTTATTTAGCTCTATGAAAAGTTTAAACATGTTGGTCCTTATTGAGTGTCATACACAATGTATGAGAATCCTATATTTAGGCATGTGATAAATTTGTATGTTCCTCTTCTTATTTGTCAATTATCAGTTAATTTTATAGAATGAAATTCGAATTTCAAAGGAAAAGAGTAAACTTGAAACTTCTCTGTGTCTGTATTCTGTTTTGAACTTTCATGTGCTTTCCAGTAGATTTAATTCTGTTGATATTATTTGTGCTAGCTTTCCAATAATGTGACAAAGTATCAGAGAAATACATCTTAAAGGAGGAAAGATCTATTTTGGATCTGATTTCAGAGATTTCCAGCCCATGTTCAGTTGGCTCCATTGCTTTTGACTTACATTGTGACAAGGCAGAATATAATGAGAGAAGGGTGTAGTGGAAGGAAGTTGTAACTTGTGGCAGCAGAAAGATAGAGACTGAGACAGGAAAAGTTTAGGAATACAATATACTCTTCAGAGGCATGCCTCCAGTAACCCACCACTTCCAACTAGGCCCTACTTCTAAAATTTCTGCCCCCTCCCCCTCAATAGCATCACCACCTGAGGACCAAGTCTTCAACACAAAATTTCTATAAAAATAAGCATTGTAAGCCAAAGCAACAGTGGCTCACATCTGTAGCCTGTAATCCCTGAAGTTTGGGAAGCTGAAGCAGGAGGATCGTGAGTTCAAATTTCTAGCCTCAGCAAAAACAAGGCATTAAGCAACTCAGTGACACCCTGTCTCGAAATAAAATACAAAATAAGGCTGAGGATGTGGCTCAGTTGTAGAGTGCCCGTGAGTTCAATCCCTAGGACCCCACCTTCAAAAAAAAAAAAAAAAAAGCATTGTAATGGTCCCTATTTTATATCAGAATTTCATGGAGTACAGTAAACAAATATAACTCATTTCTTTTTAAAAAATATTTTGTTTAAGTTGTAGTTGGAACAATATTTTTATTTTATTTTTATGTGGTGCGGAGGATTGAACCTAGCACCCCACACATGCTAGGCAAGTGCTCTATCACTGAGCCAGAACCCCAGTCCCATAATTTGCTGAGGGCCATTGCCAAGTAGGAATGACGCATCGAAATTTCCTTGCCAGCGTACCCCATGTTAAATGGACTTGCCTTGGAAATTCGCTGTGACATTGCATGTGTGTTTGAGAAAGGTGACCCTGCTCAAGGACGAGGGTGGATCCAGGTTTAGGGTGTATCCTGCAGGTTTTAGGAAGTATCCCGGTTTAGGATAATTTGGGTTTAGGGTGTTCCCGGTTTAAGACAATCTGGGTTTAGGGAAGTTCCAGGTTTAAGGTTATGGCTGCTGGGAATAGGGCGTATCCTGCTGCCTGAGTTCCCGTTGAGTTCTCATGGAATTGAGAAAGTATTTGGGGACGTGAATTGCGTGGCAGAACTGGGATTTCCCCAGAACATGTGTAGAGGGCCAGTGTGAGTTTGGAATAAAGAATTGCTGTTTGAATCTACAAAGCTGTGAGTGGCTCGTGATCTTGTGCCCAGCCAAGACATTGGCAATAATTGATTTCTTCATATCCACTTTTGTCTTTTGGTATCCATATTTGCAGTCAGAGTAAATTTTCTATGATTGATTTCTACTGTGGATGTCAACCTCATAAAATCAACCTAATTGGTGATGAAGAAAATTGCATTTTGTTTTAGTCTGCTTTTGTATTGCTGTGACCAAAAGGTGTGACAAGAACTATTTTAAAGGAGGCAAAGTTTATTTGAAGGCTCACAATTTCAGAGATCTCAGTCCATAGATGGCTGGCTCGATTGCTGTGGGCCCAGGGTTAAGGCTAAACAACATGGCAATAAAGTGTAGTGGAGGAAAGCAGGTCAGGACATGGACACCAAGAAGCAGAGACAGATTTCTCTGACCAAAGACAGAATATAAACTGAAATGCATACCTTGATGACTTACTTCCTCTATCTACACCCTACTGCACACAGTTAGCACCCAGTAAATCAGCATCGGTTTGATGCACCAAATACATTAAAAGTCTCATAACACAATCACTTCACCTTTAAATCTCTGGCATTCATTCTCTCACACATGAGCTTCTGGGAGATATATCTCAACCATAACATATTTATTTGGAGATAATTAGAATTGCAATCCAGGTAAACACATGTTCAAACTATCTTAAAAATTTGCCCAAAGCTTTTGCAAAATGGCAAATGCATTTAGAGCTTGAAATGACAAGAGGGTTAAAAATTATATTACTTATTAGTCAGAAATTATGATTGGTGTTGTCAAGCTGTTTTGTAAAAACAGAATTGTGTATAGTCTTAGTATCTGGAAGTTTGGAGGAAGGGCTCAGTTGCACAGGTCAGCAGAAATTCACAATGTTTCCAAGATCAGCTAGCATCTGGAATTGGGCTCAGCTGTATCCGTATTGCATGTCTAGGGCCTTCTGCGAAACTGAGAAGGCATGAAGACTGCCCTTCAAATGCTTATTTCTGTGATTAAGTTAAAAATAATTTCAGATGTGTCACCCAGAATAACATCCATGAGTATATAAGACTTCATCTCACTCCAGTCAGAATGGCAGCTATTATGAAGACAAGCAACAATAAGTATTTGCAAGGATGTGGGGAAAAAGGTACACTCAAACATTGCTGGTGGGACTGCAAATTCGTGCAGCCAATATGGAAAGCCATATGAAGATATATTAGAAAACTGGGAATGGAACTACCATTTGAGCCAGTTATCCCTCTCCTCAGTCTATACCCAAAGGAATTAAAAACTGCATACTACAGGGACACAGCCACATCAATGTTTATAGCAGCACAATTCACAATAGCTAAACAGTGTAACCAACCTACATGCCCTTCAATAGATGAATGGATAAAAAAATGTGGCATATATACAAAATGGAATATTATTCAGCAATAAAAGAGAATAAAATCATGGCATTTGCAGGTAAATGGATGAAGTTAGAGAAGATAATGCTAAGTGAAGTTAGCCAATCCCCAAAAAACAAATGCTGAGTGATTTATTTGATAAAAGGAGGCTGATTCATCATGGGGTAGGGAGAGGGAGCATGGGAGAAATAGACAAACTTTAGATAAGGTAGAGGGGTTGTAGGGGAAGGGAAGGGGCATGGGGTTATTAATGATGGTGAAATGTGATGATCATCATTATCCAAAGTACAGTATGAAGAAACGAATTGGTGTGAATATATTTTGTATACAACCAGAGACATGAAAAATTGTGCTCTATATATGTAATAAGAATTGTAATGCATTCTGTTGTCATATATAAATAAAAATAATAATAAAACAAATTTAGGTCAACCTCTTTTACATTTGACTGACAAAAGGATGACATCAGACTTACATATTCTAACTGCCATGATGATTCTAGGACACTTTGGCCCATACTACCCAGTTATAATTGGAACCCGTTCTTATAGATGTTATGGTTATTGAAATTACCCTTATTGCTCTGAATTCTGGAATCTGGTCTATGTAAGCTTGCTGAGGAATGTAACATATTCCATCAACTTAAGCCAAGGGGGCTGCAGGTAAATTGCTTCTTGGAAAAGAAAGCATGTGCTGGGTGCAGTGGCACATGCCTGTAATCCCAGTGGCTCTGGAGGCTGAAGCAGGAGGGTCACGAGTTCAAAGGCAGCCTCAACAAAAACCAAACACTAAGCAACTCAGTGAGACCCTGTCTCTAAATAAAATACTAAATAGGGCTGGGGATGTGGCTTAGTGGTTGAGTGCCCCTGAGTTCAATCCCTGGTTACCTCCCCCAAAAAAGTAAGCATATGGGGCTCAGCACAGTGGGACCATTTTATAGAATTATTCCCTTAAGTTCATGTTCTTACCATTTGCATCAGTCTGCTCCCTATCCAAAGGTTTCAGATACAAATAACAATAGCCTCTCGACTTGATTATATGTGTTCTAAACCAATGTTTGTCCATTTTTATTTTTTTCCTTGACCTTTCCCTGCTTTGATTGAAATCTTTCCATAGAATAGCATTAATGATCAACTGGGATGGATCTGTCCCAGGAAGTCATGGTCCTTATCAATGGGATGAATTTGTTTCAGGAAGTCATACCTATTAATGGAAGGGGTATTTGACAGTGGTGGTGATGAAATAATTTTAAGGGCTTTACATCACATTTAATCAACAGGAGGAAATTGAAAGACAAGAGTCCCAGGCAGGTCAATGACAAACCAAATTCTCAGAATTCATCAAAGAACCCAGTGAGTCTGTAGCTAGGTAAATATTTTCTAGTTGCTAAAATACAAATATTTTGGTATAGTAGTAATTTTGAGGCACTGGAATAAACAATTTAAACAAGGCAAGAACAGGCCAGATGATACACAACTACACATATATTTATTCCTCTACAAGATCCACTCATTCCCAAAACACTTGTACTACTTCCTCATGGTTTTAAAAACATTTCCAGAACTTTATAGTTTAGCATTTTTTTCCTACTTTAGAAAAAAACACTGTCATTTTTTTGGAAAAAAAGTACATTTTATTTTCCTTAATAGATCCTCATATTCCATAACTTCCTTTCCTCACATACAGAATTGTTTCCCTACTTATTTTTAGTTTTGATTATCATTTTGGGTAATTATGAACTAGCCTTCCATAAACTAATTCCACGTTATAACATATTAGAAACACATGCTTTCTCAGAACACAATTTTTGAATGTGGAAACTGACCCAATATATTTAGCCTTTTTCCTCAAAAATATTATATAAAAGCAAAATGAGATAGAATATTAGCTTTAAACTTATGCTTAATAATTGATGTTTTAGTATTTTAACTTATTTGGATATGACCTAGATATACACTGAACATTATTAGCTTAATTTAATGCAATCTTAAATTTTTTAGAAACTGTAAGTGAATTTGAAACTAAGAATTCATTTATAAATATTTATCCTATTTACATTAAGGTAATCTAGTCATTAACAATTATATTTGAATTGCTCTTGGAAATTTTAGAGGCATTGAACAAAACTAGCCAGCTACCATTGCAAGTTATCTCTCTGTTAGCCATTTTCACAACATGCAGATATCAGTTTGAATTTATCTAAGAAAGAATTCTAAAATTAGAAACATAGGTATTATGATGATCAGATGACAAAACAGCGTTTTTATTAAAAGAAAAATATTGAAATTATCTTACTTGCTTAAAAATTTTTAAGTCATATAAGCTTTAAAAAGCATTTATGTCCATGCTATTTAATTTATGAATACTCCTTTATTTCTATTTCAATTTGGTACCATGTAGACAACACATAAATACATGTATAGATTATAATATATATGCATAGATATAAGTATACATGTAAACATAAAAAACAAAAAACACACATGGCACATATATGAAAATACAGGTAAAGACAAGGATCTTATAGCTTTATTTTAGATTGTTACATATCTAGCTTTTAATTAGTTTTTTTTTACCTTAAACAATCAAACTTTTTATTACTTCTCCTATTGTCCCAAGGGTTCCGTAGCTAGTCAACCTTAAATTTTCATTTGTAAAGGTGTGAGTTTTTAGATAAAACAAGGAAAACATTTACATTTCAAGTAAAGAAAAAATAACATCTAAACAGTATTATTTGCTGAGACAAAGAAGAATATAGATAAAGGTCCAAGTAAGACAAAATGGTCAAGAGTAAAATTTGCTGTACAAATTTAAAGTTTTCTCACTACACAGTGGCAACTTCCTGATAAATGGAAACTTCTTTTGAATTTCTTTTACAAGGAGTTTCAAAATAGCCAACAAAAAAGTCAGAAAGTTTGGAGACTCATGTGGTTGATAAAATTAAGTCCTTCTAATCTAGTTCATTTCTTTTTTTTTTATTATTTTATTGTTGGTTGTTCAAAACATTACATAGTTCTTAATATACCATATTTCACAGATTGATTCGAGTGTGTTATGAACTCCCATTTTTACCCCGTATACAGATTGCTGTGTCACATCAGTTACATTTCCATTGATTTACAAATTGCCTTTCTAGTGACTGATGTATTCTGCTGTCTATCCCATTCTCCACTGTCCCCTCACCCCTCCCCTCCCCTCCCCTCCCCTTCTCTCTCTCCATCCCCTCTACTATAAATCGTTTCTTCCACTTCTATAATTTTCCTCCTACTCCTCCTTTCCTCTTATATGTAATTGTGTATAACCCTGAGGCTCACCTTCCAATTCCATGCAATTTCCCTTAACTCTCACTTTCCCTCCCGCCTATCATCCCTGTTTAATGTTATTCTTCTTCTCCAGCTCTTCGTCTCTACCCTGTCCTTGGTTACTCCCCTTATATCAAAGCAGACATTTGACATTTGTTTTTTAAGGATTGGCTAGCTTCACTTAGCATAATCTGCTCTAATGCCATCCATTTCCCTCCAAATTCTATGATTTTGTCATTTCTTATTGCAGAGTAATACTCCATTGTGTACAAATGCCACATTTTTTTAATCCATTCATCTATTGAAGGGCTTCTAGGTTGGTTCCACAATCTTGCTATCGTGAATTGTGCTGCTATGAACATCGATACATACAATCAATCAACAAGTACATGAAAAAATGCTCAACATCGCTAGCAGTCAGAGAAATGCAAATCAAAACCACCCTAAGATACCATCTCACTCCAGTAAGATTGGCAGCCATTAAGAAGTCCAACAACAACAAGTGCTGGCGAGGATGCGGGGAAATGGGTACACTTGTTCATTGTTGGTGGGACTGCAAAATGGTGCAGCCAATTTGGAAAGCAGTATGGAGATTCCTTGGAAAGCTGGGAATGGAACCACCATTTGACCCAGCTATTCCCCTACTCGGTCTATTCCCTAAAGACCTAACAAGAGCATGCTACAGGGACACTGCTATATCGATGTTCATAGCAGCACAATTCATTTCTTAATAAAACCACAGACTTGGGCATAGTCCTTTAATGAATAGGACAAAGAGCATCTTATAAGCCCACTCTATCTGGAGGAGTATCTGGGAAAAACTCCTTGTAGCTTTCTAAAGCTTTACCATCCTGTTTTAATTTACTATAGTGTGGAGAGTGGACTATGCCCTGCTCAGAGTTATTTCATGTTATATAGTACAACAGCTTTCGGGCTATACCTAGCCCTGAGTACCTTCATTTTATAAGCAGTAGTTTGCCCTTAGATACTCCATTTTAAGTGTAAGTGGTAAAGCAGAACAACTTAGAGACTTGTCTGGGCAAATAAATAACTACCAGATTTTGGACGTACAGAACTTACTGGAAAGAATTATCCCCAGCCATATACACAATCATAGAGCACAAACTGAAAAATTAATCATGCTAATAAAAAGGTGCTACCTATGAACTTTATCAGATTAGATCACAGTCACACGGATGCATGGACATATCAAATCCATATTGGAGAAAAAAGGGATGTGGGCTTATCAAATGCACAATATCAAGAAATAATGAAATTCCCTCACTTTAAACACAAAAAAGAGGGGTATCTGCCTGGCATGGTGGCACATGCACACCTGCACGCAAATCTGTAATCTCAGTGACTCAGGAGATTGAGGCAGGAGAATTGCAAGTTCTACCCTTATGAATATGGTTAGAAATATCATTACAAATAGGTATGTTTTAGAGGATCCTCCATAGCATAAAATATAGTAAGCAAACTATAAAAACAATATGAAACCTAGATACATTTGTTTCCCTGAATAGAACTTTCTTTAGAAAAAAAAAAATAACTGAATCCTTAGTTTATTATACTCAGCAGTAACTTCTACTAATAGAAGTGTTAATTAGAAGTCACGTGCAATGAGGTGAGTTATTTCTGAATGGTAATAAATGCTTTGTGGAGACATTTCACTACTTACATGATAGTTAATTTTATGTAAGAATGTCAGCACCCATTTACTGAGAATTTTGAATTAATTCAACTTATCTATATAAACTTGTGTTTAATTTAATGGCAAATAAAATATTTTCTGACTAGAATAGCCTCTCTATCAAAGGGTATTTTTAGGAGGCTATAAAATGGCAGATTAGAAACATCTAGCACATACTGGCTTCTCCCTGAGATTATATCAAATTGACAGTTGTGCAGCTGCATAATGGAAAGTGGGGTGGCTGTGGGAAAGCACTACAATATGACTCAGACAGTCAGCCACCAGATGAAATCCTGAAATATTGTTTTTAGGACAATAAGAGAATTTTTTTAAAGAAATAGATTGCACCAGCACCAGGTACATGGCTGCTCAGTGGGGCAGTGGAAGATTTTATTATACCAAGCTGAAAAAAAAAATCCTTAGTGATTTTATGAAACACAGACTTCCCTATCAGGCAAATATGCAATCTGAACAGATAGGAGACTTTAATCTGTAGTGTAACCTATAGTGCTTTGATGGGGAGAAGAGATTTCCTGCACTGCTTTCCTATAGATTCAGTAAGAATAGGGAAGGGGAGCCATTTTAGAAGTGTCATCGTTGTTTAGGTTTTATGCATGGGAAGTCAGAAACTCCTTGTATTTTTTGTTTTCATTTATATTTTGTTTGTCTCAAGACATTTTTAAGTTTCCATTTTAATTTACTCATTGACTCTTTGATTGTTCAGGAGCATTTTGTTGAATTTCCATGTATTTGTGAATTTTCCAAAATTCTTTGTTACCAATTGTTAGTGGTCAGGAAAGACACTTAATAAAATTTTAATCTTCTTAAATTTGCTGAGGCTGTTTTGGTGCCCTAGCATGTGATTTATGCTAGAGATTGTTCTGTGTGAACTTGAAAAGAATATATACACTCTGTGGTTTGGTGGATGATTTATATGTGTTTTTTAGGTATATTTGATCTAAAGTGTGCTTCAATTCCAATGTTTTATTATTATTTGTCTAAACATTGTAGAAAATAGAGTGTTGAAATCCCTTAATATTGTTGTAATTCCTCTCTCCTTTCAGATCCTTTAATATTTGTTTTACATATTTAGGTGCACTGATTTCAATTGCACATATATTTACAATTATTATAGCCTCTTGGTAAATAGATCCCTTTATCATCATATAGTGTTCCTTATTTCTGTTTTCATTTTTTGACTTAAAGTTTATTTTATTTGGTAAAAGCTTATACCTGCTTTCTTTGGATGGATTTCCATTTATATGGAATATCTTTGTCTATGTCTCTGCCTTTAGGCTATGTGTATACTTAAAAACCAAGCAAGTCTCTTGTAGGCAGCATGCAATTGAGTCTTACTTTTGCCATTCAATCACTCTTTGACGTGAGTATAGATTTTCTTGAAATATTAGAATTTGCATGTTTGCTGAGCATATACAATTTACTAAAATGCCTATAATTCTGAATCCTTTAAGTAATTTTCTTGCCTTCCACATGAATGCTGTATTTTATATGAATTACCTAATACTTCCTTCATTGATAATACTCTCTTTACCTCCTCATTACATTTTCTCTTTATTTTATATTTTAAAAACAGCAAAAAGACATTATTCACAATTCTTGTGAGGTAAGCTATGGAACTCATTTTTCTAAAAGCAACAAAATATTTACTAAGTAGTAATATATGCCAAACAAAATCCAAGCCACTGGGGATTTACAAATAATTATATGTTTTATGGTTTAGATATGAATGACCCCCAAAACTCATGTGTGAAACAATTCAAAGAAGATTTAGAAGTAAAATGATTGGGTTATGACAGCCTTCAATCAATCAATCAATTAATCCCTTGATAGGGATTAACTGAGTGGTAACTGTGGGCAGGTAGGCTATGACTAGAGTAGGTGGGTCTCTGGGGGGGTGACTTTAGAGTTTATATTTCTGACATGGTGAGGACAACTCTCTCTCTGCTTCTATGTTGTGATGTCCTGAGTCACTTTTCTTCACCACACTTTTCTGCCATGGTATTCTCCCTCACTGCAATCCCCAAGAAATGAAGTTGTCCATCTATGAACAGACCTCTGAAACCATGTGCCCCCACATAAACTTTACTCCTCTAATTGTTATTGTCAGGTATTTTGGTTGTAGCAATAAAAAAAAGCTGACCAAAATTGAAATATGGACCCCCATATAAACTTTTCCTCCTCTAATTGTCTTTTGCTTGCAGCAACAACAAAAAAACGGACCAGAACCAAAATTGGTACCAAGAAGTGGGGTCATTGCTCTGACTAACCTGACCATGGGTTTCAGAAGCCTTTGGAGCTTTTGGGAATTTGTGGAAGGAATTTTGGAAATTTTAGCAATGAAAGCTGAAAAAGCTTTAGATTAGAGTATGAGGGGCTTAGTGGATGTTTCTGGTGGTAGCTCAGGAGACCAGAATGCTGATAAGACTGTGCAGAGTAAAGACAGGGCTCATGAGGTTTCAGAGGAGGACTTTATTGGAAATTGGACTGATGGCCAGTCACATAATGTTTCCGCTAAGGAGTTGTCTGCATTTTGTCCATGTCCTGAGACTATTTGTGAGTCTGAACTTAAAGGCAATGGACTTCTTACTATGGAATAAATTTCTAGATATCCTAGCACTCAGGCAGTAGCATGGATATTGCTGGAGGCTTTTAACCAAATTTATTGGGATAATCAGGAGCAAAAAGCAAATCAGAATGAGTTAAAAAAAATTGCAGTTTGGTTAGAAAACTGTGAATATATTCGGGACTAAGAAAGTTATGGTTGTTAAAGACATTATAGCCACTAAAGAAATGCCAAAAACTGCCCAGATACTGTACAAAAGATGGTTTAGAAGGTATCTCAGGGATTGACAAGACCACACCCATTTCAGGCTCAAGAGTGTAAAAATAAATATTCCTTTGAACAGAGACCAGTGGGGCACCCTGCTTGCATAAGAGGGCCTAGGAAAGTTTTTCAACATGCTCAGCCACTGAGAACCTCAGAAGCTGCTGAAGCCAGGGTCTCTGGAGGCTTAGCTACTGCTTGAGATGGCAGCAGACCTTGGTTGCAACCATGTGTTACGGTTTTGTAGGAACTCAGGATGCAAAAGTTAGAGGGTCACAAAGGCATCCACCCAGATTTCAAAAGAAAGTCTGGGGAGATAGGCAATGTGCAGCAGTTAGAATCCCTGTGAGCATCCCATGAGGGCAATGCTTAGAAAGGAGAGGAGGAAACTGAAGCTTTAGTGGAGGCTCCTGGGATTAAGACATGCAAGTAATGTGAGACATCTGCCAAGGAAAGACACAGGGATTAAGTTGAGACAAACCAAAAGAAAGGCCATGTGGTCTGCAACCAGCAAGGCCACAGGGGCAGAGATATACAGCCCTTAGAGAACATCACAATGTCATTGGTACCAGGTGCCAGACATGGAACAATAGAACTTGTTTATTCAGATGAATTTTGGTCTTTGTTTGTTCCCATACTTTCCTTTTATGCCCCTCTTTTTTAAGTTTTGGAATATAAATGTTTATTCTCTACCTTTGTATATTGGATATATAAAAATTGTTTTTGATTTTTGCAGGCACTAATGCTGATATTTTACCTTGAACCTAAGAAGAGCCTTTGGACTTTAACTTCTGGGCAATCTTTCAACTGTTAAGAATATGGAGATCCTTGGAAATTGACTAAATGTATTTTGTATGATGGGATTGGCATAAATTTTGGGGTTCAGAGGTAGAAGGTTACTTTTTAGATGTGAGGTGCCTTCCAAGAGCTCATAAACTAATGTATGAGGCAATGCAAGGAAGTTTTGAGGTGAAATGATCAGGATGTGAGAGTTTTAACCAATAGTGAATTAATCTCTTGATAGGGATTAACTGAGTGGTAAGTAAAAGCAGGTAGGGTGTGGCTGAAGGAGGCAGATCACTGGGGGCATGTCCTTGGGGTTTCTATTTTGTTGTGGTGAGAAGAGCTCTCTTTCTGCTTCTGTGTTGCAATGTCCTGAGTTGGTTTCCTTCATTACACTCTTCAGCCATGATGTTCTTCCTTACCGCAAGCCATGAGGAATGGTGTTAGCCATCTAAGGACTGAAACCTCTGAAACTGTGAGTCCCAAATAAACTTTTCCTCCTCTATTTGTTCTTGTCAGGTCTTCTGGTTTCTGCAATTAAAAAGAAAGCTGACTAAAACAATAATCTTCCTACTTAAGAATAAATAGTCTGGCCATGGTCTAGAATAGATAAAATTTCTATGAACATTAGTTAATTCAAATGTTCAACTTTTATTTATTTATTTATTTGTTGCATTACTGAGGATTGAACCCAGGAACTTGCACATGCTAGGCAAATTCTCTACCACTGAGCTACTTCCCTGGATCTTTTTATTTTGAGATAGGGTCTCCTTAAGTTCCCTAGACTGGCCTTGAACTGGCTATCTTCCCTCTCAGCCTCAGTAGCTGGAATTATAGGTGTGTGCCACCACATCCAGCCCAACACACATTTTAAAGTGCATGTTAAGGGGCTGGGGATGTGGCTCAAGCGGTAGTGCGCTCGCCTGGCATGCGTGCGGCCCGGGTTCAATCCTCAGCACCACATACAAACAAAAATGTTGTGTCCGCCGGAAACTAAAAAATAAATATTAAGAAGAGGGGAGGGGAGGGGAGATAGTTGAGGATAGGAAAGGTAGCAGAATACAACAGTCACTAATATGGCATTATGTAAAAATGTGGATGTGTAACTGATATGATTCTGCAATCTGTATTTGGGGTAAAAATGGGAGTTCATAATTCAAGTCCACTTGAATCTAATGTATGAAATATGATATGTCAAGAGCTTTGTAATGTTTTGAACAACCAATAAAAAATTCTCTCTCTAAAAACAAAAATTCTCTCTTCTCTCTCTATTTAAAAAAAAATAAAGTGCATGTTAAGTGTCAGGAACTGTATTAGGCACAAAATATATAATGTAAATAGAGTTCTTTCTTCTGTGGAACATACATTCTTCAAGGAACACAGACATTAATTGTAGATTCTTGTAAATTTATATAAGTTTGCAGAGGTGACAGTGTTATTGTTTGGAAATTCAGTGTCCCTCAAGAGCCTATGTGTTAAAAACTTGTTCCCCAAAGTGGCACTATAGGAAGATGTTGTCATAACTTTAAGAGGTTGTGTTACTATTGGGAATGACATTTTTGTTCCACAAAAATGCAGGCGGCAAATTGGCAAGAAAAATAAATTTATTCAAAGCCAGCTTTGAAGAAAATAGAGGAAAATTTTCTGTCTCAAATTTCCACCTTCAGTGAACTCAGAGGCTAGGAAACCTTTAATAAGAGAAAGCAAAGTGTGATAAAAGGCAGGAATATATATACATATGCAGATTTAGTTAGTCAGAGAAACTGTCAGTTTTACTTTCCTTGTCCTCTGTCCTCAGCAGGAGAAAGTTTTTATGAGAAAGTTCAGAAGTTAAAACAATTTGGAGCTTCAAATTCAAAAGGGGCTCAGTTTCAAATCCTGCAGGAAAACAAAAAGCTGCCCTCAATAGGAAAGGGAGTTTGTTTCAATGAGGCCAAGTGGGAGGTTTTAGGAAACAAAGCATGTTTTAGTTAGCTTCTTCATCTCTGTGACCAAAATAGCTGGCAAAAACACCTTACAGAAAGAAAAGTGTACTTGGGGCTCCTGGTTTTGATACTGTCAATTATTGGTGATGAGTCCTGCTTCCGCACATGTTGAAGTTTGAACATTAGAGAAGCACACCAAGGCAAGCATAAGAAACAAGGTTTATTTAAAAAGGGGTAACATAGACTTGTGCCACAAGGGAGAAGGGGGCCGTAGCTGGTAACATGGTATCCCAAGAAACGGGGTGTTCTGCCCTTTGTATATGTCCCAGGCTTCCTTTGTTCTCCTGATTTTCCCCCCTTATCTTTCTCCTTCCTCCATATAAGACTAGGCTCAGGAATACTTGGTAGGATTGCCAAAAGGTGGGAAATACGTGGGCTGAAGGGGGAAGTCCAGGATAGAGCAGCCCAGGACACATTAACAACCTTCTAGCTCCCTGTAGGGAGGGGAGATTCCTGGGACAGGTTACCTTGGCAACAGGGTGGAGCAGGGGCAGGTTCTTGATAAGACCCCTCAGGGGACAGTCTCCAACTTCTCATACTCACTCAAAATTGGCCTCCTTGACTGACCCTAGTGACCCAAGGCTTCCAGATAAACTCCACCTGCCTATAGTTATCATTTAGTCAGTTCATTGAAATTAGAATGGACTAATTACATTACATTTCCCACAATACAATCACTTTACTTCTGAGCATTCCTGCATTAATAGGAGATCTTCAAGGACACATCATATTCAAACCATAACAGAACATATGCCCTCAAAGTGGGTTTTTATTTCTCTGGTCTCCTTCTATTTATCTTTTTTACATCTTGACCATAAGAGGAGTAATTTTACCAAGCACTGCTACAATCAAGGGCTGCCTTTCCATAGACCCAAAAACAATGGTGCCAATTCATCATGGACTGAAATCTTCAAATTTGTGAGCCAAAATAAATGTTTTCTTTTTATAAAATGATTACCTCAATTATTTGTTATAGTAATGGAAAACTGATTAATAAAGATAGGTTGTGTTATGCTTGAATTCGGGACCCCCAAAAGACCACCAGAGACCAAGATCAATGTAAGCAGCAAAGAGGTGTTTATTGCGAGCTAGCTCGGTCTTCCGCGCGCACACACAGCAACTGGTGAGGCTGAGATGCCCTGAGCCCAGGGTTTGCAGCAGTTTTATACACTCTTTGGGGAAGGCAGGGACCCCACATACATCATAGCATCACTTAGCAAATCATCACACACCGCGGGGAAATCAAACAACAACTCTAAAACATGATTAGCACATTCACTGGCAGGAACAAGTTGGGTAGGGGTGATTGGTTACTACAAGAGGGGGATTCATTTGAACTGATTGGTTTAAGCCACAAGGGGAGTACCTGCTGAACTACATGGTTTCCCAACATGTTATCAACCACCATAAACTACTGGGGGGTCATCTGACATCCCAGGTATTTTCCCTGTCTCATGCTGATTGGTGGCCGCTAGGGGGTTACTATGGGTCCCCACCTAGCCTGACTGAGTCAGGGACACCTGGTGCAGCAGATCTCTCCTGTAATTTGTAGATAAACAATGGTATGTGCCTAGGAGTGCTTCCCGGGTCTTTCCAAGGACAAGGGTCACTCCTCCTTCCTTGGACAGACTTTGCTCTGAGGTAGAGGCTGGTTTTTCAGGTTGTACACAGGGATGTACATGATACTAGATTCTGCTTTGAATTTGACCTTGTAGGGGAGTTCAGGAAAAATTTTTTTATGAATAAATGTGTTTTTGAAGGTTGAATGAGTTTACTAACAAAAGGGGGAAGGAAGAACCTTCCAGGTAGATGAACTTGCATATCTAAAGGCCCACTGACCAGAAGAAAAGATGAATTAGGTGACCTGAAAGAAGGTCAGTGTGAATACAACTATAAAAGTTGGGGAAAGTGAGACTATTGCTATATTTATAGATTAGACAATTTAGGACTTTTATTTATCTTAATTTCTAATGAAAACCCATTAACAATCTGATCTGTATTTCAAATCACTTTGGCAAAAAGATTAAGAATCAATGCAATTAGCTACTAGATAATTTAAGATGTTATTATGTAATCTATCTGAGAAATAGTAACTATAAGTAAAATGGTGTTCATGAAGTTGTAGAAAAGTGGATGTATCTGAGAGATGTTTATTTACACAAAAGCCCATCAGGTTTCATGATGGATTGGACCTGAGAATGAGAAAGAGGGAAGTGTGAAGGATGACTTCTAAATTTTGTCCTTACACAATAGGATGTTACTACAATTGAGTGAGATAAGGAAGACAGGAAAAGGACAGATTTGGTGTGGGTAGATCATAAATTTGGTACTGGGGATCTTTCATATAATACTGGTGAGATCTTCCATAAGAAGGCTGAACTAAAATGGCAATAATATATACTCTTATCATATGACGCATCTAAAGAGAAAAGGTTTCCCAATTTCATTGCTGTATATGGCATGTGCCACAGTCTTTATTCTTTATCCCACCATGGGATAAAAAAAAAAAAAATCCTTTGTAAATCTACATTACTAAGAGACCTCTTTTGTACTAGTGTGAAGATAATGTCTTTCTCTACTGAAAAGCAAACATTTGCTATAACCACACTGACCTCCTTTTTAGTCCTCAAACATAATATGTACATTCTGGTCATGAAATGTTTGTAACTTTTGTTTACATTGCATAGAGTACTCATTATCCAGAAATCTGAATGCTAGCACCCTCATATCCTTTATGGATATACTAAAATGTCACCTTCTCAATGAGGAATATTCAATGAGTTAAAAATTGTAACCTGGTTCACATATCCACTTCAAGCACTCACCATTCTTTTTTTTAAAGAGAGAGAGAGAGAGAGAGAGAGAGAGAGAGAATTTTAATATTTATTTTTTAGTTTTCGGCAGATACAACATCTTTGTTTGTATGTGGTGCTGAGGATTGAACCCGGGCCACGCGCTTGCCAGGCGAGCACGCTACCGCTTGAGCCACATCCCCAGCTCTACTCACCATTCTTACACTCTTCTTTTCCTTTTTTTCTCTTTTTCTTTTAGCATTTAACATCTCATAATATCCTATGAAATTTATTCATTAATTTTGTTTTTTGTTATTTTATTTATCATCTACAACCTGGAATATAAGTCCATGAATACAAGAAATGTTATTCTGTTCAATGATTAGTTAACTAACAAAAATTATTATACCCCAAATTATTTGAGTGGTGCCTGGAAAAATAAGTTAAATTGCTTATAAAATACAAAATCTCAAGTATTTTTTATTTTTTTATTGATTTTAAAAAATGACAGTGGAATGCATTACAATTCTAATTACACATATACAGCACAATTTTATATCTCTGATTGTATGTAAAGTATGGTGACACCAATTCATGTCTTCATACATATACTTTGGATAATAATACCACATTCTACCATCCTTGCTAACCCCCTGCCCCATCCCTTTCTCTCCCAATGAAAATCAGCAGACGGAGGTAATACCCTAAAGGAAAAACTAATCAAAGATGAAAATCAAGTCATGATAAATAACAAAAATAAACAAATATGGCTGGGAATACAAACCATGTCTCAATAATAACCCTGAATTTTAAAAGCTTAAACTCACCAATCAAAAGACAGCCTAGCAGACTGGATCTAAAAAATACACCCAACAATATGCTGCCTACATAAGACTCATCTCATAGGAAAAGACATACACAGACTAAAGGTGAAAGGTTGGGGAAAATCATATCACTCACATGGACTACAGAAGCAAGCAGGGGTGTCCATCCTTATATCAAATAAAGTAGACTTCAAGCCAAAGTTAATCAAATGGGATAAAGATAAACATTACATACTGCTCAATGGAACCATACACCAACAAGACATAATAATCACAAATATACATGCCCCAAACAATGGTACAGCTATCATCAAACAAATTCTTCTCAACTTCAATGGTCAAATTGACCACAACACAATAAACTTGGGTGACTTTAACACACCTCTCTCACCACTAGATAGATCTTCCAAACAAAAGTTGAATAAAGAAACTACAGAACTCAATGATATAATCAATAACTTAGGCTTAACTGACAATAGAAAAAAATTGAAAGAACAAAAAGTTGGTTATTTTAGAAAATAAATAAAATTGAGAGACCCTTTGCAATGCTAACAAAGTGAAGGAGAGAGAAAACTCAAATTACCATCATACGTGATGAAAAAGGTAATATCACAATAGACACTACAGAAATACAAAGGATAATTAGAAATTATTTTGAAAACTTATACTCCAATAAAATAGAAGACATTGAAGGCATTGACAAATTTCTTAAGTCATACAATTTGCCTAGATTGAATCAGAAAGATATACACAATTTAAACAAACCAGTATCGAAGGAAACCAGCGGCCACCATCTTGGAGAGCTGAAGTAACCACCGCCACTCTCCGACAGATTGCAACAATAAAACAGGTGTGCATTACTCAGCTCATCTCCCATACAGTGGAGAATTCACATAAAATCTCTCCTAGGCTTTCCGGGGGAGGGATTATCAGAGCAAGCCTGCATAAAGACTTGGGGAAAACTATAGACACCGACCTTCAACTCCCCCTCCCATCAGCGGGGAAAAGAAACCTGTCTTGCCAGCACTGGGGGAGGGGCAAGTGGAAAAAATCAAAACAATAGAGTGTCGGGGTTCTCAATAGTCACCCTCCACACCCAACAAACGGCAGGCCCAGAGTACAGTTTGAACTGCCGAGAGGCATCACTCAGGGGAAATCTGGTCTAGCAGGAGAAACCAGGACAAACAGGAGAAACTAGGGGACTAGAGGCCAGGCCCTAGCGACTGGGCGGCTGGAGACCGCCCGCCCGCCGACAACCGGGAGCTGAAACCAACCAGAGACAGTCCAGTCCTACCCCCCAATTCGGACACCCCAGCAAGGAGCCTGGGGCCCGCCATAGCAGAGAGGTGACGTCACTGGAGCTTGGCCGTTGGAATTCCTTCCCAGTGGAATCCACTTTAGCAGGCATAGTCTACCAACACAAAGGAGAGACAACAGAGATATACAAAACACAAACAAATCTATAGAAGAGAGCAGAAACACAGCAATCAAATAGAGCTGGAAAGTAACGTGAACATCATGAAAAAAACAAAGTAAAAAAGGAGTACAAACAATGCAGGACAACTTAAATCTACAGGAGGACCTAGAAGCATCAGAAACATGGATAGGGAAAGAACTCAAGGCATACCTAACTCAGATGGAAAGGAATATTAGAGAAGACATGAGACAGCAAATCCAAGCAATAAAAGTATATTTTGAAAATGAATTAAACAAACAAATTCAAATGGCAAAGAACGAGCTCTACCAGGAGATAGAGATCTTAAAAAAATCAAACAGTAATCCTAGAAATGCAGGAAACTATAAACCAAATTAAAAACTCAAATGAGAATATTACAAAGAGACTAGATCAAGTAGAAGTCAGAAAATCAGATAATGAAGACAAAGTTTATCAACTTGAAAAGAATATAGTCAACACAGAAAATAAGCTTAAATCCCACGAGCAATCTATTCAAGAGATATGGGATATCATAAAAAAAAAAAACAAATCTGAGAGTCATAGGGATAGAAGAAGGCACAGAGACTCAAACCAAAGGAATGGACAGCATATTAAATGAAATAATTCTAGAAAACTTCCCAGAGATGAAAGATGGAATGGATTGCCAAAGCCTGGAAGCCCACAGGACCCCAAACATTCAAAACCGTAATAGACCAACTCCAAGACATATAATTATGAAGATAGCCAATATACAGAACAAGGAGAAAATATTAAAAGCTACGAGAGAAAGTAGGCAGATTACATTCAGGGGTAAACCAATTAGGTTAATGGCTGATTTTTAATCACAGACTTTGAAAGTGAGAAGATCCTGGAACAATGTATTTCAAACGCTGAAAAATAATGGTCTCCAACCAAGAATACTGTATCCAGCAAAATTAAGCTTCAGATTTGACAATGAAATTAAAATCTTTCATGATAAACAAAAGCTAAAAGAATTCGCAGCCAGAAAACCAGCACTGCAAAGCATTTTGGGTAAAATTCTACAAGAAGAGGAATGGAAAAATAGTGCCCAAAACCAACAGCGGGAGGTATCTCAGTAAAGGGGGAGGAAAAAAAAACAAAAAGTAAAAACTAGCCAAACTAAAATAAATAAATAAATAAACATGACTGGAAGTACAAATCATATTTCAATTGTAACCTTAAATGTTAATGGACTAAACTCACCAATCAAGAGACACAGGCTAGTAACCTGGATCAAAAAAACAAACCCAACAACATGCTGCCTTCAGGAGACTCATATGATAGGAAAAGACATACACAGGCTGAAAGTGAAAGGTTGGGAAAAATCATACCACTCACATGGCCCTCGGAAGCAAGCAGGAGTGGCCATACTCATATCGAATAAAATCAACTTCAAACCTAAGTTAATCAAAAGGGATAAAGAAGGACACTATATCCTGTTAAAAGGAACTATCCACAAACAAGACATAACAATTATCAATTTATATGCACCAAATAATGGTGCAGAAACGTTCATAAAAAAAACTCTCCTCAAGTTCAAGAGTCAAATTGACCACAACACAATAATTATGGGTGACTTCAACACACCACTCTCACCATTAGACAGATCCTCCAGACAAAAGCTGAATAAAGAAACTATAGAACTCAATGACACAATCAATAACCTAGACTTAACTGATATATATAGAATATATCAACCATCGTCAAGTGGATACACGTTCTTCTCAGCAGCACATGGATCTTACTCAAAGATAGATCACATATTATGCCATAGGGCAACTCTTAGTAAATATAAAGGTGTGGAGATAATACCATGCACCATATCTGATCATAATGGAATGAAACTGGAAATAAATGATAAAAGAAGGAAGGAAAAATCCAGCATCACATGGAAAATAAACAATATGGTACTGTATGATAAATGGGTTACAGAAGACATAAAGGAGGACATCAAAAAATTCTTAGAGATAAACGACAATTCAGATACAACATACCGGAATCTATGGGACACAATGAAAGCAGTTCTAAGAGGGAAATTCATTTCCTGGAGTTCATTCCTCAAAAAAAGAAAAAAACCAACAAATAAATGAACTCATACTACATCTCAAAACCCTAGAAAAGGAAGAGCAAAACAACAGCAAATATAGCAGAAGACAAGAAATAATTAAAATCAGAGCGGAAATCAATGAAATCGAAACAAAAAAAAAAACATTGAAAAAATTGATAAAACTAAAAGTTGGTTCTTTGAAAGAATAAATAAGATCGACAGACCCTTAGCCATGCTAACGAAGAGGAGAGAAAACTCAAATTACTAACATACGGGATGAAAAAGGCAATATCACAAAAGACACTACAGAAATACAGAAGATAATTAGAAAGTATTTTGAAACCCTGTATTCTAATAAAATAGAAGACAGTGAAGACATCAATAAATTTCTTAAGTCATATGAGCTGCCCAGATTGAGTCAGGAAGACACACACAATTTAAACAGACAAATAACAAAGGAAGAAATAGAAGAAGCTATTAAAAGACTACCAACCAAGAAAAGCCCTGGACCGGATGGGTATACAGTGGAGTTTTACAAAACCTTCAAAGAAGAATTAATACCAATACTTTTCAAGCTATTTCAAGAAATAGAAAAAGAAGGAGCTCTTCCAAATTCATTCTATGAGGCCAAATCACGCTGATCCTGAAACCAGACAAAGACACTTCAAAGAAAGAAAACTACAGACCAATATCTCTAATGAAGTTGGATGCAAAAATTCTCAATAAAATCCTGGTGAATCGAATACAAAAGCATATCAAAAAAAGTATCAAAAAAAAGTGTTGGCGAGGATGTGGGGAAAAGGGTACACTTGTACACTGCTGGTGGGACTGCAAATTGGTGAGGCCAATTTGGAAAGCAGTATGGAGATTCCTGGGAAAGCTGGGAATGGATCCACCATTTGACCCAGCTATCACCCTTCTTGGACTATTCCCTGAGGATCTTAAAAGAGCGTACTATAGGGATACTGCCACATAAATGATCATAGGGGCACAATTCACAATAACTAGACTGTGGAACCAACCTAGATGCCTTTCAATAGATGAATGGATAAAAAAAATGTGGCATCTATACACAATGGATTATTACGCAGCACTAAAAAATGACAAAATCATAGAATTTGCAGGGAAATGGATGGCATTAGAGCAGAATATTCTAAGCAAAGCTAGCCAATCCTTAAAAAACAAATGCCAAATGTCTTCTTTGATATAAAGAGAGCAACTAAGAACAGAACAGGGAGGAACAGCATGAGGAAAAGATTAACATTAAACAGAGACAAGTGGGGGGAGAGAAAGGGAGAGAGAAGGGAAAGTATATGGAAATGGTAGGAGACCCTCAATGTTACACAAAATTACATATAAGAGGTTGTGAGGGGAAGGGGGGGGACAAGGGAGAGAAGTGAACAACAGCAGGGGAGGTAGAGAGGGAAGATGGGAGGGGAGGGGAGGGGGGATAGTAGGGGATAGGAAAGGTAGCAGAATACAACAGTCACTAATATGCCATTATGTAAAAATGTGAGTGTGTAACCGATGTGATTCTGCAATTTGTATTTGGGGTAAAAATGGGAGTAAAAAAAATAATAAAAAAAATAAACAAACCAGTATCAACTGATGAAATAGAAGATGCCATCAGAAGCTTACCAACTAAGAAAAGTCCAGGACCAGATGGATACACAGCCAAGTTCTACAAAATGTTTAAACAAGAATGAATACCAATACTCTTCAATTTATTTCAGGAAATGGAAAAAAGAGGTAGCACTTCCTAACTCATTCTAGGAGGCCAATATCACCCTGATCCCAAAGTCAGGCAAAGACACATTGAAGAAAGAAAACTTTAGACCAATATCTCTAATGAATATAGATGCAAAAATTCTCAATAAAATTCTGGCAAATTGAATACAAAAACATATCAAAAAAATCAGGCACCATGATCAAATTGGATTCATGCCAGGGATGCAAGGTTGGTCCAACATACAGAAATCAATAAATGTAGTTCATCACATCAATAGACTTAAAGATAAGAATTATATGATCATCTCAATAGACACAAGAAAGCATTTGACAAAATACAGCACCACGTTTTATTCAAAACACTTGAAAAACTAGGGATAACAGGAGCATATCTCAACATCACAAAGGCTGTCTATACTAAGCCACAGACCAACATCATTCTAAATGGAGAGAAATTAAATCCATCTCTAAAAACTGTAACAAGACAGGGATGCTGTTTTCACCACTTCTATTTAACATAGTTCTTGAAACACTGGCTAGAGCAATTAGATGAAAGAAATTAAAGGGATATGTATAGGAAAAGAAGAACTTAAATTAGCACTATTTGCTGATGATATGATTCTATATCTAGAAGACCCAAAAAGCTCCACCAGAAAACTTCTAGAACTAGGAAATGAATTCAGCAAAGTAGCAGGATATAAAATCAATACTCATAAATCAAAGGCATTTCTGTATATCAGTGACAAATTCTCTGAGAAGGAAAACTAACGCATTTACAATAAAATCAAATAATAAAATAAGATACTTGGGAATAAACTTAATGAAAGAGGTGAAAGATCTATACAATGAAAACTACAGAACCCTAAAGAAAGAAATCAAAGAAGACCTTAGAAGATGGAAAGTTCTACCTTGCTCTTGGATAGGCAGAATTAATATTATAAAAATGACCATACTACCAAAAGCACTATACAGATTTAATGCAATTCTGATCAAAATGCCAATGGAATTCCTCATAGAAATAGAAAAAGCAGTCATGAAATTCATCTGGAAAAATAAGAGACCCAGAATAGCTAAAGCAATCCTTATCAGGAAGAGTGAAGCAGGTGGCATCACTATACAAGAACTTATACTACAGAGCAGTAGTAACAAAAAGAGCATGGTATTGATATCAAAACAGGCTGGTAGACCAATGGTATGGAATAGAGGACACAGAGACTAACCCACAAAATTACAATTATCTTACATTATACAAAGGTGCCAAAACATGCATTTGAGAAAAGATAGCCTCTTCAACAAATGGTGCTGGGAAAACTGGAAATCCATATGCAACAAAATGAAATTAAATCCCTATCTCTCATCATGCACAAAACTCAACTCAAAGTGGATCAAGGACTTAGGAATTAAACCAGAGACTCTGCGTCTAAGAAAAATTATGCCCTAATATTCGTCATGTGGGATTAGGACACAACTTCCTTAATAAGATTCCTATTGTGCAAGAATTAAAACCAAGAATCAATAAATTTGATGGATTCAAACTAAAAAGTTTCTTCTCCGAAAAAGAAACAATCTGTGAGGTGAATAGAGAGCCTATATCCTGGGAGCAAATTTTTACCCCTCACACATCAGATAGAGCACTAATCTCTAGGGTATATAAAGAACTCAAAAAGCTAAGCACCAAAAAATCAAATAACCCAATCAACAAATGTGCCAAGGACCTGAACAGACACTTCTCAGAAGAAGATATACAATCAATCAACAAATATATGAAAAAATTTTCATCATCTCTAGCAATTAGAGAAATGCTAATCAAAACTACTCTAAGATATCAACTCACTTCAGTCAGAATGGCAGCTATTAAGAAGATAAATAACAATAAGTGCTGGTGAGGATGTGGGGAAAAGGGTACACTCATACATTCCTGGTGGGACTGCAAATTGGTGTAGCCAATTTGGAAAGAAGTATGGAGATTTATTGGAAAACTGGGAATTGAACCACCATTTGACCCACTATCCCTCTCCTCGGTCTATACCCAAAGATCTTAAAAACAGCATACTACAGGGACACAGCCACATCAATATTTATAGCAGCACAATTCACAATAGCTAAATTATGGAGTCAAGCTAGATGCCCTTCAGTGGATG
This sequence comes from Spermophilus citellus, assembly GCF_964194105.1. Taxonomy (NCBI): domain Eukaryota; kingdom Metazoa; phylum Chordata; class Mammalia; order Rodentia; family Sciuridae; genus Spermophilus; species Spermophilus citellus. Next base: position 94,013,691 of record NC_138190.1, on the reverse strand, counting down.
CATGGATAAAAAAAAGTGGCATGTATACAAAATGGAATATTATTCAGCAATAAAAGAGAATAAAATCATGGCATTTGCAGGTAAATGGATGTAGTTAGAGAAGATAATGCTAAGTGAAGTTAGCCAATCCCCCAAAACCAAATGCTGAATATTTTCTCTGATATAAGGAGGCTGATTCATAGTGGGGTAGGGAGGGGAAACAAGGGAGGAATAGAAGAACTCTAGACAGGGCAGAGGGGTTGAAGGGAAAGGATGGGGAATGGGATTAGCAAGGATGGTGGAATGTGATAGACATCATTATCCAAAGTACATGTATGAAGACATGAATTGGTGCGAACATACTTTATATACAACCAGAGATATGAAAAATTGTGCTGTATATGTGTAATAAGAATTGTAATGTATTCCACTGTCATTATTTTTTAAATAAATAAAAAGTATTATATTAGAGACTACGTGACTTTTGATCCATTTCCAGTCTCGAAGTGTATCTTGGTAAATAGTTTAGGCTATTTTGCTAATTGATTAATAAAGAGATAAGTGAACAAGGAGGTAAAAAACCTGAAGATGATTAGTTTGTTCTTTTTATTTCAGTTAAATAAATATTTATTTATTTATAAATAAATATTTCAGTTATCTTTTCAGAAGTATCTAGCAATTACTTGGACGTTTCTTCCAAGAAAATTATCCTATGTTCTTTCTCTCTCCTATATGTATGTTGGTATTCATACACATAGACATCCATAGTCATAAATGTAAAAGGATAGATTTCTAAGTTCATCTAATCACTATCTCCTGTAAGATGGTTCTTCACCAATGATAGTATTTACTCATGAATTTTCAGTTTATGAAGTTGTGAAAATATACATTCAGTAGAAATTGTAATTTTAAAATTTGATCTTTTTCTGGGTTAGTAATTAGTGTTTTGGTACTGTCCTGAGATGCTGGGCAGTGGCAAAGACCTATACCTCCCAGTCAGCCATATAATACTGAGGGTAAACAGCAAAGACTATTGGGTACAGCATTGCTAAACTATGATATTTGGTTAATTAAGTTTATTAAATACATATTTAATATCTGACAAAATTATGCTCAAATTGAGGAGCATCTATATGTTCCTGCTTATGAGTTGGCATTTCTGGAAATGTATAAGAAAATTATAATGGTATTAAAATCACATCTATTTATATGCTTGTCCTTTGAAGAATATACAAATACTATTTTATTCTCAAAATCACACTTCCTGAGTCATTCTGTCTGCCCCTTTCACAGGCACTTGAAACAGCCAACCTTTTTCTTTGGCCTATATTTTTGTTCCAGGATCAAATAGTTGCCAGTTTTGATTGTGATAGTGATTTTATATGGTGCAAGCAGGAAAGCAAGAAAAATTATTATGCCAAAACAATCCATGTACACATGATTTTATTCAAGGGGATTCCTCTGAGGCCAAAGCTTTCTTTTTTATTTCAGCAGTTTGTTTAAAAATGTGTGTAGATAAGTAGAGTCCCAAAAATCTAAGGAGACATTGGTATGTAGCTGACTGATAATGTATTACTAAAGAAACTTCAAATAATGACTCAACTAAATGGCTTTCATATTGGATTAAGTTCTATTTTTGTCTATTCAACAAATGCTTCTCAAACCTCTCAGTGATATTCAAGTTGCTTAAGGAGGCAGTATAATCTTTCCTGCACTATATTATTGTCAATTACTTTTACCCTTTCATTTTGATTATGAAGTTCTCTTCCATAGAATGTGCTATTTCCCTTAGACCCAAACTGTCACTCCATGCATATATCTTCTTTTTTAATTTTTTCCTTTCTTTTTAAAATTTGTTTTAATTAGTTACACATGACAGTACAATGACCTTGACATATCATACATTTGAATCAGATGGGATACAATACCCAACTCACATGACACCTTGTCCATAAAGTCTTCCCAATTTTCTTTCCCCTTAGTAGGATTTAATCTCAAATAGCTTCTGAAATACTATAGCACATTTTTCCCTCTCTTATGAATTGCATTTTTCTGTTTAGTGTAATAGTTACTTTTTTTTACTTATTTTCTCTCTTTTTCCTGACAGCATATTTCTTGATGGCAGGATAGATGACTGATTCAGTTTCACTTTAGGTTTTACTCTAGGTCTAGGGCAGTTCCACTGTGGTCATAAACTATAGAAGCAACAATTTTATCTTTAGTAAGCAAAAAATTCCATAATATTTCCTTCTTGAAATAAAAAAATCATAGTCATATGCAAAGTTTTATTTTTCAAATGTTGATCAAAATAAGTCTCTCATTGTAATATTATGTGACTTTTCACAGTAGAATACACTGAATTTATATTTAGGATATCAGTGTCATGGCAGATTAATTGTATCTGTCAAATGTTATTGAATGACTTACTGAGCAGGAATACCTTTTTAAATTGAGAATTTAAATGTATGCTTTTACTTGGTAATATATTCATGCACTTCAAAAGCATAAGGTATAAAAACTAAGCACATATGCACTCATACCCACACACGCACACAAACACAAACCTCCCAACTCTGCCCTCAGTCAGTCATTTATTTTTCTTGTAACCAAATACAAACATGATTTTTTATGTGTATCCATCCAGGATTGTTGTGCCTAAACAAGAAAATACAAATGCATACTCATTTTTTGTAGAACTGAGAGCATACTATGAATTTTTTTCTTCCATTTTTCTTATTTCAGTTAATAATTTATTTGAAGATACTTCCATATTACACCTACAAAATATCTTATTATATTTTCCCTTGTTGGTGATTATTGAATTATAGAGATGTAGCATAATTATGTACAGAATAACCCATCTAAAATCCTCCTTTTAAAATTGTTTTTAGTTGTAGTTGGACACAATACCCTTATTTTATTTATTTATTTTTATGTGGTACTGAGGATTGAACCCAGGGCCTTGAACCCACATGCTAGGCTAGTGCTCTACTGCTGAGCCACAACCCCACCCAACATCACGTAAAATTCTTAAAGTGTCTTTTAGGAGTAAAATTACGTATATATTATATCAGAATATTGTAATCCTTTAAAAATTATTATTTTTTCATTATCAATCAGGTAAGTATTCATCACCTAGTTTAAGACATAAAATATGATTGTTACATATACAGGATCCTGAGTCCCTCTTCCTGAAGTCATCTTTTCTTACCCCTTCAGAAGTAATTATTTTACTGAATCTTGTGTTTATCATTTCTTGCTTTTTAAAATAATTTTACCAGTTATGATTTTATACGTGAAAATATAGTATTATTATTTTTTTAGTTTTGATATGTATACTAATAAAATCATTCTTAAGTGTACTTCTGAAACATTTTTCAGTGTTTTATCCTGAATACTCATGTATCGTATGTGATATTTTTAGAGTCAATTCTCTTCAATTTTTCTGCTTAGAATTCACTATATAAGACATCACAGTTTATTCATTTTATTTTGAATGGACATTTAAGTTGTTTCTGTTATTTATGTCTAGCATGCAAAGAAGTTAAAATCATTCTACTATATATCCTCTGATGTAAATATGTAAGACATTTTAGAAGAGAATGAAATGCCTACATCTAACAATACTGTGCTGTATACTTAAAATGTGCTAAGAGGGTAGAGTTATGCTATTTATTATTATGTTTTCCATTTGAGCTCCTGTGTCAACTCAGGAATATTCGGAGGTAAAGTGATTGGATTGTGATAGCTATAACCTAATCAATCCAACCTAGTTTGAATGAATTGACTTGTGGTAACTATAGGGAGGTGGAGCATGGTTAGAGGAAGTAAGTTATTGAAGTATGCATCTGTCCTGCAGTCCCCTTTCTCTCTATGTCATAACCCTTCCATGAGCAGAACAGCTTTTCTCCCCTGGGCCCTTGAGGCCCCAATAATGTACTGCCTTACCTTGAGACCAGAGCAATGAATTGGGCCTTCTGTCTATGGACTGAGACCTCTGAAATCATGAGCACCAAATAAACTTTTCTTTCTCTAAGTTGTTCTTTTTGGGTATTTTGGTGATAGCAATACAAAAGTTAACTAACAAGTATTCTTAATACACATTCAAAGGAATTTGGAAAAAAATAGGAGATGTTTATGGCCTTGATTGTGGCGATAGTTTTGTGGGTATCTATTTCTCACCAAACTCATCAACTTGTATGTGTTAAATATACACAGATTTTTACATGTCAATCATACGTCAAGAAAACAGAATTGCTTTTTTTCATAAAAGGATAATTTTATAGCATTAGATACAATGAATGATATTTTATATACAAGTACTATGTTAAAGGATAATGTCGAATTTTTACAGAAAGTGTTTATCCCATGTACATTCTAACTCAACCTGTAACACTTATAGATTATAATATTTGCCATCTTGATGAATTTAAATTACAGTGCATTTTAATTTTGACTTGCATTTTATCATTTGATAACAAGATTTACAATCTTTTTTATGTTGATTTATTACTTTGTTTTTATTGTTTTAAAAATGCCTGCCCATTTTTCCATTTGTTTTTGGTTATATGTTTTTTCTTTTGTTAGTTCATGCAATCTTTGCATATGCTGGATACTAATATTTTGTCAGTTAATATGTTGAAAACAGTTTGTCCAAGTACTTGGTCAACATTTTCGCTTTATGATAACTCTGGTTAATAGAAATTAAAATTAATAATCAAATCCATCAACATTTGTATTTATTATTTTTATTTTGATATTTTAAATTCTTTATTAAATTAATGAAACACATTTATTATACTATAATTTTATCTAAAATTTCATAGTTTTATGAAATACTTTGAAATAGTTCCTTCACCTAGAATTATTGTTTGGTTATGGCTTTATTAATTCTTTTTCCCAAAATGTATGTACTTCATAGAAATCCAATAATATCTATGGTATATATTTAAGCCAACATTTTCCTTAAAATTAAAAGCCATGATAATGCAAAAATTTAGTTTTTATAATTTAATACAAATAATAATAGTAGCACCATTTATTTTAATACCATTCCCAACTCTTTAGCTGTGACTTACTATTAATCAAGATTCCATACATTTATTCTTCAGTCTCTGAGCTCTGCTTCTTTTCATTTCCTTAATTTTAACATTGCACTTATTTACTATATCTTCATTTTGCATACCTGTATAAATATTTGTTACATATAAAATTCTGTTAATATTTATAAATGATATAAATTTTAGAATTTTCCTCTTAAATTATACAGAACAAAACAAAACAATCTCAAAAATAAAATAATAGCAAAACACAAATCATAACAAAACAAATGTTTCAAAATATCTTCTCTCTTATTTTGAATTGCATTGAGACCATAGGTCAATCGATGGAAAATCAGTTTGTTTACTACAACAAATCTTTTATTCCATGAACTATGAAAATTTCTCAGTGTATTCTTTTATTTAATGTTTTTCTATATATAAGAATAAGAATATATGTATATAAGAATAAGAATATATGTATATATAAGATATATAAGAATATATGTATATATATAAGAATATATGTATTCTTTTATTTAATGTTTTTAATGATATTGTAAATGCTATTTTTGCAGGCATTTATAATTTCTATTTTGCTTTGTTCTAGAAATGTAAGTTTATTGATTTTTATGTCCAACTAAATTGCTAAACTCTCAGTGATTATAATACTTTATCTGTAGTGAATTATTTTATATTTTCTTTATAAACAGATATAGCTTCTATGAATAATGTCATTTTTGTTTCTTCCTAAGACATTTATAACCTTTTTTTTCTTTGTGTGGGGCTATATTTCTTCCTTGTAGCCTTAACACTATTCCTGTGATTCAGTATTCACACTTGCATATTTTAACTCAAAACGTGTCTGTTCTTCCTCTTCTTCTAGTATGTGGGAGGATGGGTTAGAGCCAGGGGTCCATGCAATGTGGTCTGCAATCTAGAGCAACCCCTTTTCCTCTAACCCTAAAGTTGTACCTTCTCTCTTTTATAATTTTTATACCTTATACTAACACAGACTTTTAATTAGAGTGCCTTTAATACATTTATCCTTAATGTAATTACCAGTAAAGTAGAATTTGTGTATGCCATTTTGGTATATACTTTCTATTTGTTATACACACACACACACACACACACACACGCACGCACACCTACATGCACACATGCACACACTATTTCTGCATTCTTTTTTCTGTTAAATAGGTATTTTCAATTTTAAAATTTAATTATCTTGCTGTGCTTTTTGCTATACATATCGAGTTTTATTATTTGACTGTTTTGAAGATTATAATTAGCATTTTAATTATAACAAGATAGTTTAGATTAATGCTAGCTCAGTTTTTATATAAATATTTATTTTTTAGTTGTGGGTGGACACATACCTTTATTTTATTTTTATGTGGTACTGAGGATCAAACCCAGTGCCCCACACATGCTAGGCAAGTGCTCTATTTCTGAGCCACAACCCCAACCTCAGCTCAGTTTTAATTGTATACAAAATATCCCCCTCTATGTACATCTTTCTTAGTCCATTTGGGCTGCTATAACAACATACCATACATTAGAAGGCTTGTAAATAGCAGAAATTTATTGCTCACAGTTCTGGAACCTGGAAAGTCCAATATCAAAGTGCCAGTAGATACAGTATACGGAGATGACCCTCATCTCCAAATTCAGTGAGATGACATGTTCTCTCTTGCACCTCATGTGGTGAAAGGACCAAGGCAGCTGTCTGGGGCAGTGTCTTATTATAAGAACACTAACACCATTCATGTTGTACCTGCTCTTGTGGAACTAATCACTATCTCCTGATAACTCCTCCTAATATGACTATCATGGGGGGGGACAGTTTCAAAATAAAAATTTTGTGGGAGACACAAATATTCATATTATTTCAATCTCCAATTCTTCACCTTCTTTTGTACTCTTACTGACATATACATTACATACTTAAACTTTGGGTGCACCTCAGTACAGATTTATTCAGTTATCTTCTAAATCAGATGAAAGAAGAGAAGTGTTAGCAATAAAAAATATTTAAACTGTCTTTTATATTTATGTATGGAGTGACCTTGCTGGTGCTCTTTATTTCTTTATGTGTAATTTGAGTTATTGTCTAGTGACTTTTCAATGTAAGGAAATCTCTTTAATATTTCTTGGAGTGCAGCTTTGCTAGAGAAGAATTCCCTCAACTTTTGCATATGTGAGAATGTTCTCCTTTATTTTTGAAAGATAATTCTTTATTGACTTGACTTTTCCCCACAGCATTTTAAATATACCCCATAGGTCTATATGTGTTCACTTTTCTTCATTTTTTTTCCATCTTTATTTTTCAGAGTGGATAATATCAATTGCTTTACTTTCAAATCCATTTATTATTTTTGCTATTTTGTCCCTCTAGTGAATTTGTCATTTCAGTTATTGTAGTTATAAACCCTAGATTTTTCTATTTGATTCCTTTTAGTATATGATTTAATATCTTTTTATTGATATTCTCTATTTGATGAGACATTTTCTCAGATTTCCCATTAGGCTTTTAGACATGGATAACTGCCAAGCTACTCTGGTTTTAATCAAGATTGCACATTGCTGATTTTCACAGCTACTATGGAATTGAAGAAGTATCATGGTAATAAGACAAGTCAAGTTAAATGCCAAAAACCTTGTGGTTCTCACTGAGATTGAGCTGTATTTCTTGAATAAAGATTCCTAAAAGTCTTTGGATAATTTTTGGAGATTTAAAAATGTTGATTCTATCATTTTTTAATCAGATTCTTATTGATTATGTGCAAGAGAGGATTTTTGTCAGTCCTTACTCAACCATTTTTATTGACATCACCATATTCTTTCTTTTTGAGTCTATTCTGGTTTGATATATTATTATAAGTATTGATATCTATTTATATAATTCTTAAAAATAGTTGTTCATAATGTAATCACATGTATTTTATGTGTGTATAAACATAAAACTTATTTATAATTATATATGTACATATATAATATACATTATTATAAAATATATATAATTTTACGCAGTGCTGTGTATTGAACCCAGGGCCTTATGCATTCTAGGCATGCATTTTATATTCCTAGTCCTATCTGTCTGTCTATCTATCTATCTAATCTATCTAGTACCAGGGATTGAACCCAGGGATTCTTAACCACTGGGTCACATCCCCAGCTCTCTAGCCCCCTTTCATTTTCCATTTATATTTTGAGACAGGGTCTCACTAAGTTGCTTAGGGCCTTGCTAAGTTACTGAGACTGGCTTTGAACTTGCAATACTTCTGTGTGGGCCTGCTGAGCTGCAGGATTAAAGGCATGTGCCACCACACTGGTTTACTCTTATATTTTTAATGTTTTCTTTGTCTACAGACTTGTAATCTTTTCCTTTCACAGTATTATTTTTTTATATCTGTCATTATTTGGTGAATGAGTGATTTGTGAATTTTATTAATTTGTTTTAAAAATCAACTATTGAATGTTTGGTCCTATTGAAATTATTTTTTTGTTTTATTAATTTATGCTATCATATTCTTCACTTTTTCCCTCTAATTTTTTATTTTATGCTGTGGTTCATCTTAAATGTCTTTAATTAGATTTCTAGCATCATTTTCTTATATATTATTTTGATATACATATGAACACTATAAATTATATTGCAAATACAGTTTTAATTTCACCCATGATTTTTGACAAGTATTTTATTGTTACATAGTTAAAAATTAACTTTGATTATTTTTCAACCAATGAGTTAATTAAAAGCATATAATTTTTCTCTTCTGATTTTTTTTATTTCTAAGTAATTATGATATTTGCAGAAAAATATATTTCTGTTACTTCAGTGTTTTTGAAACTTAACAGCCTCATATATGTTCTATCCTTGAATGATTTTTTTTGCATGCATGAAAAAAATGTGCTCACTGTATTTATTAAACATACACTTTAAATTTTGTTTTTAAAATACTCCATATTCTTACTGATTTTTTAATCTACCAGATAAAATTGTTGTTTAAGAAAACAACATATTGTTTGGACATATTTTTTCTACAAAGGTTCTGATATATATATATCTTAGATTTAAAGTCTCTGCTACAATTACTTAACTATACTGTCATAGCATAAAATTAGTCATGGCGATACTTAAATAAATAGATGACTTTTTTAAAATAGTAGAATAAATTTAATCTGTGTGTAATAGTTTGCTGATCCCTTGCTTAAATAAACATTACTGTTACCACTTAGTATGATAGTGGATTGTCTATTTCTACTGACATTTTGTCTTTTTTTAATCCTCTTTTTGCTATGCAGTAAGGTATGTAAATTTTGAATCATATTTTCTAAGGTAATATAAGCTTATTGCAAACAAAACTTTACATTTTTATAATTTTATTCTATTTTGTTTCATGTATGTTTATCTAATAAGATAAACTATATTAAACTAACATCAAAGCTTTTACTTCATTTAGATTAAATGTAGCTGTTTTCCCAACCATTTATTTAAAAACTTTTCTATGCTTATATTTTATAAGGCTTTAATATAAGTTGAATATAGTACAGCTTGAAAAGTGTTTTCATTGGACTGAAGGATTTATTCCTTTACATTTATTATAAATAAATATATATATATATATATATATATATATATATATATATATATATATATATTTATATCTATCATGATAATTTTCATTTTGGATTTGTTTGCCCTTTACCATTTATCTTATCCCTTTTTTGCTTATGCTTTATAAAATGTGGTATTTTAAATTGACACATAATAATAGCATAAATTTATGGAGAATGATGTAATGTTTTTATACATGTGTATATTGTGTAATGATCAAATATCCATCACCAGAAAATTCTATCATTTCATGTGGCAAGACATTAAAAATAATGTTTTAATAGCTATTTTGACATACGTACTAATTATTATTAATTATAATCACCCTACTATGCAATAGAACACCAGAACTTTTTTTTCTTTATCTAACTATAGCTTAGTGTGTATTGATTAACCTCTCCCCATTCTTTTCTCTTACTTATCCTCCCCAGTTTTGGGTAACTTTTATTCTACTCTCTACTTCTATGTGATTGATATTTTATATTCTATTTGTGAATGAGACCATATGATATTTGATTTTCTGTGTCTAGCTTATTTCACTTATTATGTCCTCCAAGTTCATGAATGTTATCACAAATGACAGGATTTCATGATTTTTAATTATTTTAAAATTTTAATTTGTTATATATTACAACAGAATGCATTAAAATTCAGGATTTCATCATTTTCAATGACTGAAGTTTTACTCCATTGTGTACATAGACCAAATTATCTTAAGGAATTTATCTATTGATTGATACTTTAGCTGATTCAATGTCTTGGTTATTTGAATAGTACTATGATACAAATGAGAGTACAGATATATCTTTGACATATACTGACTTCTTGACTTCTTTTTCTTTGGGTATAAACCAAATAGTGGGATTTCTGGATCATATGATAACTCTATTTTAAATTATTTGAGTAATCTCTAACACTGTTTTCCATAATGTCTGTAGTAATTTACATGCTCATTAGCAATATGTAAGGGTTCACTTTTCTCCACACCCTTGATAGTTCTAATATTTTGTCCTTTTGATAATAGTCATTCTAACTAAGTGAGGTGATATTCATTTTGTGGTTTTTGCTTCTGTGTCTCTTATGGTAAGCAGTTTTGAGCATTTTTTCATATACTGTTGGTCATTTAAATGTCCTGTTTTGTGAAATGTCATTGCAAATCTTTTGCCCATTTTTTCTATATATTTGTTTTCTTGTTATTGAATTCCTTATATAGTCTGTATATCAATCCCTTGTCATATACAGAGTTTATAAATATTTTCTCCCATTCTATAGGATTTTCTCTTCATTTTTTGTTGTTGTTTGTTTATTTCCTTTGCTGTGCAGAAACTTTTTAATTAGATGTGACCTCTTTTTCTATTTTTGCTTTTGGAATCTGATTTTTAAAAAAAATTCTTACCCAGTCCCATGTTTTCTTTTAGTAGTTTCATAGTTTTAGGTCATACATATAGATTGTTAGTCCATTGTTAGTTGATATTTGTAATTGGTGAGAAATAGGACTTTCATTTCATTCTTTTGCATTCAGTTTTTCCAGCACCATTTATTGAAGAGAATCTACTTTCCCTAATGTGTGTTCTTAACACCTTAATTGAAAATCAGTTGGTTTTAAATGTGTGAATTTATTTCTGAGATTTGTATATTCTGTTCCATTGGTCTGTCTATTTTTATACCAATACCATGCTTTTTTGGTTACTGGACCTTTATAGTACACTCATGCACCACATTGTACCATCATAATTATGTTTTGTTAAATGATGAACTGTCATGGTACTGCAGTCCCATAAGGTGTTATATCACCCAGTGATGTCATAACCACCTTAACTTTTGTAAGCACACTCTATGATATTGGAACAACAAAATTACTTAATGATGAATCCTTCAGAATGTATCCCATTTATTATATAATACATAATTATATATTTTGAATTTAGAGAGTTTGATTACTCCAGCTTTTTTCTTTCTAAAAAATGCTTTGATTATTTGAAGTCTTTTGATTATTTGAAGTCTTTACATAGCATTTGAGGATTGTTTTTCTACTTCTGTGAGGAGTGTCTTTGGTATTTTGATAGGTATTACATTGAAACTGTAGATTATCTTAGGTAGAATGGACTTTTTGTTAACAATATTAATTCTTCCATTCCATGAACACAGAATATTTTTTCATTTAGTTTTATCTTCTTTAGTTTCTTCCACACTTTTTATTAGTTCATTGCAAAGAAATTTTACCTGCTTGGTTAAATTTATTCCTAGGTAATTTATGTTTTGTAGCTATTTTAAATGAGTTTATTTGTTTTTCAGATAGTTTTCTATTGTTGTATGGAAATGCTATTGATTTTTACTTCTATTCTTCAGTGGTTACCCAAGGATTTTTAATATTCATACTGAAATTGTTATAAAATTATTACATTTTTATTGTATTTTGTTAAATACCAGGGTCTTGGAAAACCTTAATCATGAAAATGTTCTAATTTATATGTTTTAGTCTTATGTATTTTAATTATTTCAAAACCATAGATGATATATTTCATTTTATTTCATACAGTCATTATTCTTTTCAAAATCACACAAACTTACCTTCTAATTTATAATATTCCATTTGGGATCATTTCTTCTATGCCTTAAATGCATCCCTCAGAATTTTCAATAGAATTTCTTTTTTGAAATTTCTGTATTTTTTATTTGCCTGCAAATACCTCTATTTCCCAATTTTTAGGGAGAGTTTCATTGTACATGCATATTTAGCTTTTAGTTGTTTTCTATGAGCACATTGATAATATTATTCTGTAAACCTCTGTCTTCGATATTTTCTTTTGAAATTCAACTATAACTATTACTTTTTAAAGGTAATCTATCTTTACTTCTAAGATCCTCTTCATTGTGAGGGGTAACTGTTCTGCAGTTTCACTATTCTCCTTAATTTATTTTTTAAAATTATATTTTTTAAATTTAATAACATATACAAAGTCGAGGTAATTGATTAGCTAATCCCCAGCTATAAGAGTAGTTCCACTTAAATGTATATCAACTATGTTTAGATTAATTTCATATATACTTATAGCCATTTCTACTTTCAATCCCCAGATTATTTTAAAGCAAGTTCTAGCTATGTTTCTTTAACAAATATGTTGACTTTTTAAAAAACATAACCATAATAATATTTTCCAGTCTCCAAATTTCTTTTTTTAAGTTGTAGATGGACACAATATATTTATTTTATTTTATGTATTTATTTTTATACAGTGCTAAGGATCGAACCCAGTACCTCACACATGCTAGGCAAGTGCTCTATCACTGGGCTACATACACCCCAGACTCTGGTAATAATTAAATATAATCTAATATATAATCAGGATATGAGCTTCTCAGTTGTCTTTGATATGTGCTTTTCTCCCCTTTTAAACTATTTGTTAGAGTGAATATCAAATAAAATGCAGACATTATAAATAATTGAAACGTTTCTTAAGTCCCTTTTTATAAATATTTCTTTTTTAGTTGTAGTTTTATGTGGTGCTGAGGATAGAACCATGTGCAAGGACACATGTGAGGTGAGCACTCTACCTCTGAGCAACAACCCTAGCCCCTCTTAAGTTTCTTTTAATATGTATATCCTCCTTCTACATGCTATTCTTTTCCTTACAACTCATGTATGTCTTCTATGGTCTGAATTTTATAGATGCATTGTATATTTTCTTTAATTACTATGCTTGAAATTCACTGAACTAACAGTATCTGTGGATGATTTTTTCAATTTCAGGAAAATATCAGTCATCATTTCTTTAAATATTACCTTTGTAACATTCTGCCTTTCCTTTTTGTCTTAGTCCATACTGTGTTGCTATAACAAAATATCCAAGGCTGGTTGTTTTATAAGGAAAAGAATGTTATTTAGCCCACAATTCTTGAGGTTCAGGAGTATAGTTCCATCATCTGCTATTTCTTATGAGAGCCTCATGGCAGATGTCATAAAAATAGTGGGAGTATGTGTGGAAGAGACATTCATGGGAGGTGCTAGACTCCCTTAGAACAACTCATTCACAAGGAAACTAATCAAGTACTACAAGTCCTGCTAAGGGTGATGTCCACATGACCTAATTGCCTTCTGCTAGACCCTACATCAACACTACCACACTGGAGACCAGGCCTCCAGTACATAAAACTCTATGGAACACACCATATCCAAAACAGATAAACCCATTCATTATCCTCTCAATACAAAATATAATTATACTATTCCCATGGTCCCAAAAGTTTAGTCAATTTCAGTATTGCCTAAATTCAAGTCTAATGTCTAACCTGAGACTCAAAATAAATTCTTTTTAGCTCTTAGCCAATGAAATATATATTAAAAATTTCATATTTCCAAGATATAGTGGTGGAACAGTTGCAGGATAGACATTCCTCTTCCAAAAAGCAGACATAAGAAAGTACAAAGATGTAAACAGCCAGAAGCAAGACTAAAACCCAACAGAGCAGACATTGAATCTTGAAAGTCCAAGTTGGCTGCATGCTCTGAATGCTGAGGTTAAGGGTGGGCTCCCAAGCTTTTAATTGCCCCATCCATATGGCTTTATTGCAGCCCATGTACCTTCTCTCACAAGCTAGCTTTCAATTCTGCCAGTGTTTCTGTCTTTCTGAGGTCCTGGCAGTAACTCCAGTTACTTGCTCCACTAGATTTTGTGTTTGATAATTTTATCAGTACTTTTGCTTCTTTATCAGGCCTCTGTCTACCCTACCAGACTTTCCTTTGAAATTTAAGTGGAAGCCACCATGACCCCACAGCTCTTACATTCTGGGTTACTTACAGACTTAGCACCATATGAATTCCACCAATATCTATTCTTTGACCCCTTCAGAGTAGTAGCATGAGTCATGCCTGGGCCCACTAGGTCCATGGTTAGAGAGTCTCTAGAGTGTTTTATTAGCAAGCAGGGAGAAAATTTTTGACATGTTCCTGGTCAGTGTACTCCTTTCTGAGATAATTCTGAGTTTCTAGGCCTCTGGGCCTGTAATAAAAGGGGCAACCTAGAAAATTTTTTAGATGTTCCTAGGGCCTTTTTCCCATTGTTCTGATATACAAAACCCAGATCCCTTTTATTCATACTAATCCTTTTAGCAAGTTGCTGTTGGGCTGCTTATTTACAAGTTTTTTCCCTTCTTTCTTTGTCTAGGATGCAAATTTTCCATATCTTTGTGCCCTGTTTCCTTTAGCCCTGGAAGCTGAGCATACATGGTTAAAAGTTAAGCACCAGTCTGAATGCTTCATTGTTTGGACATTTCTTCAGCCTGATAAACTAGTCTATCACTCTCAAGTTCCACCTTCAGTAATGTATTAAGTTATGGACACATTGCAGTCAAATTCTTTGATACTTCATAACAAGAATGAGTTCTACTTCAGTTTTAAATAAGATATCCCTCTTTTACACCTGAGAATTCAACAGCGCAGCTTTTACTATACACATTTCTATCAGCATTCTAGTCATAAACAACTTAGTCAATATCCGAGTGGTTTAAGCATTAAGCTCACCTGTAATGTTCCCTTTATACTGATACAAAATGTCTCCACCTTATTCCTCTAAACTTTTGCAATCTCTGACTGTTACCCACTTCCAAAGCCACTTCCATATTTTTAGGTATTCATTATTAGTAACATCCTACTCCTTAGTACCAATTTACTGTAATAATTTTGCATAGATATAAAAATACCTAAGGCTGGGTACTTTTGCCAAGAAAAGAGGTTTACTTAGTTTACAATTCTGGTGATTCAAGAATGTGGTGCCAGCATCTACTCAGATTTAGTGAGGACCTCATGGCAGATGTCATTACAGTAGTGGAAGTACATGTGAAGAGGGACTCACGGGTCACTCCAGACTCCATTATATCAGTCTATTCTTATGGGAACTAGTCCAATCCCATGAGAACTGCATTAATACCTTCTGAGTGGAGGGGAGTTACCTTATTTTAGGCCCCACCTCTTAAAAGTTCCACCATTAAGGCTGGGGGAAAGGGCAGTCAGTGTAGATAATGAATGATTGGGTCAGGAATATGTGGGCTGATTCAAAGGAAATAAAATTCTAATAACTCTAGAGCACATCCCCCTCTTCCAACCTGTTGCCAAGGTTACCTGCCTCCTGAGAATTGTTCCTCCCAGCAAGGAGTTGTTAATGAATGCTTCCTGGGGGGCCCCTTCCTGCCTGTACTACTGGAAGGCACCTTCCTCACCTTTGGCCATGTAGGCAAATTAAGAGGAGAAAGGGGTATGAGAAGAAAGAATAAAAGGGGCAGGACACCCACACTCTAATTGGGCACCAGCTTTGGACATCCTCTCTGGACTTCTTTTTTTTTGCTCTTCCCTCAGTGTTTCTTGGGTGTTTAATCTTCAACACCAGGGGAATGGGTACCTGGAATCTGACTCTCAATACCAGAATCATCACCTCAACTCTTTCTTACTATAGACAAATCTCCCACAATGTGAACCTTGAGGAACAAACCAAATTCAAATCGTAGCACTTTTCAAAATCCTGAAATTTTTATACTAATCTATATGTCTCTTCACTGCAAATCTTTCTAAAGAGGATTTGGGTTTGTTTCTGGCAGGTACCTGGCAGCATTACCAATCGGGGATAATTTCAATTTAACTCCATACTTGATAGTTCTTGGAATACCCAGATAATGCAAAATGTAGGCTGCATAGCCATATAAGGGTAGTCGATATCATAAACTTTTAGGAGAAAATGTAGCTTCTCTTTCACCTTAGCATGACTACCTGACAAGAAAATTTCCTTTTTACTCCCATGGATGTGTACGTTTATTTCCAGTTCATGCTTAATATTAGCAGTAAGGCACTTGAAAGCCCCAATTTTACTTAATGAGAGAGGAATTATTCTTTTAGACTCCCAATCTTTGAAGATCCTTGGACTTTGACCATTTTCCTATGATTTGACAAAACAAATTCATCTGGTATGAAAGACATCTAAAAAGCAGAACTATTTTTGTTTTCTGACTTTAATTATTTCATTTTTAGATTTAGAATATTATTCACATTTTCCCTGGATATCAGATGCATTTAGAATTTTTTGAAAGCATATTTCATTATATTTGCTCATTTTCAGAAAAAAGTAGGTCAGTTTTTGTGTATGTATACCTCTTTTTTGTTATGCCTTTTTAAGTCACATAAAACCTAGGACTCAGTTCTTTGTGCTATATATGGAAAAAATGAACAAAATTTATTATATAGTTTTGCTTTAGTCACCTTGCTGTCATCCTTAGTGGCAGTTAACTCATTTGGTTTATGTACATTTGTTATGCCTAAATAAGGGCATTAATGTGTGTGTGTGTGTGTGTGTGTGTGTGTGTGTGTGTGTATGTGTTACTAGAGATTGAACCCAGGGGTGTTTTGCTACTGGTTTACATCTCCAGCCCTTTTGAATTTTTATTTCAAGATATGGGCTCCTGGGCTGGAGATGTGGCTCAAGCAGTAGCACGCTCCCCTGGCATGCGTGCGGCCCGGGTTCGATCCTCAGCACGACATACAATCAAAGATGTTGTGTCAGCCAAAAGCTAAAAAATAAAATATTAAAAAAAATATTCTAAAAAAAAAGATATGGGCTCCTTAACTTGCCTAGGCTGACCTCAAACTGAGGATCCTCCTGCCTCAGCCTTCTCAGTTGCTGGAATTACAGGCAGGTGCCACCATGTCTAGTGGGAATTTATACATCTTAAAATGATAGTCTATTTCAAATTTTTCACATTGTGTCACTAAATTTCTCTTTTTCACTAGTTCTGCAACCTTGGGTGAGTAGCTAAATCCCTGTTTCTTCTTTTCTTTCTTTCTTTATTTGTGTATGTATGTGTGTATTATTAGAGGTTGAACCCAGGGTCTTGCACATGGTAGCAAGTCCTCTACTACTGAGCTATATACCTAGATTTTAAAATTTTATTTTGAGACAGGGTATTGCTAATTTGCCAAGGCTGGTCTTGAATTTGCGATTCTCCTGCCTAAACACTCCAAGTAGCTGGGATTACCTAGGATTACAGGCATGCACCACCATGCCTGGATTTCATTTTCATTTTTTTGTAAGATAGAAATATTAGTTCTAGCTGACACCCTTGAAGACTGTGAAGAACAAATAATAATGAGATACTATGTGAAAATATGTTTTGTAAACTGTAAAGTATTATAATAACACAAGATATTAGTATCACTAAACAGATCACCTTTCATCATCCTTGGGCACTCTATTTAACAGGGTGTTTATTTTTGTATTAAATAGCTTTTAGCAATATTTTAAAAATCAGTGATAGCTCACTTTTTTGCTTTATTTTTTTTATTCTATTCAACCACTGTTGTTTTATAATACACTTCCATGTGAAATGACTGGTAATTTCCTGTTTGAATTTCACAAAATGTATCCCACTATATTGAGTGCATACAATAAAGTGAAAAAATGCAGTTACCTTCTTCAAGTATTTGAAATACATTAAGAAGACCAAATGCCTGATCTTCATAATTTGGACAGTTTATACATTATTTACCAAACTGTTCATTCCAGGCTATATCTTTAATTTTATAATTTAGATGTGACATAATGAGTTTCCTTGAGTTTTTAAAAATAATATATTCATGTAATCACTCTGAAAATATAACCTTACAAATTAAATTGCCACACCACATAGTAATTCTAGTACCCACAATATGCTCATTCTGACAGATTATTCAAAGTGTTTTCTGATGATAAGCACTTTCCTAATTAAGTACACAGCTTTCGTTACAGAGTGTAAATTATAAGCTTGATGAAGCAAAAAATGAAGTATATGACAATTATAAGTTTGACCAAAATTATGTTATATATTGATTGTGTATACATAATGAACTTTCATAAAAATATCAGCTTAAACTGAAATGGAAATTTGAGGTTTGTTTTCATTGTGTTTCTATCCTCAAAATACTATACCCTTAAGGTGATTTTCCATTTCAAATAACTATACTTCTAACAATAAATCTTTGAAGATTTAAATATAATTCTGAAATCTACCCATATACAGAGTTTATAAATTATCAGATATCTAATGAATCAAATATATATTTCAGAATTTTTAACAGGAATATTTACCATGGTACTGTATTGAGCTCAAAAAATGTGTGGAAAAGCAGAAACACAGTTAATGAATCTTCATCATAGTAGATAAAATATAAAGCAAATGTTATAGATCTTTAAAAAGAAGCATAGATTTAAGCTATGTAAATAAAACCAAAAAAGCAATGGAACTTAGTTGCATTTAAACATAATTTGAGTGTGCACTTGTACATGATTTAATTTTTGATGATGGATTGATCAATAAATATCTAATGCAAGTAAACATCAATTTTTATTTTTAAAGATAGCTTTAGTTAATTCAATTAAATTCAGGATATTTACTGAGAGTTTACTATGTATAATGTACCATTGTAAATATTAAGAATTTTCCAAGATAAACAAGAGGTGATTCTTGTCCTTTAAACTAGTATAGAAGTCAAATATATAAACACATGACTCTAATGCACAAAAGAAAAAAATGAACACACTAATACAGGCACAAAGTCTATGGAATTATGATGGAAGTATAAATAAGTATTTGTTAAAATGAATTGATCTGACCCTGAAATCATCAGTAACTAATATAACCTTATCTCTATGTGATATAAATATCCTGAAAGTCTGATAGTCAAAACTAGAAATAGAGAATTCTGGTAAGTAATTTTCCTATTTGTAGTTGCAGTGCATGCATTATAAACATGATATGGTATTTGAGATACTATGTAATGCATCTCAGTAGGTGAAAAAATATGGAATAAAGCTATATTCCTGTTATAGAATTGTAGATAAGAGAGACAAATAGTTTCATTAAAACATTCAAGCATGTTGTCATTTCAGATAATAATAATTTATGTCTCTAGAAATTTAGAAATGGAAGGAAAGTTGGAAGTCATTTACTCAACTTTCTTATTCTATACATAAGGAATTGAGGAACCACATGCGTGAATTGATTTAGTGAAGTTCATACTGTTGGTTAGTGGCAGAAATGAATTTCATACGCTAAATTTAGTGTTTCCCACCAAGCTGTTTCACAAGAGCAAGGTAACTAGGTTAGTGAAATATTTTAATACATTTTATAATTAAAAGAAATAATATTCCATATAAAAAGATTATCAACATTTAACCCATATGTTAGAATCTGTGGAGCTGAAAACCCAAATTCTGAGAAAGTATCAACAATTATATGGGGTACCTGGGTGTGGTGGTACATGCTTTTAATCCCATAATCCTAGCTATTTGGGAGACTGAGGCAGGAGGACTGTAAGTTTGAGGCCAGCTTCCACAATTTAGCAAGATTTTGATTCCAAATGTCAAAGGAGAGGGGGAGGGATATAGCTCAGTGGTAGAGTGCCTTTGACATCAATCCACAGTAACACACACACACACACACACACACACACACACACAGTTATAGAATTATATGGAGAATTCTCATGGCAACTTTTTAGGAAGCATTTTTGAACAATCCTAATAGAGTTTTATAATATGTACCAGTAGCTGTGTGATCTAACTGTTAGAGGAGATCAGTTGAAGAAAATCCAAAGAACTTGAATTTCTGAAAAACCTGCAAAGAAATCCACACTTATAAATTTAGTAATATTCACCTAGCTCTACAGTTAAGCAACATATTTCTCCAAAAGTTTAGACATTTATACTTTCTGAATTAGAATGTCTAATCTGTATCACAGCACAAGAAAATTGTGTGTTTAAAGTTAAGTTTGCAAAAGTATATGGATTTGTAATTAGATTATTCAGAAGCAGTCTACAAGGCAGATAAGAGCTCAGCTCTCATGAAATTCACACAAAAATGAAGAGAAATGGACAATAAGAAAATAATAATAAGATAATGATAAGCTTTATCAAGAGAATTAAAATGTTGTTAAAAGTGTGTGTGTTGGGCTGGGGATGTGGCTCAAGCGGTGGCATGCTCGCCTGGCATGCGTGCGGCCCGGCTTCGATCCTCGGCACCACATACCAACAAAGATGTTGTGTCCACCGAGAACTAAAGAATGAATATTAAAAATTCTCTCTCTCTCTCTCCTCTTTCACTCTCTCTAAAAAAAAAAAAAGTGTGTGTGTTTTACTTTGAATGTCAGAAAGTTTTGTTTAAGAGAAGTAGCATTTGCATTGAGAACTGAATAACCAGAACAATACAGATAGTTATGGTTTAGATATGAGGTGTCCCCAAAAGTTCATGTGAGACAATGCAAACGTGTTTACAGGTAAAATGATTGGGTTATGAGAGCCTTAATCAATCAGTGATTTAGTCACCTGAGGGGATTAACTGGGAGGTAGTGTGTGGTGGGAGGAGGTGGGTCTTTGGGGGTGTGCATTTGGGTATTTTGTCCTTGTTGAGGGGTCTCTCTCTCTCTCTCTCTCTCTCTCTCTCTCTCTCTCTCTCTCTCCTTCCTGGTGACATTTCAAGTTGCTTTTCACTGCTATACTATTCTTCCATGATGTTCTGCCTCACTTCAAGCCCCAAGGAATAGAGTTGGCTGTCAATGGACTAAGAACTCTGAAATCATGAGCCCCAGAATAAGCTTTTCCTTCACAATTTGTTCTTGTCAGGCTTTTTGGTCACAGAAGTGAAAAAAAAAAGTAGCTAAAACACAGATTCATAAAGATCAGAAGGAAGTAAAAAGAGGTAGCTACATCTTCTTGAAGAATTTCAGGTAAATGAAAATAAATATAAGCAATTCAATATGGTTGTAAGTATATATCTGTTAATATACACCATCTAAGAATGTGCTTTCTCTTTTATTGAGATGTGTTAGAATGAATCATCCATTGAATACACATAAACTGTCATCATTGGTCAAAGGCCTATCCAATTAAAAAATATAATATATAAACTGATATTTGGTGGCAGCTAGACAGAGTATTTGAACCTGGGGCTTCATTAAAACAGAAAATACAGTTATTACATATATCCTTATGGGATGCTTGCTCATTTTTTAATGGTCTGTGGGGAATAATTTTAGAAAAAAAATGCAATTATCTAGTCCAGAATTTCTCATTGTTTAATACGATGATTTATATTTATGCTAATGATATTGGGACACTCATAGTTTAAAATAGGATTTTTTTTAGTGTAAGTGTACTCAGAGTGTTTGTTAAAAATAGTTGACCACTTGAAACCCAAATATTTTTAAGTCTGAATCATTAAATTAATGTCTCCCAGAATACTATCCCAAGGAATCCCAAATTAGCTAATACTAATATAGTTCAACAATTTCATTTAGCTGTAGTGGAAAAGGAAATCCATAGACCTTATCTCACTTCATCTCTTAGCAGCTATATTAGTTTTCTATTGCTGCTATAACAAATTAAAAACTTAAATCAGCACCTATTTATTATCTCAGAGTTTCTGTAGGTAAGAAATTCAGGTGAGTTTAAATGAGTTCTCTGCTAAGGGTCTTATAAGACTAAAATCAATATGTAAGCAGGTCTGTTCTTACCTGAATCCCCAGGAGAAAAATACACCTTTAGATTAATTTAAATTGTTGGCAGAATTCATTTCCTGTGGCTGTAGAACAACAGTCCTGTATACTTGATGTCTACCAGTTGGGGTTGGTTTTCTGCTCTTAAAGACTACATGAATTCCTAATCATGGATTCTATCTTCAAACAGCAGCAACACATTAAGTTCTATTCATGTTTTGAGTCTTTTAAGCCCTCTGTTTTGCCAGAGAAAGCTCTCTGTTTTTAAGGACTTATATGATGACCCTGGGGTCACCTGAATGAGTTAGGGCATATTCTCTATCTCAAGGTCAATTGTACCATTTAACATAACATAATTATAAGAATGATTTCTCTGTTAGCCAACTTTTTGTTGCTAAGACCAAAATACCAGACAAAAACAATTTAGAGTAGGAAAAGTTTATTTTGGTTTATGGTTTCAGAAGCTTAGTCCATGGTTAGCTGACTCCACTGCTCTGGATCTAAGGTGAGGCAAGATTTCATGATGGAAGGGTATGTAGAGGAAAGTTGCTCACCACATGGCAACCAGGAAGCAAAAAGAGAGTGATTCCCCCCCCCATGGGCATGCTCTCAGTGACCTACTTTCTCCAGCTATTCCCCATCTGACTATAGTTACTACCCAGCATTCCATTCAAATTATTAATCAATCAAATGGATTAATCAAATGCATGCATTCACTTATAAGGTTAGAGCCCTTGAAATCTAATCATTTTACCTCTGATTATTCCTACATTGCCACCTGAGATTTTCAGGGGATAACGCATATTCCAACCATAACATTATATTATCATATTGACAAGTCTCAGGGACTTGAAAAAAAATATCTCTGGGAGGTCATTCTAGAAATCCTGCCTATCACGGCAGCAGAGCTGACATTAGAATTAAAATCTTTTTACTGTGAATCCAGTATTTTATTCTATCCTATTTGATGTTGGTAACCAGATTTTCATAAATGTTTAAGTCATTTAATTGATGTTTAAAACGTAATTTACATTATATTCATTGAATTCTTAATAGTCACACATTTAATCTGAAAAATTGTGATCAAGATGTTTTCTTTCAAAGGACCTTGCTTTTTGATTATAAATATTTCCAAACAGATCATATTGTTATTTTTAACAATCACATTTTGCTTTTTCTCTTTTTTATTTTAAGTGGAATTTAAGTGGCATATAACTTGAAATATTGTAAGGGAAAGCAATTCCAATAATAACCACAATGCATTTTATTCTTTATAGGCATGAAATTTTAAAGTAATTAGTTTCTTTATCTGCAGCAATAGAATTACTAATGGATTAATTATTGTAGAATAAAAAGTAAGATAATATAAGTGTTAATTAAGCACTCAAATGCTTTTCAGTGATCATTTTCCAGACCACAGTAATTTTTATAATTCTCTTAATTAGCAGTATTATTTTTGGATATAGTATTAGAGTCATTGTGAATTATTTCTTCCATTAAGAATAACAATCAAGTTTTTATTAGAGGTATGACAACTTTCTAAAGTGAAAAATATCTTCTACAAAAGAAGGTGAAGTATAATTTTGCTAGTATCTGAGCATAATTCTCAGTCTCAAAGTGTATTAACATCTCATAATTTTTATTTGGCCAGCATTGCTTCTACTTTTTCTGGTAAACCAAAACCTCATTCACTTGAGGAACTGCCCATTATATACTCTGAGATCTTAATGGTACTGATAAAATAAAACCCAATCTCCTGCTCATAAGGATGATCATCTATCCCATCCAGGTCTGATAATGTAAAATGCCCCTGTTTCATGAGCTCACTGATTCTCCTAAATAAAGTGTCTAGGAAAATCACAATTCTTTCCTCAAATTTTGTATATGAACAAAGTGAAAGAAGACTTTTTTTCTTTTCTCTAGGTTGCAAACTAGTATAATTATAATACCAGAGCTATATGCAGACAAATCATCTTTCAACTCCCATCCCTAAACTCAAAACAGTTACATTAAGTAGAAAAGAAGTGGATCAACAAAAAGGGAAGTAGAGCTATGAGAGAAATAAAAAGAAATAAGTAAGCAAGAGATAGATTGAGAAACTTGACATCATAGTTTTATTCTAAAAAATGTAATCTTTGACTTCTCAGTGGCATTAGCCAACAGATTATTTTGTTGTACCTTTTCATACAAATCTGAAACATGAAACCAGAAGATCATTGAGAAGTACCTTTGAGAACATTTCTCTTGGTAAATTGACTTGGATGACAATTTTGACTTTAAGCAGAGAATGATAATATCACTAATCCAATCCACCATCACTTCTCACTTTGATTACTAAAATAGCTTGCAAATTGATTTCTTTGTTTCTACCCTTGCCCATCAGATTACTTTTAACAAGGGAGCCATAAGTCTAATTATGTTATGTCTTTGCTTTGCTTAAATCTCTTTGATGACTGGTTGTTTCTATTAAAGTCTAAATGAATTACATTATGGAATCATAGGGCAGTAATTATTTAATCTTTGGTATTTATCAGAATCCTGAGGAGGGTTGTTGAAAAGCAGGTTACTAGGTCCTTGACAAAAATAAATAAATAAAGACACTTATTGTGTTTTCCTTATTCTACCATCCAAGAAAAATTGAGCCTTAGGTATGGAAAAGCTTAAAATATTTCACCAGCAAGAATCTGTTGGCTTTCCAGAAATGTAGCACATTTAAAATTTTGATTCTTAGTATGTCACCCCAAATATGCTACTATTCTTAAATCCTCACATTGGGTCCTTCTTAGTTTTATAAATATCTCTGCTGTGTATCCCTTTAACTCATTCTTATTAACTGGATTTTCTAAATCAACTACACATCCAGTTGATTTTCCATTTAACTCCATGATGACTTCATATGCTCAAGATGGAATTGAACTAATATGTTGATTGTCTTGTCTCCTACATGGCTTTCTATAAGATGTTAAACTACATTTTTGGAGTTTCATTGATCCTGCTTGCTTTGTAATTTAGGCACTTATTTAACATAATCATCTTATCTTTTGCTTGACTGCTGCTCCTTCTATATCTATTGTTTCAGTCAGCATTTTTGCTGCTGTGACTAAAAAACCTGACCAGAACAATTTTAAGGGAAGAAAAGTTTATTTAAGGGCTCACAGTTTCAGAGCTCTCAGTTCATAGACAGTGGGCTCCATTCCTTGGGGCTTGAAGGATGGCAGATCATCATGTCAGAGGAGTGTGGCAGAGGGAGGCAGCCCATATGGTCATCAGAAAGCAGAGGGAGAATTCATTCACCAGATACAAAACATATACCTCAAAGCTAAACCCCCAATGACCACCTCCTCCAGCCACACCCTACTTGCTTTCAGTTACCACTTAGTTAAAGCCCATCAGGGAATTAATATATGGATTGGTTTAAGGCTCTTATAACCCAATTATTTTTTTCTCTAAACCTTCTTGCATTGTCTCATGCATAAGCTTTTGAGAGATACCTCACATTCAAACCGTAACACCTGGATTCTGTACTAATACTTTTCTTCTTCTCAACTTTAAAAGCACCAGGATGAACAGTTAGGATATTTGACCAGTTCCAAAACAAACAAAAAAATAATTGTACATTTCTATCTTCATTTTGCTTCATTATTTATTTTGTATAATTTTAGTGAATTTTACCTTACTTCCTGATCAATTAACATTTGGATGAATGGTTTGCTGGTCCCCAAGATCATTTTGTGCATTTTAGAATGTAAATAGTACACAGTTTCATTTAAACAAATTTCATGTGAGTATTTTTCAAAAATGAAAACTTCAACCCTCCCATAATTTTTGTGCAATTTAGCCCTTAATATGCAAATCAAACATACAATACAAAACCTGGATCAATTCCCCTTCTCTTGTCTTATATCCTATTATTTTGTCTTCATGATTCACATGGGCACACTCTTTGGACTCTGCCATTGGAGGAATGTTGATGTCAGCCTATGTTCTGGCAGCCAGACAAAGGCTGGGAACTTGAGTCACGTAAGATATTAAGCAGTATTCTTTATGCCTTTCAGAGTAAACTGTATCATGGGTGTCAGAACTTCTGTATCCACTTCAGGAATGTCTCTTCTTTGTCTAATGCAGATATATTCTTACTCCAAATCCTACAAATACTACCTAGTTTATAACAACTGATCTCTGCTGAGCTTCTTTTTTTTTCACTGTTAGTCTTTTTTTTTATTTTGTACATATATATATATATATATATATATATATATATATATGACAATAGAATGTATTTTGCCATGCCATACATACATGAAGCGTACTTTATTATAATAAGTAGTTAGGATTTTATTCTTGTGTTTGTACATGAAGGTGAGATTCGCTGTGTTATATCACATATGAACATAGAAAAGCTATGTCTGATTCATTATACTGTCTCTCCTATTCCCATACCCCCTTCTCTTCATTCCTCTTTGTCTAATGCAATGAATTTCTATTCCCCACCCCATTGTGGTCAGCATCCACATATCAGAGAGAACATACTCCTAAACAACCAATGAGGCAGAGAAGAAATTAACCCATATCCCTAGTTTGGATTTTGTGAATTAACTCTGACATTTTTAATTTATTCTTTATATATATATATATATATATATATATATATATATATATATATATATATATATATATATTTATAACAGTAGAATGTATTTTGACATATCTTACATACATGGAGCATAACTTTCCATTGTTGTGGTTGTATGTGATATGAGTTACTCTGGTCGTGTATTCATATATGAGCATAAGAAAGTTATGTCCAATTCATTCTTCTGTCTGTCCTTTTCCCATCCTCCCACCCTTCCCTCCTTTCCCATTTGTTACCTTTGTTTTTGATGCCACAATACCCTGACTCACAATTTAGTTTTGCATTTAATTATTGTACCTGTCATACAGAAAATACTTTTAAAGGCTAATGAAATGTTCTCAGTGAAATCATGGCCAATATGATATCATAAATGTGCATAGCTCTATTCTCCCTCACCCATTGCATTTGGGAGGGGAGACGGAGGTGGTATAGGCATTTCAGCTTTTCTCAGGCAAAACTTCTGATGTCTTTAAGATCTAGTTTTAAGACTCATCAGAAATTCATTTAATACTTTAAATAGTTTAAATCATTGGCTTTTGATTATTTGTATGACTCTTGGATTCATAGCACCCACTTAGATCTCTTTCCACATCCATGGACAGATTTTGATTTCCTGTTTGGTCTTACCAACTCTTTTTGACTTTCTGTCTAAGGGGATCTAGGGGCTATTGAATGCTTTTATTCAGGTATCCAACCAGGTTATTGAGACTATAAAATATGGCTAGATGAAAAAAATGTGGGTAGCAACCCCATTTTTGACCAATTATGTTTTTCTTTCTTTAAGTTGTCATTGGAAAATGGCTTGGATTTTGATAGGGCACACTTTGTTCCCTCTTTAGAAACCTTGGCTTTTGTTGTTTTGGCTTCATGTGTGAATATTTGTTATAACCAGAATTATTTGATTAAGTATGCCTTTGGTCTAAAATTTTGGTTAATATTTAAAGCATGATGGCAACTTTTGTCTACTTGTTTGTTTCAGAGCCAAAATAAACTTACATACCCCCAAAGAAAAGAAACAGATTATTAAGACATTTCAAAGATAAACTACTCTAAATCTAGAATAGAGAATCATTTGATTTCTATCTTAGGTAAACATATGGTTCCAAATATATAAGAGTAAATTAAATATATTGCAATTGGATGGACTGGTCATCTGCTTAATATCATTCAGACCACAATATACTTCTAATGGAAGTGGGAAGTAGAAGCAAGTCTTTGTCTTGCAAATTTAGTAACTTTAAAGACAGAAATGTTGGGGCTGGGGATGTGGCTCAAGCGGTAGCACGCTAGCCTGGCATGCGTGCGGCCCGGGTTCAATCCTCAGCACCACATACCAACAAAGATGTTCTGTCCGCCGAGAACTAAAAAAAAATAAATATTAAAAACAAATTCTCTCTCTCTCTCTCTCTCCTCTCTCCTCTCTCACTCTCTCTTTAAAAAAAAAGACAGAAATGTAACTCTAGAAACTATTTAAAGGCCACTTATTTATCTCAGAGTGCCTGCATATACTACATATATTGTAAAAAAAATCAGATTTATGGGAAGTGAGACTGTATATAGTGCTGCAGTCTCTGTTTTACCTGTGGTATCCACAAGAATTTATGTATTAATAAGCTTTTAGACTACTTTTTATACTACTTATGACTAAAAGTTCCAGATAAAATCTACATGTTATTTTTGTCTTGTATTTTTATGTACATGTATGTGGTGTTTTATGTCAATATGTATGTTTATGTCTAAATAATTTTGCATATTGTCTACATGGTAATGAATTCACTTAGTGTGTTGATAAAATTAAATGCTTAACCCAGATATTTTTGAAGTTTAAATGATTTTAGTAAACTCTGGTAAATAGAAATATAAATGTTCTAATTAAAATAGGCTTGTCAATTAATATTAAATAAAATATACATGCAACTTTTATCTCTAATAGTTTTTTTTTTTTTACCTTGCATACCAGGGATTGAACTCAGGGGCACTCAGCCATGGAGCCACATCACCAACTTTATTTTGTATTTTATTTAGAGACAGGGTATCACTGAGTTCCTTAGTGCTTTGCTTTTGCTGAGTCTGGGTTTGAACTTGTGATCCTCCTGCCTCAGCCTCCCAAGCCACTAGGATTACAGGTTGTGTGCACCACAACAACAATCATCTAATATATATTTTTTTTAAAATTTTAATTTGTTGTATATGACAACAGGATGCATTACAATTCATATTACACATATAGGGCATAATTTTTCATATCTCTGGTTGTACATTGTAATAGGTTTTTAAGATCATAAAAATTGTGAATTGAGTCCTAAAATTAAGAAAATTAATATGTGTTTCAGTCAGTTTTTTCATTGCTGTTACTAAAAGATCTGCCAAGAGCAATTTTGAGGAAAAGTTTATTTGGCAGTTCAAGGTTTCAGAGTTCTCAGTCCATAGACAGCCTGCTCCATTCTTCAGGTGAGGCTGAACATCAGGGCAGAAGAGTGTGGCAAAGGGAAGTGGCTCAAGACATCACACCAGGAAGCAGAGAGAAAAATCCTCTATGGACAAAATATAAATGCTATGTGCATGACCCCAATGATCCACTTCCTTCAACCACATTCTACCTGACTACAGTTACCACTCAGTTAATCCCTGTCAGGGGATTAATTTACTGATAGGGTTAAGGCTCTCATAATCCCAACATTGCACCTCTAAATCTTTTTGCATTGTCTCACACATGAGCTTTTGGAAGACATCTTGCATCTTAAACATAATAGTAGGTATAAATGGGATGAGCTAATAAATGTAATTTTTAACAATAATTATGTTTTATAATACATTTATTAAATATATAAATAAAATAGATAAAAATAAATAAAATAGATAAATCTCCTTGAAAACTAAACCTTATGAATTTTGTTAAACTAAATTAAATGACAAATATTCATTGAATATCTAGACTATTTCCAAATAATATAAAATATTAAAACATTATTTGCAAAACACAAATCTGTATTTATCCACCTTACAAAGGAAAAAGAAGTATTACAAAGGAATAAGAGGTTATGTATTCTAAAATATAATTATTATTAAAAAGTATATTTATTAGCTCATCACATTAATACCTACCCAGTTTTCTCAATTTTAGGGCCAAACTCCCGAAGGACCTAAATATATTTGGGTCTATAAATAGACATGGAAAATTATGCTTTAGGAAAACATATATTTATAAAAATTAAAATAGTGTTAATCTATAGAATGCTGATTTGCAATTGCTAAGAGTTAAAATTTAAATTAATATATGTGATTCAAACTACTAAAATAAAGGAAACTTGGTGTGTAAAATATATAAGAAAATAAATATTTTGTATAAGAAAATTTTAAAATTTAAAGATGTGTGTTTTTTTAAGGAAAAGTAATTTTGTCTAGAAGTTATTTAAAGTTTGTTTCAGCAGCATAGTATTGATGTAAAAACTAACATACCAATGGAGCAAAACTAAGGACCCAGAACTAAATCCACATATCTACAGCCATCTTATTCTTGACAATAGCACCAAAAATATACTAGTAGAAAGGATAACCTATAAAACAAATGGTGCTAGGAAAACTGGATATCCACATATAGGAAACTGAAAGGAGAATCTTACCTAGTGAAAATATCAACTAAAAATGAATCAAAAACATTAATGTAAGACCTGGAAATTTGAAACTATTTGAAGAAAACATAGGGGAAACACTTCAAGATATTGGCACAAAAATGATTTCCTGAGTAAGGCTTTAACAGCTCATGAAATAAAACCAAGAATCAATAAGTGGGATGGCATCAAATCACAAAGCTTCTGCACAGCAAAGGAAACAAAGCATGAAGAGATAGTCTACAAAATTGGAGAAGATCTTTGCAAACCACTCCTCAGATAAGACATTAATATCCAGAATAAAGAACTAAAAAATTTTAACAGCAACCCAATCAATAAATGTGCAAATGTGCAAGAGACAACATTCAGCATAAAAGAAAATCTTTGCCTGCTATTCATCTGACAGAGGTTTAATATCCAGAATAGATTAAGAACTCCAAACATTTAATAAAGAACAAGTAATCCAAATAATAAATTACCAAAAGGGATGAACAGATACTTTTCCAAATAAGAAACAGAAATGACTAATAAATATAAGGAGAAGTGTTCAACACCTGTAGTTATCATGGAAATACAAATCAAAATTTCATTGAGATTCCATCTCCTGCAATCAGAATGGCAATTATCAACGAATAAATAAGTCACAAATGGTGCTGAGGATGTGGATAAAAAAGAATCCTATACAATGTGGATGGGAATGTAAATTAGTACAGTCATTATTGAGAACTGTAAACTAAATCAGAAAACTAAAAATCGTTCTACCATATATTTAATCTATCCCCCCATATATATCCAAAGGAAATGAGATAATTATATCAAAGAGATAACTTAGATGCTCATGGTTATTGTGACACTATTCACAATAACTAAGATGTGGAATCAGGCTAAACACCCAGATGACTGAATAAAGAGAATATGATATATATATATATATATATATATATATATATATATATATATATATACACACACACACACACACACACACACACACACACACACAACAGAAGAATGAAATTCTGTCATTTGTAGGAAAGTGAATAAAGGTAGAGATTAACGTGTTAAATGAAATTAGCCAGACAGAAGAAGATAAGTGTATAATGTTTTCTCTCATGTGAAAAAGGGAGCCAGGGTGAGGACGAGGGGGAGGGCGAGGGGGAGAAGGAGGGGGAGGAGGAAGGGTACCAGGGAGGGATAAAGAGGAGAGAAAAATGAGGGTAATATGGAAAGTGGGTACAATACAAGTGGAAATTTCTTCTTATATTTCTTAGTCATTTCTATTTCTTCTTTGGAAAAGTTTCTGTTCATCCCATTTGCTAATTGATTATTTGGATTACTTGTTCTTTGTTAAATTTTTGGAGCATAATATGTGCATGTATGGAAAATCACAGTGAAGCCCATTAATTAGTACAAATAATATGATAGAATAATTATAATAAAAAATTAAAGTTTATTTCAGAATGAATATTAAATATTTATAAAATATAAATCATCTGAAAAAATTATATGTGTGATTATGTTGGCTATATTTAGAAAAAAAAGTGTGTTCTTCTGAAAACTGAACAGAAATATTAAAAGGATACTGATACAGAAGAAAAATTTGGTTCTCTCCTTTAAACAAGATTTTCATGTAGGATTGACATGAGATAATAAAAGATTTGTGCACCTTATAAGTAAACTAAAAAAAAAAAAATTAAAGAAAAGGAAGAGAAGACAGACTGTATGCCTCTTACTCTTTTATTAGTTCTTTCAATTGCTTGAAAAAAATAAATATTTTTTCTCTTAAATAATTCAATTTTGTTTTATAGTATGTTGCTCCCTGTATTTGCTTTTAATTTTCTTTATATTATCACTCTTGTCAAATGAATATAATTTCCAGAGTGACATGTGATTCTATTTTAAACAAGTGTTTTAAACATTTGTAATTTACAAACTTTCCAAAACCCAATTCTAATTTAAGACTTTTTTTTTATTGATTATTTAAAGCATTACATAGCTGATGATATATCATCTTTCATACATTTGACTCAAATTGTGTTTTGAACTCCCATTTTCACCCCAAATACAGATTGCAGAATCACATCTGTTACATATTCACATTTTTACATAATGCCATATTAGTGACTGTTGTATTCTGCTACATTTCCTATCCCCTACTATCCCCCTCCCCTCCCCTCCCCTCCAATCTTCCCTCTCTACCTCCCCTGCTGTTGTTCAATTCTCTCCCTTTTTCCCCTCCCCCTTGCCCCTCATAACCTCTTATAATTTTATATATCATTGAAGGTCTCCTACTATTTCCATGTGCTTTCCCTTCTCTCTCCGTTTCTCTCCCCCCATTCGTCTTTGTTTACTGTAGTCTTTTCCTCATGCTCTTTCTTCCTGTTCTGTTCTTAGTTTTTCTCTTTATATCAAAGCAGACATTTGGCATTTGTTTTTTAGGGCTTGGCTATCTTATTTATTTTTTCAAAGAACCAACTTTTAGTTTTATCAATTTTTTCAATGGTTTCTTTTGTTTCAATTTTGTTGATTTCTGCTCTAATTTTAATTATCTCTTGTCTTCTACTACATTTGCTGTTGTTTTGCTCTTCCTTTTCTAGGTTTTTGAGGTGTTGCGTGAGTTCATTTATTTGTTGGTTTTTTCTTTTTTTGAGGTAAGAACTCCAAGAAATGAATTTCCCTCTTAAAACTGCTTTCATTGTGTCCCATAGATTCCGGTATGTTGTGTCTGTGTTATCATTTGATTCTAAGAATTTTTTCATCTCCTCCTTTATGTCTTCTATAACCCATTGATCATTCAATAACATATTGTTCATTTTCCATGTGATGTAGGATTTTTCCTTCCTTCTTTTATCATTGATTTCCAATTTCATTCCATTATGATCAAATATGGTGCATGGTATTATCTCCACGCCTTTATATTTACTAAGAGTTGCCTTATGGCATAATATATGGTCTATCTTTGAGTAGGATCCATGTGCTGCTGAGAAGAACGTGTATCCACTTGATGATGGTTGATATATTCTATATATGTCGGTTAAGGCTAGGTTATTGATTGTGCTGTTGAGTTCTATAGTTTCTTTATTCAGCTTTTGTCTAGAGGATCTGTCTAATGGCGAGAGCGGTGTGTTGAAGTCACCCATAATTATTGTGTTGTGGTCTATTTGACTCTTGAACTTGAGGAGAGTTTGTTTTATGAACGTTGCAGCTCCATTGTTTGGTGCATACAAATTGATGATTGTTATGTCTTGTTGGTGGATGGTTCCTTTTAACAGTATATAGTGACCTTCTTTATCCTTCTTGATTAACTTAGGTTTGAAGTTGATTTTATTCAATATGAGTATGGCCACTCCTGCTTGCTTCCGAGGGCCATGTGAGTGGTATGATTTTTCCCAACCTTTTACCTTCAGCCTGTGTATGTCTTTTCCTATCATATGAGTCTCCTGATGGCAGCATATTGTTGGATTTGTTTTTTTGATCCAGGTTACTAGCCTATGTCTCTTGATTGGTGAGTTTAGGCCATTAACATTTAAGGTTACAATTGAGATATGATTTGTACTTCCAGTCATGCTTCTTTATTTACTTATTTTAGTTTGGCTAGTTTTGCTTTTTGGTTATTTTCCTCCCCCTTTACTGAGATACCTCCTGCTGTTAGTTTTGGGCACTATTTTTCAATTCCTCTTCTTGTAGTGTTTTGTTCAAAATGCTTTGCAGAGCTGGTTTTCTTGCTGCAAATTCTTTTAGCTTTTGTTTATCGTGAAAGATTTTAATTTCATTATCAAATTTGAAGCTCAATTTTGCTGGATACAGTATTCTTGGTTGGAGACCATTATTTTTCAGCGTTTGAAATACATTATTCCAGGATCTTCTCGCTTTCAAAGTCTGTGATTAAAAATCAGCCATTAACCTAATTGGTTTACCCCTGAATGTAATCTGCCTACTTTCTCTCGTAGCTTTTAGTATTCTCTCCTTGTTCTGTACGTTGGCTATCTTCATAATTATATGTCTTGGAGTTGGTCAATTATGGTTTTGAATGTTTGGGGTCCTGTAGGCTTCCAGGATTTGGCAATCCATTCCATCTTTCATCTCTGGGAAGTTTTCTAGAATTATTTCATTTAATATGCTGTCCATTCCTTTGGTTTGAATCTCTGTGCCTTCTTCTATCCCTATGACTCTCAGATTTGTTTTTTTTTAATGACATCCCATACCTCTTGAATAGATTGCTCGTGGGATTTAAGCATCTTTTCTGTGTTGACTATATTCTTTTCAAGTTGATAAACCTTGTCTTCATTATCTGATGTTCTGACTTCTACTTGATCAAGTCTATTTGTAATATTCTCGTTTGAGTTTTTAATTTGGTTTATAGTTTCCTGCAATTCTAGGATTATTGTTTGATTTTTTTTAAGATCTCTATCTCCTGGTAGAGCTCGTTCTTTGCCATTTGAATTTGTTTGTTTAATTCATTTTCAGAATATACTTTTATTTCTTGGACTTGCTGTCTCATGTCTTCTCTAATATTCCTTTCCATTCGAGTTAGGTATGCCTTGAGTTCTTTCCCTTTCCCTGTTTCTGATGTTTCTATGTCCTCCTGTAGAATTGAGTTGTCTTGCATTGTTTGTAATCCTTTTTTCCCTTGTTTTCTCATGTTGTCCACGTTACTTTCCAGCTCTTTTTGATTGTCGTGTTTCTGCTCTCTTCTATAGATTTGTTTTGTTTCTGTATTACTCTGATGTCTCTCCTTTGTGTTGTTAAACTATGCCTGCTAACGTGGATTCTGCTGGGAAGGAATTCCGACGTCCGAGCTCCAGTGACGATACTACTCTGCTATGAGGGGCCCAGTCTCCTTGCCGGGGTGCCCTAATGGGGGTGTGTGACTGGACTGTCTCTGTTTGGTTTCAGCTCCCGGTCGCGGCAGGCAGGCAGTCTCCAGCCACCCAGTATCACAGGCCGCGGGCAGGTGATCAGTCGCCAGCAGGTGGGCGTTCTCCTACCGCACAGTTACGCGGGCAGTGGGTGAACTGTTGCCGGCGGGCCTGTAGTTTACAGCTGCCCAGTCGCGAGGGCCTTGCCTCTAGTCTCCTGGTTTCTCCTGATAGTCTTATTTTCTCCTGTTTTGTTGTTGCAATCTGTCGGAGAGTGGCGGTGGATACTTCAGCTCTCCAAGATGGTGGCCGCTGGTTGCCTTAGTGGAGTGTCCCTTGTGGGGGATGGGGCTGTACCGCTTCCTTCCCCGTCTGCAATCCCAAACTCAGCCCGGGGGTCAGTGCGGGCTTGGCTGGTGGGATACCACCGTTTCGCAGCTACTTATCTCCCTGCTTACCAGCTAATCCCTTCTCTGCGGCGCCACGCCTTCTGTAGCCGCGGGGCAGGCCTCGCGAATCAGACAGTCTGGATCTCCGGGGTCACACCGTTGGCTTTTGGGATCCCTGGCACTCTATGGTTTTTATTTCTTCTGCTTGCCCCTCCCCCAGCGCTGGCTAGACAGGTTTTGTTTTGGCTGCTGATGGAAGGTGGGGTTGAAGGTCAGGTGCCTCTAGTTCTCCTTTAGTCTTTATGCAAGCTCACTGTGATATTCCCTCCCCCTGGAAATCTAGGAGAGATTTTATGTGAAATCCCCCTATGTATGGGGGCTGAACTGAGTGACACACACCTGTTTTGTTGTTGCAATCTTTCGGAGAGTGGCGGTGGATACTTCAGTTCTCCAAGATGGTGGCCACTGGTTGCCTTAGTGGAGTGTCCCTTGTGGGGGATGGGGCTGTACCGCTTCCTTCCCCGTCTGCAATCCCGAACTCAGCCCGGGGGTCAGTGCGGGCTTGGCTGTTGGGATACCACCGTGTGGCAGCCACTTATCTCTTGCTTACCAGTTAATCCCTTCTCTGTGGTGCCACGCCTTCTGTCCTAAATTAAGTCTTTTTAACCTCAAACTAATTTTGGACATTCCAAGGACCTCTGGAAGTCCAAGGAAATAGACTAAGCTAGATTTCTGTGATATGTAAAAATCATATGGGTAGCATCATCAAATAAAACATGACATGTGATATTATTTGAATTATATTTATGTGAATATAGTATTAAAATGTGTTTTAAGATTGTATGAGGATTTTAGAAATCTGATATATTTTGATGTATGCTATCAGTCATAATTCTATTATTAGATTGTTGGATATCTCAGAAACAACAAATTTATTTGTCAATTATTTTTATGAACCATCATCATATTTTTATCTGTGGCCAATTTGTTTTTGTCATCAACCAGAAATTACTATGTTGCTTTGATTCGTTTTTTAGAAGAATCATGGAACACTCATCTGTAATTCAAAATTGTGTCTTCTTTATAGAGAAGTTCATTAAGATGGCCCTGACAAGTATTCTTAAAATTTCTGATGAATTTAAGATCATACCATCAAATTAAGTAAAACTTTTCAGAGCTCTAATGAAAGACTAGACTCATAAAACTGATGGTTTGTCAAACAGAACTACAATTGATTATATGAAACTGAATTGGTAAAGGATTATGATATCTTATGACTTTTGTTTAAAATGTTGCTGATTATTTTATATTTTATTTTCCAGATTTATGAAAGCTTTTCTTTTTTGAGGGGTTGTATCTCTAGCTAACAGTAATCTGGTAAAGTATAATATTGTAAATAAAATTAAGACATTTACTCTTCTCTCTACATCATTCCTCCAAACATTTCAAAATATAAATTAATATTCTTATTTTATCATAAAATTAAGTTAAAATATGTTTTTCTTGTAACAGGACTTCTATAGTTTGGATGTGAGATGTCTGTCAAAGGCCTACGTTTAAAAAACTGGTCCATAGTGGGGTATTATTAAGAGGTGATGAAACTTTAATAGGGGATTTGTGAGAGGTTTTAGGGAATTTAGAGGATGCCCTTGGAATTGTGGAATCCTGATGTCCTCCTTGCTCTTACACTTTCTCCTCTCTAACACCATGAGGTTAGCAGTTTTGTCCCACTGCACACTATCTGCCATGATGTGCTACTTTGCCAAAGGCCAAAAAGCAATGGGACCAACTAATCATGGAATGAAAACTCCAAGACTGTGACTCAAAATAACTTTTTCCTCTTTATAATTTGACTGTCTCAGATATTTGTTACAGTAATGGATGGCTGACTAACACAAAAGCATCATAGAAATCAGTGGTTATATTACCAAGAATTTCAAGGGAATATTATATTTTCAGATATGAATCAGACAGTTTTAAGGAACTGAGATTAAAACTAAGAAGCCAATTAATCCCCTTTGGGTAAAACTGGCCTGATATCTTGTCTATGCAGTTCCCCTATAAGCTTACTAGTCACATGATAAGTAAAGAATGTTAGTTTCTCTGGCCTATGAATCTGAGAATATTTAGGGGACCTCAAGAAGACAGAAATTCTCCCAGGGGATATAGATAAAGGTGGATGGAAAATCCTTGGTTTGACTTCCCCCATCAAGGGGCCTTAAGGGTCAAATCTGAAGCTCCTCATTAAAATTCTAGCAAAGAAATTTCAAAAACTGTGTAGCCAATCCGTGTTCCATGTTATGTAAATAATCAGGCCAAAACTAAAATTTAAATTTACTGTGCAAATAAACTGTCCTTACAGTGACTATCTTGTTAACAAAAATTAGATGGAATAGAAAGAGAAAAATAAAACTACTGGACATCTGTATATATCCTGTAATTTTATAATTTTATATATATATATATTTCATCTCAAAATGAAAGCACATTATACCTCATTAGATTTTAGCATTGTTTATTGCTTTAAAGGTTTTATTATTTACTTAAAATTCGGACTAAATCCTGAATTTTTAGTCTCCTCTTATATCTAGCTGTAACGCTCCACATGAATGCTTTTAATTTTCTCCCAACTCTATAACTTGGAATCAATAAAATTAAAATTTTGCCTTTCTTAAAGTCCTACAAGCTAAAGTTACACAATTTAATATAAACTTTGGAACTTATGTATAAACACTTTTGTGCCCATTATTACATGGACTACTTAGAAAGTCCCTTGGAACATCTACAATATAGAAAAAAAAATCCACTGGATTGCCACTGTCTTGTTTCCACTCAAACTGAAGATACTTCATGCATATCTTGTATACAGAGATATGATAGATTGTGGTATAAAGGTACATTAAGAATCATACTGATAATAATGATAATAACAATAATAATAATAGAGCTCATGTAAAAAATAAATAAATATATATTTTTTTTAAATGTAGGGAATGCTCTAAACTTACTGCCTTTCAGACTCAGAGACTAGATTTTTAGACTTCTCCGAACATTAAGTTTTGCTTTTCTTTAGCTTACAGAAGATATTCTCTTATTAAATACTATTTACTTATACCATACTCCTGCAGCATCACCTCCAAAAATGAGACTCAACTGTTCAATTCATCTGATATAGTCCTAGGGATATATGCTGGTTTAAAGGGCCATCAACTCAGCTTTCAATGTTTGAAACTTCTAATCAAATTTCAGACCAGGAAAATAAAGGAATTGTATACATATCATCTGAAAAATATGCCAACTTGGTATATTAATCAATTTAAGCTGAAATCACTAGAGAAATTTTGTAACTTCAGAAAGGACCATTTGGCCTGTCTTTTTCTACACACAGCAAGTCATAAAGATTCATTGGGTAGAAATGTCCTTCACATACCAAGACCAGAAAATAGCTTTGACCACCAGAGACTAATAATTGAGGCTACAATGAACCTGAGCAAACAAACTGTTTTCACTGTCTTCTATACCCTCTCCCCCATATCTCTTGGTCACCTCCTTAGTATTTACCACCTTGGGCCATTTATACATTTTTACTGTCATTACTTCAAATTTTTATTGATTTTTGTCTAAAATGCAGAGAAGAGTCATGGTTTGGTCATTTCTTTAAACTTAATTGACCTGTGAAGACCCCATGTACATAGAAAATAAATAAAACTTGTATGTTTTTCTCTTATTAATCAGCACCTGTGTTAATTGGGTTCATATATCTGGATGAAAAGCCTACAGAACTAAGGTCATTTCTTTTAAGAAATCACATAAAGAATATTAAATTGCAACTATTTTGTACTTTTGTGAATTAATTTATTGACTTAAAAATATTTTTGACCAATTACTAGGTGCCTGGTACTAAGGTAAATATTGCTTATATAAGATAAGATTAATGAAGTTCCTGCTTTCATAAATGTTACATTCCAATGGTCAATCTATTGCCTCAATCATTAACACAAATATACTGCTGAAAACATCATTACATGTGAAATAATGTCATGTTTAGTTTATTTAATATGCAAACAAGCATTGTGTTTATGCCTATTCTCTCATCCTCCCTTAACTCTTTCTCTACAGATAAATAAGAACAATCTTTGTCTGGGCATGGTGGCTCATGTCTGTAACCCCAGTGGCTTGGGCAGCTGAAGCAGGATTGCAAGTTCAAAGCCAGTCTCAGCAACTTAGCAAGGCCCTATGCAACTCAGTGAGACTATCTCTAAATAAAATACAAGAAAAGGTTGGGGATGTGGCACAGTGGTTTAAGTGCCCCTGGGTTCAATCCCCATTATCAAAAAGAGTAATCTTTGTAACCTGTAAATTTAATCAAGTCATTTGTCCTCTTCAAACACAACAATATTATTTGTTGCAGTAACAGTGAAGTTTTAGGGACTTAAAATAGACTATGATTCTTAGCCATTGCTTCTTCTCCAACCTCATATTATGCCACTCTCATATTTTATTATTATGCATCAAATATAGTATGTACTTGTTGGCCCTTCTGCCTAGAATGTTCTTTCACAGGTTTTACATAAGTTTGCCTCCTTTTAATCACCATCACCTTGCAAGAAGCCTTCTTTCAGGCATCCTGGTTGAATAGATTCCCTGGTCTCCATTGCTGTTCTCTCTCAGCTCCTTGTATTAAAATAGCATCTAGCAATTTATAATTATGCATGCATTCATTTGCTTGCTTATTGGCTGCTTCCCCAAATAAACTAATCTTCATGCGGGCAGAAGTGATGTCTGTCTCATCCAATTTTGTTTACTTAGCACTTAGCCCAGTACTGGCACAGAAACAGATTAAATGAATGTATGATTCAGTGAATGAAAGCCTGTGTTTAGGATTGTAGCCCTTCATTATAACTTTTTCCCTCCAATTAATCAACCTTATTAGACACATCATTTTTATTTTAACACATTTTTTTTTCTAGGAGCACAATTTTCTCTAAGAATAATAAATATCTCCTTCAAAACAAACATGATAGGGAGGCTAAGGCAGGAGGATCACAAGTTCAATGCTAGCCTTAGCTACTTGGTGAGGCCCTAAGCAACACTGTCTCAAAATAAAAAAATATAAAAACAGGCTGGGATGTGCCTCAGAGGTTAAATCCTCCTGGGTTAAATCCCTGATACCACCACCACCAACAACAACAACAACAACAAAAACATAATATGATTTTTGTAAAATGTTTAATGGTCTGAATCCAAAAGCTATGTGAATGTAGCACAAAACTATTTTAAGTACATAGATATTATTCATTTATGATGAAAATTAGAGTATGATTTTTCAATAAAAAGCAGATTAAGGCAAATTAGTATTTTAAAAACTATTTTTATACATAAAATAAGTATGTTACCCACTAGGGTTCCAAAAGTAACACATTGAATATAATTTAAATTTCTATGGATTTGGTGGGCCATAAAGGCCTCTTATGTGCAAAAATTGATGTTAACCAGGCATTGAAGGAGGTAACAAACTCATCACTATTTTCTTTCTCTTTCTTTGTCTCTCTCAATCTTTCTCTCTCTCTCTCTCTCTCTCTCTCTCTCTCTCTCTCTCTCTCTCTCTCTTTCGAGACAGGTTCTTTCTATGTTGCCCAGGCTTACCTTAAATTCACCATCATACTTTCCATTTTAGGTTCATCTTGTATTTCTGAAGGTACAACCAAGGTCCACAATACCTTCTTTTACATTTGTGGCCTAAGACACATCTCTTCCATGTAATATTTCCTAAATAGCCATACCTTTAAT
This sequence comes from Spermophilus citellus, assembly GCF_964194105.1. Taxonomy (NCBI): domain Eukaryota; kingdom Metazoa; phylum Chordata; class Mammalia; order Rodentia; family Sciuridae; genus Spermophilus; species Spermophilus citellus. The sequence continues at coordinate 93,972,256 of NC_138190.1, read as the reverse complement.
CACATGCCTTTTTTGTGAGTTTACAATCTGCCCTGTGCATGATTTGGCACTTAATTCTGAACTGTGCCATATTTTTCTCTGTTGATTTTTTTGGTGTGCTAGTCTGATCTGAACAAATAGACCATAAGTTCTTTAAGAGTCAATAACTATCATGTTATATTTAGTCTGAATGTACCCAAGCATCTCTCATAATATTGAATACACAGAAAGTACAAGATAAATATTTGATTGCTGCATTTGTAGTTTATGAATATTAATGTTTAAGTACAATTTTGATGGATCGCACACTCCTTTATTCCTTAATGTTCTAAGATAAGTTCCATAAATGATTTATTTTTTTTATAATTTACATGATGTATTATAGTTTTTCTTCGTTAAATTTAGGTAGAAATGCCAGGTGAAGTGGCACATGCCTGTAATCCTAATGATTCAGGAGGCTGAGGCAGGAGGATTATGAGTTCAAACCCAGCCTCAGCAACTTAGTGAGGAGGTCCTAAGCAACTCAGTGAGACCCTATCTCTAAAAAAAAAAAAAAAAAAAAAAAAAAAACAAAAACATTTAAAAAAGGGTTAGGAATGTGACTTGGTGGTTAAACATCCAAGGACTAAATCACTGGTATAAAAAAAAAATAGATAGAACTATAATAGATGTTCTCCATTGGAATATCAGTCCTTATACTTTACAGGGAAAATATTTTCCCCAGTCTATACTATAATGTATCTTTCTTTCTCATTTTAGAAACCATAAGTGTGAATGTCTCTGGGAGAAGGTCAGAGGAGTGAAGAGAAAAGCAAATTGAGGCTTCTATCAATATTGACCTCTTATAGTTTCAGGTCATCTTATTATCCAACATATGAAAATATAGTTAACATTAAATGTTCACCTAAAAGGAATGAAAAAAAACAGTATAAATTCCTTTATAAGCTATATTCTATGTCAGACACAGGGGCTTCAAGCACCAAATATTATGTTACTCTCATTTGACAGACCCCTATGAGTGTAGTAATTATTCTTTTTTGATTCTTCTTATAAATGCAAAATTTGTTCATTTTTTTCCATATGTGATATAATCTAGCCCTTAAATAAACTCTCAGAGACAGGTATTATTACTGACTTCATTTTACACAAAACAAAGTGAAGACTATAGCTTAGACAGTTTGTGCAATTTGCCTCAGGTCACACAGTAGTGGAGTTACCTGAGGACCTAGATCTATTTCGCTCTAATGTTTGTGTTCCTTCTGATATTTTGATTGAGTTTCCAAAATTCATATAGACAGGAAAAAAACAAAAGATGTTAGAGGAAGAAATCTGAGATCGGGTGTTGCAGATAGAGGCAGACATAAAATTATCACCAGGAAGGAGGGAAAGAGGGGAGATAAATACTTTTAAAACTCTACCAGTAAAACAAGTTTATTGCCCTCTGAATATCATCTACTTTCAGTTTTCACAGTGGTCAGGAAAAGTTGTTAAAACTAAAATCTTTGCATAATGAGTATTTTACCAATCTTGTCGGGATTTCCTGCTGCTTTGTTCTATCAAAAACCTGTTTTGCTGCCTGCAGCAGATTTGTAAAAGTATCTTGAATGTACAGGGTTGAAAAGAACTACTTTCATGGCCCAAGAGAACTAAGCAAGACCCAATGAGCCCAAATTAGTTCTGAGAAATTACTTAGTCACTTTCCTGTTCTGCATGAAAGATAAAATCCTTACTAAAAGAAAGCCCTACAAAAAAGAGTGGTAGCAGGGTTGGTTTGCTTCCTTTTTATTCAAACCTAAAACATGCATGAGAAGAAGCATTTTATGAAAATGCACCTAGTATCAGCAAAATGTGGAAAACATTAACACTGAAGAGCAAACATCTTCTAATCCCATATCAAACACACAAAAGCAGTCCATTACAGCTTTAGACTAAAATTTTAAGCATTACAAGGATCTTTAATACTGTTGTGTAATTAAAATGTCAGTAGTTAATGCCAACCTTGGGGAGGAAATTGACTGGTTTAATAGTTTCTCAAGGTGACAACAGTCATCTGCAATCCAGTAGTGAACTCTAATGTGAACTGTCTGGAAGAAAAAAGAAACAACAAAATAGAGGTCATCTGTTAATTGCTTTCTAACTTAAAGTGACAGTAAAAACAAGCACAATGTACAGTATTTCTAAATCTCTTGCAGCATAAATAGTCCTTTGGACCATTTAAGCTAATGGAGAATATAATATATGTCAGTTGCAAAGATATTTAAGAATTCAGAATTAAGAATTTCTGAACAATTGTTTCCTCATATATATTTATAAGCACAGAGCATATAGCATCAATCGGATGATTTCTAAGTGTAATCTATTCAAGTTTTGCTGGGATACTGTTTTTGAAGACCCTTCGAATAAACTATCAAGAAAGTTAAATGAATGTCATCTCTAAATGGAGATAAAGCCTTAGAGATTATGGTTTTTCTGTACTAGAATTCTATTCGTGTATTTAGCCATCAGAAATTATTGCAATCTTTCAGTGTTATATTTAAACTGGCTTTAATCTGAAACTCTGTATCCTGGAGTGAGAGAGCATAAAGGTGCTATATAATATGACTTTTGCTAATCCTGTCCTTTCCAGTTAATGTGACAGGATGGTCAAGAGCTTAGATGTTGGAGCCAAATTAATTAGGGTTTTAGTCCCACTCCAATACTTAGTAGTTATGTCCTAGGCACTGTTTTAAAAAACTTATGTGCATACTCTCAATTCTCTCATCAAAAAATTAAGTAAATTCTGCTAATTTCCATTTTTATTTTCAGTGAAAAATTTGAGGTTCATATAGATTAAAGAATGGCCCATGATCATACCATTGTAAACAAATAAAACCAGGATGTGTTTGAGTTTACTACTCATGATTTAATTGTTGACACCTGTATCAAATACCCTGTCCAGATCCCCTGAAATCAGTCTCTAGGCACATTAAGAGCTTCCTGTATTTTGCTGCTTGATAGTATTTTCTGGGCAAGGGGGCAAGCCAGAGAACAATGCCTACACCAAATAGTTAAATTATGCAGATTAGGATCTATGTAGAAAAATAAAAGACTCCATTGTAAATGAGATGGATATATCTAATTTGATTTGACAGAGAATTAAGGAAGGGGTTATATTGCTGAAAAATATGGAGCATTCTAGAATGGATTAACTGAGGGGACCATAAAGTCCTTCACTTGAATATGTTTCTCAGAAGGCCCTTAGAGGACAATATGTGTACTTAAGTGAGAAAGTATATTTTGGCAGATCATCAGAAGTTTGAAAAGAGCCAAACTAAAAGACAAAAAGCAATGAAGTTTTAGAAAGATGAATGTGGCTAGACCTATAAGAGTAGGCATCAACTGTGGGAATTTTTCTTTGTCTCAGGTCAGTGCCTAACAGACAGTACCCATTAAAAATGAGGTACTGAACAAACAGGTAGACAAAGTGACTGCTTTGTGGATTTCATCTAGCCTATGTTTTCTGACACCCCATTGTTTATACAATGATGCCATAAATATAATCATGGTGTATTAGTTTCCTAGGTCTAACTAACAAATTGCCATAAATTTGGTGTTTTGAAACAATAGAAATTTATTTTTCTCTCAGTTCTAGAGACCGGAAGTCCAAAATCAAAGTGTCAACAGGGTCATTCTCCCAAGCCTCTAGGGAAAAAATTATTTATTTTCCTCTCTTGGTTGATTGGTGGTTGATAGCAATTTTTGGCCTTCTTTGCCTTGTGGTGGTATCACTCTAATCTCTGCCTCTGTCTTACATCATCTTCTTTTCTGTCTCAGTCAGGTGATAGCAAATAAACTACATAAGACCCTTTCTACATGGTAGAGGACAGTGGTTTCTCTCATTTTTTGTTTCTGTACCATGGGTTAAACCTGGAAGCCCTCTACCAACAGTAAGAAAAATATAAATTGTTTCTATGCCTTCTCTAGTCTATTTCTGCTAACGCCACTGTTCAAGAACTCATAGAGTAGATGAGTCCCACACAATACCACTTTGAAGAAAAGGAGCCAGTTTTTGGCAAAAGAAAGTTGCCTCAAGTAGCACCTGACCATAGAATTCATTGCTTCTACAATGTACTGCATCACCCAGAAGCTGCCAGTCTTGTGGAACATTGAAGTGGCTTCTTGATGTGGCAGGTAAGGCACTAGTTTGGAAATGATAATTTCAGAAGTTGTCATGCTCTTCTTTTCTTCAGGATGTTGTATATATCTCAAGGAAATGCCCCTTTTGATGGTGCTCTTCACCAAAAGGTTGAATATATGGGTCCAGGAACATGTTGTAAAAGTACAAATAGAACATTTATCATTACTTCGAGTGACCTAATAGAGGTATTTATGATTCATTCTCCAGCAACTTTAGGTTCTATGAGTTCTGCTTCCCACAAGAAAGAACTTGCATTAACAAACATATTAAGAGATCCATAAAATCTAAATCTATGGCTATAATGTCTCTCTTTGAGTTTCTGCTATCAGTAGAATGCCATGTAAAGAAAAGGATTATAATATTAGTGATAATAATTGAATCTAATTTCACAAAGAGCTGGGGTTGCTGCTCCATAAGGTAATTTTGAATATTTCATCTTCCTTTTCATGTTTTCATACAGAATATTAAGAGTTAAATAGAAATTAGAGCAATGATAGACTGATAAGGACAAAGTAACTAGAGGCTTATATATTTCAGAGGTGAGGGTCTAGGTCCTTAAATTTGGCAGAAAAATCAGTTTAATAAAACTGCATGCTTAGTGTAAGAAAAATGTATAATTTACAAAACCAGGATGCCTATGTTACTCAGCTTTCTGACACCATGAAAAACATTCCCTGACAGAAAAAAATTAAATGGAAGAAAGCTTTATTTTAGCCTATGATTTCAGAAATTTAATTCCATGGTCTCCTGGCTCCATTGTTCTCATGTCTGTGGTGAGGAAAATGTGGTAGAACAAAGCTTTTTCATGGCAGTTGAGAAGTAAAGAGAGACAGAGGAAGATAATAGGCTCTATATATCCCATTCAAGGGCTCACCACCAATAACCCAGCTCCTTCCCTTCGGTCACACAATTCTACCACAATTCAGTAGTGCCACAGGCAGGTGACAAAGCCTTCAACAAATGGCTTTTTGGGAAAATTTATGATCCAAGCAATAAAAATGAATACCAGGAAAAATGCAGCATCCATTGCTAAATCTTGTCCTGTGTAACAGGAGTTTGTTGTCTTTCATTGTCATTCAGGGATTGCAACTGGATATCAGCATAAAAGATCAATTATAGGACAGAATACATTTCAAATTGGGCAAGAGTATATATGAGTGGTTGTGTTAGCTTTTTGTTGTGACCAAAATACTAGACAAGAACAACCTAGCAGAGAAAAAGTTAATTTTGCCTTACTATTTCAGAGGTCTCAATCTGTAGTCAGTGGACTCCTTTACTCTGGTCCCCAGGAAAAATAGAACATCATGGAGGAATTGCATGATAAAAGAAAGCTTAGAAGCTTATGACATCCAGGAAGTAGAGAGAGAGATGACAGGGACTAGATATATAATCCCCAACTGCATACCCCAGTGATCTGTTAACTCCAGCCATGCCCCGTGTGCATTAATAATTTGATTGATTTGACTAATAATTTGATTAATAATCAAATTACTAATCCATCAAATGGATTAGTCCACTGATTAGGGTAAAGCTCTTATAATCTGATTAATCATTTCACCTCTGAACATTCCTGCATTGTCTATCATATGAGCTTATTGGGAGACATCTCGTATCCTAACCATTACAGTGGTACAAATGTTGAACTATCACAAATACTATCTCCACTCCTCTCATTCAGCCTATCCTCAATACAGCCTGAAGACAATAGATGGCATCCTTTGTTTTTCTGCCTGAGGAGATTTTCTGGCTCCTAGAAGTATGCTCTGCTCCAAAATAGAATAGTCCAGAAGTGGCAGAGAGTTTATATCATTTGTGCAATAATCAATCAATAAGTGACAGAGGGGACAAGTCCAAGGCCTATTCCACATAGTCTGTCAGAAATTCTCAAGTGGAATTGAGACCTAGTTGGCAGCAGTGGGACTCCATGCATGAACCCAACTTTTATTTTCTTTCTTACTTCATGCTCCTTCAGAGTGTTCTCCCTGTCTCCCAAGAAAGGTACTTGCAATCCTTGTTAGAGTATTAGAGGATCTACTTTAGTTAGGTAATTCTTCTTGTGTATAAGAAACTCACTTCAAATTAATTGACATAGGTAGGTTGAAAGAAAATGATAGAAAAATATACCATGCAGACATTTATTAAAATAAAGCAGCAATTACTGAATCAATGTCAGAAAAAGGAGAGAGTGGACTCCAGAATAAAGAAAATAATTACAGATTAAGACAGATATTTCATAATGATAAAAGGATTAAATGCCAGGAAGCCCTAGTAATCTGAAATATGCATTCAGCAAACAAGAAAGCTTCAAAACATATAAAGCAAAAACTGATGTACTTGAAGGGAGAAATAGAATCATTCACAATTGCAGTTAGTGACTTTTAAACCTTATACTCAACAGTTAATAGAACTCCCACACAGATAACCAGCAAGGATAGAAAAGAATAGCAACACTATCAAAACACAGAATCTAATTAACATTTATATAATAGTTCACTCAAAAATATCAGAACACACACCTTTTCAAATACTCATAATCATTAACTATATTCAGGATTATAAAACAAACCCCCAAATTTTAAAATAATTGAAATCATACAGAGTATATTTTCTGCTCTTAATGGAATCAAACTACAAATCAAGGGAAAGATAAGAAGAAAATCTTCAAATACTCAGAAGTTAAATGATATACATAAACAAAAAAGTAAAGCTCAAAGAAAAATTTTAAAAAATGATATAGACCTGGATAAAAATAAATATTAACAATTTAAAAGTATGTGGGAAGCAGCTAACACAGTGCTGAAAGTAAAATCTATAGCACTATACTTAGAAAAGAGGAAAGATCTCAAATCAATAGTCTAAGTTCTTACTTCAAGAACCTCTAAAAAGAAAAGCAAAATAAAGCCCAAACTAAGAGAAGGAAACAATGAAAACAAGAGTAGAAATTGAAAACAGGAAAACAATAGAGAAAATCAATGCAATGAAAGGTTGGTCCTTTAAATAAAATGGCTAACCTCTAGCAAGACTGAAAAAGATAAAAAGAGAGAAGACCCAACAGTCACAGGAATGAACAAAAGGGATATCATTATAGATACTACAAATAGAATAACAAGGAAATATGACAAACATTACTTTCATAAATTCAATGACTCTGAATTCCTTGAAGTCTACAAACTACCAAATTTCACCAATATCAAATAGGCAATCTGAATAATCCCACAACCATCAATACAATAGAATTTATGATTAAAAAGCTCTTTTAAAAAGATAGCTCCATGGGGCTGGGGTTATGGCTCAGTGGTAGAGCACTTGCCTGGCACATGTGAGGCACTGGGTTCCATCCTCAGCACCATATAAAAATAAATAAATAAAATGAAGATATATATATTACTTCCAGGGCTGGGGATATAGCTTAGTTGGTAGAGTATTCTCCCTATCTCCCCCAAAAGGTATTTGCCTTGCATGAACAAGGCCCTAGGTTCAATCCCCAGCAACACAGACACACACACACAAAAAAAGAAAAAAAAAAACCTAAAATGATACCTCTAGACCTAGGTGGTGTTACTGGGAAATTCTACCAAATATTTGAAACAGAATTATCATTCATTATATACACACTCTTCCAGAAAATAGAAAACCAGACAAAGATAAGACAAGAAAAATTATTAACCAATGGCTCATCATTAATACTAATTTTTGCATACACTCCAAAGACAATGAACTACTTAGATCTACAATTATATATATATATATATATTACATAATGCTGCTGAAAATAATCCTAGAAGGTTCATATATGGGGAGACATACCATGTACATTTGTGGAAGATACAATCTTCTAAATATTTCAGTTATCTCCATAGTAATCTCTACCTTTGCAGATTTCCTATGAAAACACTAGAATGTGTTTTTTTTTGTAGTTTTAAACAAGGTAATTATAATTTAGAAGGTTGTAGTATTGCTAAAATTTCTTTGCAAAGAAGAAAAATTGTTGGAAATATAATACCTGATTTTAACATCTATTATATCATTACAATCATCATTAATATAGTGTGTTATAAGAGAGTAAAATGTTCATGGGTCAATGGAACAAAACAGATTATATAGAAGTAGACACACAGAAATACCTCACCCTTTTAAAAAAGATGCAAAAGTAATTCAATGCACAAAGGATCATATATTTATCAAAGCTGAAGAAAATTGAGCATTACTGTAAAAAAAAAAAAAAAAGATGAACATCAACCTAATCTTCACACCTAGTTCAAAGTTAAGTCAAATGGAGCTCAAAGGTAAATAAGAAAAACTAAAAACTTGCTGGAAAAATATGATAAAATCTTCAGGATATAGATATAGGCAAAAAGTTTTTAATATTAATACCCAAAGAACTATACATAGGAAGAAAAATGTATAAACTGGACTATTAGAATTAAAAACTGGCATTTTATATAACAGGATATACTTATGAAAAATGAGTACATACAAATATGTTAAATCTCATTAGTCATTAGTGGAATGCAAATGAATACCACAATCAGATATCACAACATACCTATTAGAATGGTGAAAAAAATTTAAAGTATCAATTAATGGGTGAGCAGAGACAAACTTGTGCAGAATTCCAAATATTTCATGTAGATATTTTCAGGTGAAACATAACTCCTCATTCCACCTCATTCCACAATTTGGGATGTTTACATTAATTTTCTTAAAGTATATTGTACTGAAAATGGGAATAAGTGTAATTTCACACTACTGGAACAAGAAAAACATTATTTAAATCAGGTGATCAAAGTCACATTAACAGTGGTAAGTCATATTGATAGTGTATACCTATAAAATGGCATTTTCAAATGGCACTTATTACTCTGATCTTCCTTCTTGAAAACCATAATTTCATTCTAAGTATGAGAAATATCATGTCCCAATTGAAGTATTATGTATAAAATACCTGACCAGCACTCCCCAGAGGACATTAAAAGCAAGGAAAATTTGGGAAACTGTCATACTTAAAAATGGCATAAAGAGACATGACAACAAAAGCAGTATGCTAAATTGAATTAAATCATGGAACCACAAAAAAGGAAAAACTTAGGAAAATGCAATAAAATTCATTATCTTTGGTAAAGATAATGAATAAATATTACTAGTTTATTAATTGTTATAGATGCATTATACTAAAGTATTAATAAAATAGAAAACTTTGTGGTATATCATGATTTTCTACTATCATCTCAGTTTTTCTATAAATCTAAAACTGTTCTAAGAAATAAAGTCTATCAAAAAAGAAAAAATAAGAACAATACCAAATGCTATGGAGGATATGGAGAAACGGTATCAGTTATAAATTGGTGGTAGAATTTTAAATGATAAAGATAATATATAAAACAGTTTTGTTATTTAAAAAACACCATAAATATGCAAGTAGCATATATGACCTAGTAACTACATTTTTGGGTATTTATTCCAGAGAAATGAAAACTCAAACTCATACCAAAATGTATATAAGAATATACTCAGTAACTTTACTTGTATTAGCACAAATGACTGCAAAAAAATGAAATGTTCTTTGATGGGTGAGTAGGTGAACTCTGGCACATCCATATTATAGAACACTAATGTTATGATTTAGATATGAGGTATCCTCTAAAAGCTCATGTATTAGACAATACAGAAATGTTCAGAGGTGACATGCATAGATAATGAGAGCTATAATCTAGTTAGTGTATTAATACATTGGATGGATTAATAATCTGAATGAACTAGTTTGTGGTATCTATGGGTAAGGATGGAAGAAGTAGATTACTGGGGGTTTGCCTTTGGAGTTGATATTTTGTCTCTGGCTAGTGAGCTCTCTCTGCTTCCTGGGTTTGGGATGCTTTTCTCAGCTGTGTGGGCTCTCTCTCTTCCAGCAAGGAGGTCCATGGAAGAGGGTAGAGGAGAGTGTGGCTGCTGAGTCACAAATCAAGACCTCTGGAGATCAAGTAGGAAGCAGGTCTGGTTTTATTGCACAGTTATCATGTATATACACTCAGGCAGTATCTAAGCAGATTATAGGCAGCCACCAATACAATTTCTGGCCAACTGTCCGTGCAGTGACCAGTCAAGGAGTGGGCTGTGGAGCAAGTGCAGGGGCTGCAACACGAGGCCTCATGCTAAGGGCTGTGCATATGGGGTAAGTGGTTGACCGCTCACATGCCTAGCACAGGGAGTGGTTTGCCACTCAGATGCCCTTAACCTATACCATGTATGCAGTACTCCATGCACTTGTCCCCACACTCAGCCATGCCCTTCCACTATGATGTTCTGCTTCACTTCAGGCCCAGAGCTCTGGAATTATTAAACCATGGACTGAACCTCTGAAACCATGAGAGAAAATAAACTTTTTCCCTCTAAGTTGTTCTTATCAGGACTTTTTGTCACAGCAATGAAAAACTGACTAAAACAATGAATCAGCAAGAGAAAGCAAGACTATGGATACATGCTACAATTGAATACATCTCCAAGGAAGTATGCTGACCAAAATAACACAACAAAAGTGTCAACTCTGAAAGCTTGCATGGTTTAAAATTACAATTACATACTACTATTGAATTTAAATTAAATGGTAAATAGATTATTGATTGACAGATGTTAGGGATGGCAAGAGGACAGGTTGTGTGGGTACAAAAGGACAACATGAGGAATTCTTGTTTAGATGGAATTGTCCAGTATGTTTTTTTGAAAATCTGTCTTATGAGTTTCCTATATCTGCCATAACAACAGTCCTCAAAGTTAATGACTTAAAAGAACACTTATTTTGTCACAATTCTGGAGGTCAGAGGTCCTAAATAACTATCTGTCCTCAAAATCAAAGGAAAGTCCATTCTTGTCTCTCCCAGTTTTTGGTGGCCCTAGTCATCTCTTGGCTCACATTCACATCACTGAAAACTCTTTCTCTGTGGTCACATTGCCTCTTCTTTTCTGCTATTCCGTATTCTTCTGCCTCTAAGGATACCTGTGATGGCATCTAGGGCCAACTTGAATAATGTACACTAATCTTTCTCTCCCAAGATCCTTAATAATATCTGCAAAGTAACTTTTTACCATATAAGTAATCAATCACAGATTGTAGGAGTTAGTATATGAGTTCCATTTTTTGGGGGGATGGGGGTGTATTATCCAGCCTAACACAATATCTTTCTCACTAGAATTTACTCCCCACTACAATATTATATCTTGATTTATACAAATGTGACCTTATACTATAGTTTGTATGTTTGTTTTTCAAAATGTTACTGTAGTGAAAATTGGAGTAAGCATATATGGGACTTTTGTATTATTTCTTATATCTTTGTGTGAATCTATAATTATTGTAAAATAAGATGTTTACTTAAAAACACATAGGATAGGATCCTTGGCAATTATTTAACATAACAACTCCTTCACAAGTAGTACCAGGACAATAAAAACACACATTCTTATTTTTTAAAAAAGGACTCAAATTGTCTCTACCCCAGACCTACTAAATCTGAACCTCTAAGTAAGTTCAAAGAATATGCATTATTCTGTGCCATATAGATGATTTTTGTGTGTATCCATGTGGTGCTGGGAATCAAACCACAGAGCCTCCTGTATGGTAGGCAAATGTTCTACCACTGAATTACATCCCTAGTCCTATACAGGTAATTTTTATGTACATGAATGAACAAGAACCACATAAAAGTATTTATCAAATTGCACAAGACAACCCATTTGTGGGTAAATCAATTAAGTTTGTCATAGTCATCTTTTTAAAAAAAATGAAATTGAATAGAATAGAAAACACCATAATGAATTTATCATAGTAAGCATAAGTATTGTCTGCTAAAGTTTTTTTTTTCTTTTTTGTATATGTGTGTTATAGATATGGTTTGAAATGTAACATTCATTTCTTACTGAGGATTTTGGTCTAAATAACCCTGAAAGACTCTTCTTGAAGTTGATCTCTCATCAGAGAACAGACATAGAATCAAATGATAAGTACACATCATGCTCTGAAATCATATAAAACCACTAAGAGAGATGTCAAGATAGCAGCTTATATCAGAATTTTTATTTTAGTGCTATACATTACAGGAATTGCCAGAAAATTGCTGATGAATATAAAGAACTCATCTTTAGTGATTTGTAACTCATCACCCAAACATGCTGATGACTGTATTTTTTTATTTGCTTTCAAGATAGCTGAAAGAAATTATGTCAACAAACATTTGCTGAAACACTTTTCATGATTACTCAGAGGAATCTTGGTACTATATACCAGGAATTTCCATTTTTCCTCCAAGAAAAATGAGACCATTCAGAAATGGAAAAGGTAACTATATGTAAAATTATTTAAATAAGATGGAAGCTTAGAAACCTATTGTTGAAGAAAAAAACTATTCAGAAAGATATCAATTGCCATTATTCCTGTGAGTTTAATATTTTATTTATAATCACCCTCAGAAGGAGAATCAAACTCCTGTGTATCCCACATATCATGTTCAATAAAAATAGTAGATAAAATGCTAAAGAGTCATTTATAATGGTAAGTAGCAACTTTTAAAATTCTTCAATCTGTGGAAACTGCAAAATATCATCTCTATTTTTTAGAATAATATACAAAGTATTTATAAGAAGCCAGTTATTCCCAACTAAATGATAGAAGGTCACCGAAAGTAAAGACCTAATTTAAGTACTGAGTCAGGACTAAAAAACCAATAGAAAAGTAGAGTATAAAATATAGTATGAAAATATCTGTACTCTTAAAATATAGGTGTTTAGTGCAATGGAAAGAGTGTAATAGTGCATTGTTTAATTTGGAGAAAATAAAATGAAAGAAACATAAAAAGGAAATAGACATAGCAAATGAATATATGAAAAGATGCAATCATTGGCCATTAGAGAACTTCACATTAAAACAAGAATGTATTACCACTATGCACCTATTACAACAGCCATAATCCAATACACTGTCAATACCAAATGTTGTTATGGGTTGAGAAAATAGAAAGTCTCATTCATTTTAGATGAGAATGAAAGTAATTACATCTATTTTGACAGGCTGACACTCTCTTACAATGCTAAGTATAGTCTTATTCAATCCAGCAGTCATACTTCTAGAAATCTATTCAAATGGAGTTAAAGTTTGTTTCCTCACAAAAACCTGCACACAGATGTTTATAGCAGCTTCATTCATAATTGATAAGATTGGGAAACAACCAAAATGTTCTTTAGAATGGATAAATGAACTATGGTACATCCAGATAACTGAATAATATTTAATACTAAAATGTAATAAACTATAAAGCCAAAGAGGAACCTTAATGAATACTACTAAGTGAAAGAAGCTAAACTGAAAATACTGTATGATTCCAAATATATGACATTCTGGAAAAGGCAAGACTAGGGAGATATTAAAAAATGAGTGATTTCTAGGGTCAGGGTGAAAGGAATGGATAAATGGGAAAAACACAGAAAATTTTAGAGTTGTGAAACAATTCTTTATGATACTATAATTGTGGGTATATGCCTGTTATAGTTTAAATACGAGATGTTTCCCCAAAGTTCATATGTGAGACAATACAAGAAGGCTCAGAGGTGAAATGACAAGATTATTAGAGCATTTAACTTATTCAGTGAATTAATTTGCTTATATGGATTGACTGGGTAGTAACCATATGCAGGTACATGCATACAGATGTGGCTGGAGGAGGTAGGTCACTGGGGGCATGCCTTGGGGATTTATATTTTGTCTATTAGCCAGGAACAGTGATGCACACCTGTAATCCAAGCAGCTCAGGAGGTTGAAGCAGGAAGATCAGGAGTTCAAAACCAGCCTCAGCAATGGTGAGAGGCTAAGCAACTCACTGAAACCCTGTCTCTAAATAAAATACAAAATAGGGCTGGGGATGTGGCTCAGTGACTCGGTGGTCAAGTGCCCCTTAGTTCAATCCCCTGTACCTATCACCCTCAAAAAATTGTCTATGAGGGGAACTCTTTCTGTACTTCCTGGTGTGATGTCTTGAGCTACTTCCCTTTGCCATACTCTTCCACCATGATATTCTTTGTCACCCCAGACACAGAGCAATGGAGTGGGCTGTCTATTAACTTAACCTCTGAAATGTGAACCAGAAAAAGCTTTTCCTCCTATGTTGCTCTTGTCATGTCTTTTGGTCACAGGGATGCAAAGCTGACTAAAACAATGACATTATATAGTTTTTAAAACCCCTACAATGTGCAACTCAAAGATAAATTCAAATGTAAACTATCAACTTTGATTGATAATGATGTGTAAAACTAGATTCATCAGTTATAATGGGCATATTACTCTGGTGTGATATGTTGATAATGAGTGTGTGCACGCGCGCACATGTGTGTGTGTGTGTTTGTGTGAGATAAAGACAATATGGGATATAGAAGAACTCTGTATTTCCTCCTCAATTATTCTTTGAATCTAATGCTGCTCTAAAAAACTATTTAAAAACAAAAAGAAGGGAAAGATATTACTAAATATTGCATAAATAGTATCAAATGTTGTGTATATCATTGAAATATCTATATACATATATACACATATATACATATATATTCAAACTTAGTCAAATGAAGGTTTTTTAGATTATTAGATGTAAAACAAAACAACTTTACGGATATTGCAGTTTGCATAAAAATATATAGGCTACTGTTTGTAATAGAATAGGTGGTGGAATCTGTAAAGACTTATTTGAAATATCTGCAAGAATTCTGAAGAAAAAATGTATTTTAATATTTTTTAGTATTTAATATTAAAATTTAATAATTTAATTATTAAAATGCTCATGCTATAATAACGTAAGTTCAGTTCACTAGGGAAGCAGTCTATAAAATTCCATGAGACCTTTAAGAGACCTGAAGATTAAGAACAAATGAGAATAGGATCTTGTAAGTGTTTAGTGAAGAGTAATTAGCAGTTAAAACTAAATTTATTCCTCCACCATGTATTTGAGATTCACAGTTCATGACTAATTTAATTGCTTATAAACTTTGTTTTTAAATTGATTCTTTCTGTGATAATATATCTTCAAACTACCTTTACATTTGAAATATTAACTAAAATAAAGTATCAGTAAAAATTATAAATTACTGAATATAAATAAATCATATTAGTCAACTGATTACTGCCTATGTGTATCCCACTATACTGATAAAGTGAATGTGTGGAGGCTATAAAACTGGCACCATGAATGTTGGGTACATAAATATGCAGTACTCATGTCAACAATGGAATGATTTTCTCAGAAAGTGTATCCTACCATGAGATAGTGCCAATGAAAAAAACATAAGCAGAAAACAATGCAATACTTGTTTTGAAAAATAACTATATCATTTAGTGTGATATATACAATATTTAATACTCTTTTGAAGATATTTCATTTATTTCTAAACAAGAGATGATAAAGAAAATAAAATACTGACCATACTGAAAAATAGCATAATACACGTCAAGGAATTTCCACAAATATGTAACATTTAAGGAAACATTTATCCCATTACCATACTATTAACAACTAAGTTTAGTTGCAATTATGCCTGAAGTTAAATCCTTTTATCTGGAAAATATGAAAGTAAATTCAGTTGAACAACTCAAAAATATTATTTCTTTTAGAATGTGAAATCAAGATCCTGAGGAGAACACAAAGATGGCTAATGCACAGTCCCTGAATATAATCAAAGATATTGCAATGCAGTAGAGTTGGAAAACACTACTTATTTTCAGTTGCTTTAGGAGAGTATCTTCTACTTTCCTGTTTTAAGAAGTGGAATATTGCTGTACTTTGTTGTGTTGGCAAATAATTGCTAACTTATCCTGAAAACAACTCTCATGGCTCTTAGAAGCATTTGGGCCCATTTGAAGTGAACCGATTTAAAATTACATAACATGTATATTATAATTTCTACACTTTTTAAAATTATTGTTATAATTTGAAAAAAATTATTTTATGACATACTATTTTCCTTTTGCTCAAGTATTGCTTCATTATGTCCAACACACAAACACAGAAGTTCAAGTGATCCAAGTGTTACTTAACACTTACATTGTTACTTCTTTGAAAAGTTTAAAACCTGTTCTTTAAAAGTTTTTATTCTGTTGGGATTTTTGTTTGTTTGTTTTGTTTTTTGTTGTTTTTGTTTATCTGATACTGAGGATTGAACTTGAGGCTCTCTGAGCTAAATACCCAACCCTTTTAATTTCTTATTTTGATATAGTATCTGACTCAGTTACTTAGGGCCTCACTAAGTTGCTGAGATTGGCCTTGAACTGGCAGTTTTCCTGCCTTAGGTTCCCTAACCTGTGGGATTACAGGCATGTGCCACTGCACCTGGCTTCTTAAAATTTTGATTGACACATAATAATTGTATCTATTTGATCACTGCACAATGTATACACATGATATCTATTTTTGTTTTGTGGTGGCAGGAATTGAACCCATGTCTGTCCTCTTGCTAGGCAAGTGCCCTACCACTAAACTATACACACAGCCCCTTGAAACCATTTTTTAAATTATTTTTTTATTTATATATTACAGTGGAATGCATTACAATTCTTACTACACATATAGAGCATAATTTTTTACATCTCTGGTTGTATACGAAGTACATTCCAACAAATTTGTGTCTGCATACATGTACTTTGGATAATAATTTCCATCACATTACACCATCATTTCTAACCCCATGTTCCCTACCTTCCCCTCCCACTCCTCTGTCCTATCTAGAGTTAATCTATTCCTCCCATGCTCCCCCTCCCTATCCCACTATGAATCAGCCTCCTTATATCAGAGAAAACATTCAGCATTTGTTATTTTGGGATTGGCTAACTTCACTTAGCATTATCTTCTCTAACTCCATCCACTTACCTGCAAATGCCATGATTTTATTCTCTTTTTTTTTTTAATGAAAAATCATTCATTTATCTAACAATAAGCATTCATTTTATCTCCAGTTTTTTAATACTTTGAATGACATTGAAATAAAATTATCTGTACAATTTGTTGAACATACTTGTATTTATATTTCTATAGAATATATTCTCTGAAGATGAAATTGTATAAAATAGTATAGGTCTTTTTTTTTTTTCTTTTTTTTTTATTGATTATTTATCGCATTACATAGTTCATGATATATCATCTTTCATACATTAGACTCAAATTGTGCTTTGAACTCCCATTTTCACCCCAAATACAGATTGCAGAATCACATCTGTTACATATTCGCATTTTTACATAATGCCATATTAGTGACTGTTGTATTCTGCTACCTTTCCTATCCCCTACTATCCCCCCTCCCCTCCCCTCCCCTCCAATCTTCCCTCTCTACCTCCCCTGCTGTTGTTCAATTCTCTCCCTTTTTTTTTTCCCTCCCCCTTGCCCCTCATAACCTCTTATAATTTTATGTATCCTTGAAGGTCTCCTACCATTTCCATATGCTTTCCCTTCTCTCTCCGTTTCTCTCCCCCCATTCGTCTTTGTTTACTGTAGTCTTTTCCTCATGCTCTTTCTTCCTGTTCTGTTCTTAGTTTTTCTCTTTATATCAAAGCAGACATTTGGCATTTGTTTTTTAGGGCTTGGCTAGCTTCGCTTAGCATAATCTGCTCTAATGCCATCCATTTCCCTGCAAATTCTATGATTTTGTCATTTCTTAGTGCTGCATAATACTCCATTGTGTATAGATGCCACATTTTTTTTATCCATTCATCAATTGAAGGGCATCTAGATTGGTTCCACAGTCTAGCTATTGTGAATTGTGCCGCTATAATCATTGATGCAGCCGTATCCCTATAGTGCACTCTTTTAAGGTCCTCAGGGAATAGTCCGAGAAGTGCGATAGCTGGGTCAAATGGTGGTTCCATTCCCAGCTTTCCCAGGAATCTCCATACTGCTTTCCAAATTGGCCTCACCATTTTGCAGTCCCACCAGCAGTGTACAAGTGTACCCTTTTCCCCACATCCCCGCCAACACTTGTTGTTGTTTGACTTCATAATGGCTGCCAATCTTACTGGAGTGAGATGGTATCTTAGGGTGGTTTTGATTTGCATTTCTCTGATTGCTAGAGATGGTGAGCATTTTTTCATGTACTTGTTGATTGATTGTATGTCCTCCTCTGAGAAGTGTCTGTTGAGGTCCTTGGCCCATTTGTTAATTGGGTTATTTGTTATCTTATTGTTTAATTTTTTGAGTTCTTTGTACATTCTGGATATTAAGGCTCTATCGGAGGTGTGGGGGGTAAAGATTTGTTCCCAGGATGTAGGCTCTCTATTTACCTCTTTTA
This sequence comes from Spermophilus citellus, assembly GCF_964194105.1. NCBI lineage: Eukaryota > Metazoa > Chordata > Mammalia > Rodentia > Sciuridae > Spermophilus > Spermophilus citellus. Next base: position 93,953,796 of record NC_138190.1, on the reverse strand, counting down.
TTGTTTCTCTTGCTGAGAAAAAACTTTTTAGTTTAATTAAGTCCCATTTGTTTATTCTTGTTGTTAACTCTTGGGCTATGGGTGTCCTAATGAGGAATTTGGAGCCTGACCCCACAATTTGTAGATCGTAGCCAACTTTTTCTTCTATCAGACGCAGTGTCTCTGATTTGATACCTAGCTCCCTGATCCATTTTGAGTTAATTTTTGTGGATGGCGAGAGAAAGGGATTCAATTTCATTTTGTTGCATATGGATTTCCAATTTTCCCAGCACCATTTGTTGAAAATGCTATCCTTCCTCCATTGCATGCTTTTAGCCCCTTTATCAAATATAAGATAGTTGTAACTTTGTGGATTAGTCTCTGTGTCTTCTATTCTGTACCATTGGTCTACCCACCTGTTTTGGTACCAGTACCATGCTGTTTTTGTTACTATTGCTTTGTAGTACAGTTTGACCTCTGGTATCGCTATGCCTCCAGATTCACACTTCCTGCTTAGAATTGCTTTTGCTATTCTGGGTCTTTTGTTTTTCCATATGAATTTCATGATTGCTTTGTCTATTTCTACAAGAAATGCCGTTGGGATTTTGATTGGCATCGCATTAAACCTGTAGAGAAGTTTGGGTAATATCGCCATTTTGACGATGTTAGTTCTGCCTATCCATGAACAGGGTACATTTTTCCATCTTCTGAGATCTTCTTCTATCTCTCTCTTTATGGTTCTGTAGTTTTCATTGTATAAATCTTTCACCTCTTTTGTTAGGTTGATTCCCAAGTATCTTATTTTCTTTGAGGATATTGTGAATGGAGTGGTTTTCCTTATTTCCATTTCCGAGGTTTTGTTGCTGATATACAGGAATGCCTTTGATTTATGCGTGTTGATTTTATACCCTGCCACTTTGCTGAATTCATTTATTAACTCTAGCAGCTTCTTTGTAGACTCTTTTGGGTCTGTTAAGTATATTATCATGTCATCCGCAAATAGCGATAGTTTAATTTCTTCTTTTCCTATTTTTATGCCTTTAATTTCTTTTGTCTGTCTAATTGCTCTGGCTAGTACTTCGAGAACTAAATTGAATAGAAGTGTTGATAGAGGGCATCCCTGTCTTGTTCCAGATTTTAGAGGAAATGCCTTCAGTTTTTCTCCGTTTAGGATGATGCTAGCCTGAGGTTTAGCATATACAGCTTTTACAATGTTGAGGTAAGTTCCTGTTATCCCTAGTTTTTCTAGTGTTTTGAACATAAAGGGATGCTGTACTTTGTCAAATGCTTTTTCTGCATCCATCGAGATGATCATGTGGTTCTTGTCTTTAAGTCTATTGATGTGGTGAATAGCATTTATTGATTTCCGTATATTGAACCATCCTTGCATCCCAGGAATGAATCCTACTTGATCATGGTGCACAAGTTTTCTGATATGTTTTTGTATTCGATTCGCCAGAATTTTATTGAGAATTTTTGCATCCAAGTTCATTAGAGATATTGGTCTGTAGTTTTCTTTCTTTGAAGTATCTTTGTCTGGTTTTGGGATCAAAGTGATGTTGGCCTCATAGAATGAATTTGGAAGAGCTCCTTCTTTTTCTATTTCTTGAAATAGCTTGAAAAGTATTTGTATTAATTCTTCTTTGAAGGTTTTGTAGAACTCCGCTGTATAGCCATCTGGTCCAGGGCTTTTCTTAGTTGGTAGTCTTTTGATGGCTTCTTCTATTTCTTCTTTTGTTATTGGTCTGTTTAAATTGTGTGTGTCTTCCTGTCTCAATCTGGGCAAATCATATGCCTTAAGAAATTTATCAATATCTTCATTATCTTCTATTTTATTGGAATATAGGGTTTCAAAATACTTTCTAATTATCTTCTGTATTTCTGTAGTGTCTGTTGTGATATTGCCTTTTTCATCCCGTATGTTAGTAATTTGAGTTCTCTCTCTTCTTCTTTTCGTTAGCATGGCTAAGGGCTTGTCTATCTTATTTATTTTTTCAAAGAACCAACTTTTAGTTTTATCTATCTTTTCAATGGTTTCTTTTGTTTCAATTTCGTTGATTTCTGCTCTAATTTTAATTATTTCTTGTCTTCTACTATATTTGCTGTTGTTTTGCTCTTCCTTTTCTAGGTTTTTGAGGTGTTGTGTGAGGTCATTTATCTGTTGGTTTTTTCTTTTTTTGAGGTAAGAACTCCAAGAAATGAATTTCCCTCTTAAAACTGCTTTCATTGTGTCCCATAGATTCTGGTATGTTGTGTCTGTGTTGTCATTTGACTCTAAGAATTTTTTCATCTCCTCCTTTATGTCTTCTACAACCCATTGATCATTCAATAACATATTGTTCATTTTCCATGTGATGTAGGATTTTTCCTTCCTTCTTTTATCATTGATTTCCAATTTCATTCCATTATGATCAAATATGGTGCATGGTATTATCTCCACGCCTTTATATTTACTAAGAGTTGCCTTATGGCATAATATATGGTCTATCTTTGAGTAGGATCCATGTGCTGCTGAGAAGAACGTGTATCCACTTGATGATGGTTGATATATTCTATATATGTCGGTTAAGGCTAGGTTATTGATTGTGCTGTTGAGTTCTATAGTTTCTTTATTCAGCTTTTGTCTAGAGGATCTGTCTAATGGCGAGAGCGGTGTGTTGAAGTCACCCATAATTATTGTGTTGTGGTCTATTTGACTCTTGAACTTGAGGAGAGTTTGTTTTATGAACGTTGCAGCTCCATTGTTTGGTGCATACAAATTGATGATTGTTATGTCTTGTTGGTGGATGGTTCCTTTTAACAGTATATAGTGACCTTCTTTATCCTTCTTGATTAACTTAGGTTTGAAGTTGATTTTATTCGATATGAGTATGGCCACTCCTGCTTGCTTCCGAGGGCCATATGAGTGGTATGATTTTTCCCAACCTTTTACCTTCAGCCTGTGTATATCTTTTCCTATCATATGAGTCTCCTGAAGGCAGCATATTGTTGGATTTGTTTTTTTGATCCAGGTTACTAGCCTATGTCTCTTGATTGGTGAATTTAGGCCATTAACATTTAAGGTTACAATTGAGATATGATTTGTATTTCCAGTCATGCTTCTTTATTTATTTATTTTAGTTTGGCTAGTTTTGCTTTTTGGTTGTTTTCCTCCCCCTTTACTGAGATACCTCCTGCTGTTAGTTTTGGGCACTATTTATCAAATCCTCTTCTTGTAGTGTTTTGTTCAAAATGCTTTGCAGAGCTGGTTTTCTTACTGCAAATTCTTTTAGCTTTTGTTTATCATGAAAGATTTTAATTTCATTGTCAAATTTGAAGCTCAATTTTGCTGGATATAGTATTCTTGGTTGGAATCCATTATTTTTCAGCGTTTGAAATACATTATTCCAGGATCTTCTCGCTTTCAAAGTTTGTGATGAGAAATCGGTCGTTAACCTAATTGGTTTACCCCTGAAAGTAATCTGCCTCTTTTCTCTCGTAGCTTTTAATATTCTCTCCTTGTTCTGTACGTTGGCTATCTTCATAATTATATGTCTTGGGGTTGGTCTATTATGGTTTTGAATGTTTGGGGTCCTGTAGGCTTCCAGGATTTGGCAATCCATTCCATCTTTCATCTCTGGGAAGTTTTCTAGAATTATTTCATTTAATATGTTGTGCATTCCTTTGGTTTGAAACTCTGTGCCTTCTTCTATCCCTATGACTCTCAGATTTGGTTTTTTTATGACATCCCATAACTCTTGAATAGATTGTTCGTGGGATTTAAGCATCTTTTCTGTGTTGACTATATTCTTTTCAAGTTGATAAACCTTGTCTTCATTATCTGATGTTCTGACTTCTACTTGATCAAGTCTATTTGTAATATTCTCGTTTGAGTTTTTTTATTCTCTTTTATTACTGAGTAATATTCCATTGTGTATATATGCCACATTTTTAAAAATCCATTCATCTATTGAAGGGCTTCTAGGTTAGTTCCACAGTTTAGCTATTGTGAATTGTGCTGCTATAAACATTGATGTGGCTGTGTCCCTGTAGTATACAGTTTTTAAGTCCTTTGAGTATAGATCTAGGATAGAGATAGCTGGGTCAAATGGTGGTTCTATTCCCAATTTTACAAGAAATCTCCATACTGCTTTCCATAATGGCTGCACCATTTTGTAGTCCCACCAGCAATGTATGAGTGTACCTTTTTCCCCACATCCTCACCAACACTTATTGTTGTTTGTATTCTTGATAACTTCTTATTGAAATGGGATATTTTGGCAGAGTGCCATAAATTACCTTGGAGTCTATAAATATGTTATATAAGAAAAGTCACAGCAATAAGTGGGTTAATATTTAATATGCCATATTTTACTCTTTAAATTGTTTAATTTAAAAAAATATATAAAATGATAACCCTAAATTTAAGGTTAATGAATGCTTTATTGAAAGTTTTTGAATCATCTGTTGTCATCTTAATATAAAGTTAGGTATTACAATTTCAACATTAAAAAAAAACTACTATGTAGCATGGGGAGAATTAAGACTCTGAACTGTCTTTACCACAAGGTTAATGCAGTTCAATGGGAAATTAAGCCAGCCATAGATATTAGGAATATGATAAAAATATTAGTAGTGATAATCTTGCAAAAAATTTAACACTGGGACTCTGTGGTGAAATTTTTAGTTCATAAAACCTAATAGTTGAAAGTCAGAACCTTCATGCTCTGTACTAAGGCTTGTGAAAGTGAAACATTTCAACAGTAATTGGCTAATACATTTAATACCCAGTGTTATTTCAATATCAAACTAAATTATTCATGAAGATAAATGATAGAATTTTGTTTAAAATCTGGCTATAATATCATGGGTTTGTCATAAATAATTTAATATTATTCCAGAAAATATTGATCAGAGAATTGAGAGAATAAAAAAATATTTGATTCATTCAAGATCATTATAACTGGCTTTAAAGAAGACTTCTACATATTTAACAACTCATCACCAGTACAAATAAACTTGAAGCAGTTTAAACAGAATTCTTGTAACTACAGGACTTCTCCATATGTTTATATATTAATGTGTACCCGTTCCCACTTAACAAAACAGATTTCTGTTCATTTATTTCTACATCTTCTATAGTAATAAAATATCTTATCAGATATCATTAAAATTAAATTTCGTATTTCTAATTCCAAATTGACTAAACTGCTACAAAGTATAATTTCCAGAATCACTTAAAATATGCTGCACAATAAATTACTGTATTGCTTAACAATGGGACACTCTCTGAGAAAAGCATTGTTGGTTGACTTTGTTGTTGGGCAAACATCATAGAGTATACTTACACAAAACTAAATGATACGGCCTATTGATTCTCCCTCACAATCAAGTCCTATTTGCTGAGATTAAGGAGAGCTCACATATGACATGAGATTAATCAAGCATAAGACAAAATGATGAAACATACAGGCTAAATGTGACACAAATGAGGCTGATGCTGGCATAACACAGCATATAATTTTATAGTAAAAATTTTCATAAGTAGAAGGAATACACTCTAAAATATTGGTAAATAGCATAGTGTAGTAAACATTTTAATAGTAATATTTATTATAATCATCTGTATTACATGTTACATCTAATTGTACATGCACATACACACACATATACAGGCACATACATATGTGTATATATATATATATATATACACACACACACATATACATATATACACACACATACACACACATAGACAGATGCATATACAAATATATAATTTTCACAGTGCTAGGTAGGGACTGAACTCAGGGCCTCACATATGCTAAGCATCTGCTCTACAAATGAAATGGACCCCAGCCCCATGGGCTGTTCTTTTATATGCCTGTTTAACAGTGGGTTTGTTTATACCAGCATCACCACAAACAAATGAGTAATGTATTGTGCTACAACATTATGATGGCTATGATGTCACCAGGTGATAGGAGTCTTCCCAGTTCCCTTATAATTGTATGGGACCATCATCAAATACCCAATCCAACATCAAAGGAAACATCTTTATAGGGCTCATGACTATGTATTATCAGTTATATCTGTACTTGTCAAATGTACCTTGTGTAAGTTATGCTTTCTTTATTTGGCCAACCTTTACTTGTTTTGCACCTCTTAATTAACCAGTCATTACAGTAATGTTTTAAATATCTGGATCATTATAAAATGAATGCATAAATCTTATTGAGCTGGAAAGTGGTGGTTAGCTTTGTGCTGAGGCCCATTTCTCCTACCATAGCAGCTAATTAGGACAGTGTGAATGAGCACTGGTTTATCCTGACAGATGGGCAGAACACAGACACAAAGAATTTAGAAGCAGACCATGCTTACAATTCCAGTTAGGTTAGCAGTTGAAATCAGAAAAAAAAAAAAATTGTCAGTAGAAACACTTGCCAGTCTCTCAAACTCTAAATTTGTTCCAAATCATTACCCAAGATGACCATGACTGCCTTGAATGCTGAGTGCTGAGTTTGTTCATCAGAGCTGCTGGTTTAACCTAATTGGCCACAGAAAGGATATGCTTCCCTACACTTTTAAGCATTTGTTTTGTCCCTGTTTTTAACCATCCTACTCATACTGACATTGAATAGCTAACTGTTTGAGGATAACTTACTATCTTGAAATGTTTATGTGGTGCAGGGAATATTGATTCAGTTAGTGGATTCCTTGAGTTTTTTTTCTTGTTTTTATTGTGTTTTCTTTTCATTTTTAAGCCTCAGACACTAAGCCTCCTCCCCAATGATCAAGTACTATTTCCTAAGATTAAGGAGAGCTCGAATATAATATTGATAAGATTTCACATGAGAATAAAGCACATTTGTGAATCTGTAGTTGAATAAGGAAAAAAAAACAGAAAATAGGACTGATATTCTTGTTTGTTCTAGGTGATAACATGAAATTACAGTCAATGCTGTCTTATAATTATTAAGTAGCAGAATGAAAGGCAAAAACCATGTAACTAAATGTTTTAATTAAGATGGTGAGCTTCTTCAAAGGACTGGTCTACATGAATTTATTTTCAATTTCTCCCTGAAAATATAAGCATTTGCTTATGTACATTTTTACAGTACTTGTGTGTATTATCTACTTTGTCCTTCACTTTAAATGACATCATAAAATTCTGACTTCATAAAAATGTCTGTTCAATCCTACCATAGAAATTTAAATGGGAGAAAACCCCATAAACTGTGACTTCCCAATGACTGGCATATCATTGCAAAAGCACATGTTTAGAATATGTAGCCTTAGAAATGCTTTGATAAATTTCTTAACAGTTTTATTGCCATGTGGATTTCACTTCTAGCTTGAACATATTAAATAATTTCAAATTGTAATACACAAATGAAATAAAATACCTCTCAATTTATGAGACATCTTTTTTTCATTCTACATTTTTTTTCATTCTACATTGCCATTTAGTTTTCTTTTTAAAGCACTTAAATAAAAATTATATGACTGAAATAATTAACTTATTAGGGATAATAATGATGCCAATTTTAAGTGGAGCTGTGCTTCTTGATTCATAAGAAGTTGCTAGTGTACCCAATCCAATTATGCATTCAAGTATTATAAAAATATATTACTATGTAAAATGAATTTTTAAGGAGTACTTTTCAACAGGTTCATAATAGTTGACACTAGGATATACAAATTGTTGGTTAAAATGTTATAAACCTGCAGTCTTCTGAAATGAGACTCTTACTAATAAGGTGCTTTATTTTAAAAGATATTTTGTTAAATTACACTTACAAGACAGCTTTTTTTCCTCTTTCTTTCTTTCTTTCTGGTACCAGAGATTGAACCTAGGTGTTTGTAACCATTGTGTAATATTCCGAGTCCTTTGCATTTTTTATTTAGAGACGGGGTCTCACTAAGTTGCTTAGGGCATCACTACATTGCTGAGGCTGGCTTTGAACTTGATATCCTCCTGCCTCACCTCTCCAAGCCACTGGGATTATGGGCATGCTCCACTTTGCGCAGCACAGCACAATTTTGTTTTTTGTAACTAAGTCTTAAAATGTATACCAATTTGCTGGGCAGAGCCCAGGACCACCTGCCAAAGCTGAGGGGAGGTCTTTTGCCCATGTGGAAAACAATGTGCTGTGGCTCTCCATCTACCAATGCCAAGCTCCTGCAGGCTAACTCTATCTTGGGACACTGCAGCCATCACCGTAGCCCTACTCACATAGTTGTTCCACCTTTGGATAATGGACAGGGCCTCGAGGTAGCTGCTTGCCACAATACCACATGGCTCAGCACTGCATTACTGAACAGGCTGCCCAACTCTATTGCACAGCCTGTCCTTTCTGCCCCATCTCTGAAAGTAGTCACCTCCATCTTGGGGCACCTACACCACCATCTTGGGTTACCTCCACTGCCACCACTACCATCATTAGTTGGAGCAGCTTCCATCTTGGGACACCAGCAGGGGACTGGAGGCCTAATATCAAGGTAATTACAAGTTTGATGCTACCACCACAAACAACAACTAGGGGCATGGCCACTTCCATTTAGGGACAACAGCCAGGACCTGGAGAAACCAAGTCAAGTAAAACAACAAAAACAAACCAAAATAACTGGGAATACAAACCACATTTTAATAATAACTCTGAATGTTAGTGCCCTAAATTCATCAATTAAAAGACATAGACTGGCAGATTGGATTTAAAAAAAAAAAAAAACAACAACTATATGCTGCCTTCAACAGACTCATATGACAGGAAAAGAAATCCACAGACTGGAATGAAAGGATGGGAAAAAAAAACATACCACTCACATGGGCCATGTAAACAAACAGAGTTTTCCATCTTCATATCAGATAAAGTGGACATCAAACAACAGTGAGTCAGAAGAGATAAAGAAGCACATTTCATGCTACTTAAGGGAATCATACATTAACAAGACATAACAATCATAAATATTTATGCCCCAAATAATGGAGCATCTATGTATAACAAACAAACTCTTCTCAATGACAAGAATCAAATAGACCACAGCACAATAATATTGGTTGACTTTAACACACCTCTCTCACCACTGGATAGATCTTCCAAACAAAAACTAAACAAAAGAAACTATAGAACTCAATACTACAATCAATAATTTGGACTTAAAAGACATATAAAATATTTCATCCGTCAACTAGTGAAGCAAGGCTTAGCAAATACCAAAAAAATAGAGATACTACCTTGCATTCTACCAGACCAAAATGGAATGAAATTAGAAATCAATGATAAAATAAAAATAGAAGTTCCTCCAACACCTGGAAACTAAATAATAGACTACTGAATGATGCATGGATATCAGAAGACATCAGGGAAGAGACAAAAATATAAATTTCTAGAAGTAAATTAGAACTCCAATACAACATATCAATCTTTGGGACACTATAAAGGCAGTGTTAAGAGGAATGTTTATTGCATTGAGCTCATTCATTAAAAGAATAAAAAGTCAACAACAATTAAATGACCTGACATTACATCTCAAAGCCCTACAAAAAGAAGAACAAATCAACACCAAAAGTAGTAGAAGGCAGGAAATAATTAAAATCAGGGTTGAAATCAATGAAATCGAAACAAAAGAAACACTTGAAAAAATTGACAAAACAAAATGTTGGTTCTTTAGCCACCCTAACAAAAAGAAGGAGACAGAAAACCCAAGTTAGTAAAAATTATGATAAAAAAGGAAATATAATGACAGACAGTATTGAAATACAGAAGATAATCAAAAACTATTTTGAAAACTTATACTATGATAAAATAGAAAATATTTTGAAGGCATCAACAAATTGCTAGATACATATGATCTGCCCAACCTGAATTGGGAAGATATATACAATTGAAACAGATCAATTGCAAGGAATGAAATAGAAGACACCATCAAAAGCCAACCAACAAAGAAAAGCCCAGGACCAGATGGATTCTCAGCTGAGTTCTACAAGACTTTCAAAGAAGAATCAATACCAATACTCCTCAAATTATTCCATAAAACAGAAAAGGTGAGAACCCTTCCAAACTCAATCTATAAGCTTAATATCATCCTGATACCAAAGCCAGACAAAGACACATCAAGGAAAGAAAACTTCAGACCAATATCCCTAATGAACATAGATGCAAAAATTCTCAATAAAACTCTGACAAATTGCATAAAAATTATGAAAAAGATAGTGCACCATGATCAAGTGGGAATCCACCCTAAGGATGCAAGGTTCTTCATCATATAGAAGTCAATAAACATAATTCATCCCATCAGCAGTCTTAAATATAAAAATCATATGATCATCTAAATAGATTCAGAAAAAGGCATTTGAGAAAATACAACAATCTTGCATATTCAAAACATTAGAAAACTAGGGAAAATAGGAACATACCTCAACAATGTGAAAGATGTTTATGCTAAGCCCAAGGCCAACATCATTCTAAATGGAGAAAAATTGAAAGCATTCCCTCTAAGAACTGGAACAAGACAGGGATGCCCTCCTTCGCCATTTCTATTCAACATCGCCATGGAAACTCTAGCTAGAGCAACTAAACAGAAAAGGGAAATTAAAGGGATAAATATAGGAAAATAAGAACTAAAACTATCACTATTTGCTGATGACATGATTCTATATTTAGAAGGTCCAAAACAATTCCACCAGGAAACTTCTAGAAATAATAAATGAATTCAGGAAAGTAGCAAGATATAAAATCAATACCCATAAATCAAATGCATTTCTAAATATCAGTGAAGAACCCTCTGAAAAAGAAATTAAGAACACTACCCCCATTCACAATAACCTAAAAAATAAAATAAAATACTTGGGAATCAACCTAACAAGACAGGTGAAAGAACTCTACAATAAAAACTGCAGAATACCAATGAAAAGTTGAAGAAGACCTAAAACGATGAAAATATCTCCCATGTTCTTGGACAGAAAGAATTAATATTGTCAAAATTACCATACTACCAAAAGTGTTATACAGATTTATTCCAATTCTAATTAAAATCTCAATGATATTCCTCATAAAAAAAGAAATCATGAAATTCAAATGGAAAAATAAGAGACCTGCAAGAGCCAAGAAATACTTAGCAAGAAGAGTGAAGCAGGAAGCATCACAATACCAGACCTTAAATTATAATATAAAGTCACAAAAGCAGCATGGTATTGGCACCAAAATAGATATGTAAATCAATGGTACAGAATAGAAGACACAGAGACAACCCCCCATAAATGTGGTTATCTCATACTAGACAAATGTGCAAAAAAAAAAAAAATACAGTGGAGAAAAGATAACCTGTTCAACAAATGGTGCTGGGAAAACTGCAGCAAAATGAAAATAAAACCTTATCTCTCACCATGCACAAAACTCAACTCAAAGTGGATCAAGGACCTGGGAATTAGACCAGAGACCTGTACGTAATATAAGAAAATGTAGGCCTAAGTTTTCATCATGTCAGATGAGGTCCTGACTTTCTTAACAACATTCCTAAAGCACAAGAAATAAAATCAGGAATCAATAAATGGGATGGATTCAAACTAAAAATATTATCCTCAGAAATGGAAACAATAATGTGAAGAGAGAGCCTACAGTATGGGAGAAAGTCATTACCACATGCACATCAGATAGAGCACTAATCACCAGGATATACAAATAACTCAAAAAAAATAATAACAAAAAAATAACAAAACAAAGCAACAACAATAACAACAACAAAAAACAAATAACCAAATCAATAAATGAGCTAAGAAACTGAACAGACACTTCTCAGAAGAAGATATACAATCAATCAACAAATATATGAAAAAATGTTCATCATTTCTAGCAATTATAGAAATGCAAATCAAAACTACTCTAAGATTTCATCTCACTCCAGTCAGAATAGCCAGTTATCAAGAATACAAGCAAAAATAAGTGTTGGCAAGGAAGTGGGGAAAAGGTATACTCATACATTGATGGTGGAACTTTAAATTGGTGGAACCACTCTGGAAAGGAGTATGGATATTCCTAGGAAAACTTGGAATGGAACTGCCATTTGATCCAGCTAGCCCACTCCTCAACCTAAACCAAAGGACTTAAAATCAGCATGCTACAGTGATGCAGCCACATCAATATTTATAGCAGCTCAATTCACAATAGCTAAACTGTGAAACAAATCTAGATCCCTTCAATACATGAGTGGATAAAGAAATTGTGGTATATATATACAATGGAATATTACTGAGCATTAAAATATTATAAAATTATGGCATTTTCAGGTAATTGGATGGCATTGGAGAATATCATGCTAAGTGAAATAAGCCATTCCCCATAACCAAAGGCCAAATGTTTTCTCTGGTAAGTGGATGCTAATCCATAATGGCAGGGTGGGGGTGGAGATGTGAATAATGGAGGAACTTTAGATTGGGCAAAGGGGAGGAAGGAGAGGGGATGGGACATGGCAATAGGAAAGATTGTGTACTGTGATGGACATCAATACCATAGGTACATGTAAGATTTCTCTAACAGTGGAACTCTACATCTTATACAACCAGAGAAATGTAAAGTTGTGCTCCATTTGTTTGCAATGAATCAAAATGTATTTTTCTGTCATGTATAACTAATTAGAACAAATAAAAATTTATTAATTTTAAAAATGTACATAAATTTCTAGTTAGTATGAGAGGTCAAACACACTCTTCTAAACACTTCAGTAAAGCTACAAAACTTCTTTAATTCACAAGGGCAAAGAAAACAGAAAAGGAAGAAACAGGCAACAGCATTTTAGAAGTGGTGACCAAATTTTGGCATACAGGGTAGAGCTAGGTGAATTACAACTGATTCAAAAGGGTGAAGAAAGTACACATTGTGTGTCTTTTAATAGTTGTTTAAAGGCAGCCCTGAATTACAATTTATTCTTATAAAGTAAAAAAAAAAAAAAAGTAAAATCTACCTTGTTGTCGTATCATGCTAACATTTTTTTTTTTTTTTTTGGAACTGGGGATTGAACCCAGAGAAGCATTTAACCACTGACTCATATCCCCAGCCCCTTTTAAAGTTTTTTTCTGCGACAGGGCGTTGCTAAATTGCTTTATGGCCTCACAAGTTGCTGAGGCTGTCTTTGAACTTCAAATACTTCTGCCTCAGCCTTCCAAGCTGCTGGGATTACAGGCAAGAATCACCATGCCCAGCTCTCATGTTGATTTTTAAAAACATCTGAAATTTTAGATCAACTATCAAATGTGGGAAGTGTTAAATATTTTTTATTTAATATTATGTATACACCACACTTAAATGTCTTTCCACAAGGAAAAGACAGAATTTTAGATATAGGGATTTCTAATTAAATTGGCATGGTCAACAAAAATATTAAGTAGACACTGCTTCCTTATCTTCAACCATTGACTTTAATAGGCTAATCAACACAAATTGAAACACATGTGAATCTTGCTTGGTTCTGAGACAGTAAAGGGATTTCCCCATATTCAAACTCATTCACATAACCAGTTACATAAACCTAGATATAAAACCAATTTTGAGATGGATTTCATGGTTTTTGTGAAATATTAACAATTATTAATAAAATCCAACCATAATTTTAGAAAGGAAAAACTATGATATTATTTGCTGAATTGGGATTATAATCAAATTTTTAAAAAGATCATATTTATTTAACTATAACTTAATTTTACTTAAATCAGGACTGGCCCATAAAAGTGTTCTGTAAGCCATTCATGATCTGAATTCTGGTGTATCAGTTAAATTATGGTGTATAGCTGGTTATGATGGCATACACCTATTATCCCAGTGGCTCCACAGGCTGAGGCAGGAGCATCCCAAGTTCAAATCCAGCCTCAGCAATTTAGTGAGGCCTTAAGCAATTTAGCAAGAGACTATCTCAAAATTAAAAATAAATAAATAAAAAGGGCTAGAGATTGGCTCAGTCATAAAAAACCCCAAGGTCCAAGCCACAGTGCCAAAATAAATAAATAAATAAAAAGTAAAAAAAAAAATTGTAGTGCACATAAAAAAAAAAAAAAAACATGAGACATTTCTGTTTGGTAATAAATAAGGTAGTGGCTAGAACTCATTAGTACATTAGTAATTTTTTTTTCAGGGCCAAGGACTGAAGTCAGAGCCTTGAGCATGCTAGGCAAGCACTCTGCCACTGAGCTAAATTCCCAAACCCTCATTAGTAGTTTTTCTGAGGTAAGCTATTAAGTCTCTTTTCTCTGTTCTTAAGGTCAGCAAAGATATTTTTGTTCCAGTGATGTACTTTTGGGGATTCTCCAAATACTCCATCAGTGTATACTCTCCCCAGGTAATGCCTTTGTTCTTATTGGTTTCTGTGTAAGAGTATCCAGTAGTCTGACCTGTCTTCTGTCCAAACAGTCCATGGAGATTTGGCCCAGTCTTGTGCTTGCCTCCATAGTATGGCATTGGGAACACTTCTGAACAAAAATGTTCTTGCCCTTCTCAACATCACCCATTTTTAACTAGCTCTTTCGTCTTAGCTTAAGGAAGTTTCCTGCTCAGAAGCTAGACATCCTGCTCCCTTACCCAAGGATAGGCTGTTTTACCATTTTTTTCTTTAAAAATAAAATCCCACCTAACAAGACTAATTCAGTTGTGAGTGACAAAGGTAGATCATTTTTAAATCTGAGGAGCTGGGGTTGTGGCTCAGTGGTAGAGCACTTGCCTTGCATGTGTGGGGATCTGGGGACCTGGGTTTAATCCTCAGCATCACATAAAAATAAATAAACAAAATAGAGCTATTGTGTCCAACTACAACTTATATATATATATATATATATTTAAATCTGATCAAAGATGTCGCCTATGTCATTATGCCTTTTCTGCACCATGGAAGTCTGAACTACGTAATTTTCTGGGACACAAAGTACATGGCATAGAACCTTTTCCAAGTGTCCTTGTGGAAAGCCAAGAACTACCACTTTTCTAATAATCTCCAAGATCCTGGGGATGAAAAACATAATTAAATATCTAAATACTTGTGAAAAGTAAATTGCATGAAGGCTTAGTAAAAGTTTGTTTGTTTGTTTTTTAAGCAGAATTTCTGTAACATAGAGACTTATGAAAGCAGGTAAGAAATCACAAAAGCATACCTTTTAAAAAGGATAGTTGAACTGTGCAAAGCAGGAGATCTGGTAGCAGGAATTATACTGACTCTCTTTGAAATAAGGGCAACTTCCTGATAAAACTTCCTTGTTTTTCTTCGTTCTAAACTTTCTCATGCTGGGGGCAGACAACAAGGAAATTAAGACTGACAAGTTTTCTGGCTAGCTAAAACTACATATGTATATCACCTGGCTTTGGTTTCTATAAATTATAGCCACTTCTGTGGGACCTGTGGAGATGCAATCTAACAGGCTTATCCCCAGTTTGATCAAACTGCATAAAGTTCTTTTTTTTTTTTCTTTTTCCATTCTTTGTCTGTCTTATGCTGGCAAGTACATGAATCTTGTAGCCCAGAATCCAGGCAGGGGCTCTGGCCTAGGCTACTGGTAACTGGATGAGAAGTCTAACCTTGCCTATGAAAACAAAAACAAAAAACAAAAACAAACAATATCCCTTAATTATATCCCTCTTCACCAATTAAATGGCCAAAGTCTCCCTCATTACTCAACTGAAACTAATTTTATTTTTTGCCCTTATCATCCCATGGAAGTCACTAGAGATTTTTGTCATTAATTCTAATAGACATTTTTCAGTCTTCATTTTACTTAACTTTTCAGCAGTATTTGATCATTCTGATCACACTTATTGTTCTGGGCAATGAATACTTGGATAGGACCCCGAAAGCACAGGCAACAAAGCAAAAATAGATTAAAAAGAATTGGATCAAATCCAAAAGCTCTGCACAGAAGAAGAAATAAAAGAGTGAATATATATTTTTCCATCTACTGAAGACTGGGAAAATATATATTCAAATCATACATCTGATAAGGGAGTAATATGAATATATATAAGGAAGTCAAACATTTCAATAGCAAGAAAAAAAAATAATCCCATTAAAAATTGGGCAAAGGACCTGAAAAGACACTTGGCAAAAGAAGACACACAAATGGCCAGAAGGTATACTAAAAAATGTTCAACATCACTAATCATCAGGCAAATGCAACTCAAAACCACAGTAAGATATCAACTCACTCTAATTAGAAAGGCTATTATCAAAAAGACAAAAGTTAACAAACATTGGTGAAGATTTATATAAAGAGAAATGCCTATATGTTCTTGGTGAGAAAATAAATTAGTGTACACATTACAAAAAACAATATGAAAGTTCCTAAAGAAAAAGAAAAAGAAAACTACCATATGACCAGAAATCCGCGTCTGTGTATTTATCCAAAGGAATCCAAGTCATGATGTCAAAGGAATATTTACACTCTTATTTTCATTGCAATACTGTTCACAGTAGCCAAGGTATGGGAACAACCTAAGTATCCACAGACACATAAATAGAAAATATAGTGTATAAGCACAATGTAATACTCTTCAGGCTTTTATTTATTCATGGTAATGGAGATTGAACTCAGGGGCACTTGACCATTGAGCCACATCCTCAGTCCTTTTGTTTTTCCATTTTGAGACAGGGTCTCACTAATTTGCTTAGGGTCATGCTTTGAACTTGTGATCCTACTGCCTCAGACTCCAAAGCCACTGGGATTACAGGTGTGTGCCACTGCATCCAGCTTATTCAGGCTCTTAGAAGAAGGAAATGCTGGTATTTGAAAAAATAAATGAACCTGGAAGATATTATGTTATTTGAAATTAGCCAGGCAGATAAAGACAAATTCTACATCATTTATTTCACTTATATGTGAAACCTAAAAAAGTCAAACTCATAGGAACAGTGGAATGGTAGTTACCAGAGGATAGGGGATGAGACAGGAAAAGGGGAGATGTTGATTAAAAAGTACAAGTTTCAGTTACACAAGGGCAATGAGTTATATATATATATATATATATATATATATATATATATATATATATATATACATACATACACACACACACACACACACACACCTCATATAAATAGGTAGCCTGAGATCAATTTAAAAAAACCTCCTAAGTAAGGCTCCAAATCTTCTGATCAGTTAATTAGGTTTTCAGACTTCTGAGGGTTATAATTATATAACATAAACAAATTTTACAACTAATAAATTATAAAGATATTTTATATGTCAGAAATAGTAAGTATGATGAACATTGGAATGATAATTAAAATTCTATCTCTGCCATTAACTATCTGCATGATTATTATTAGGTCATTTTATTTCTCTGAGAATCACTTTACTCTTCTATTCATTTGAAGACTTGAAATAGATAATCTTTGTGAATTATTTTAATATGAATAGTTCGATATTTTAGGATGTTACAAATTATTAATCATTCTTAAAAATCATCTTTCAAGTTAGGAATTATGTTAAATATTTGGAGATGATATCTAATTTACTAAAATTTACCCATAAAATTTCATGCTGGATAATTTTTGCTTCTATTAAATGCTAATGGGGGAATTCTGCTTCTACTTATTATGCAGTATTTCTCCTACCCCAAAAACAAGGAAAATTAACATAAAATATGAAATCATAATTTTCTTTTAACTAAAAAGGAAATGAGGTTATAAAATAATAACTAAATAATGAGTTTGAAATCTTTTTTTTTAGAGCCTCACTAAGTTGCTGAGGGTTGCCTTGAACTTGTGATACTCCTGCATAAGTCTTTGAAGCTTCTGAGATTACAGGCACATACCACAGCACCCAGCAACTAGTCTGAAATCTTAAGTAAGACTGATATCTTTAAGTATAAAAGGAACAAGAATGCTGAGTTTCCTATAACAGAGCCCAGGGCAAAGACATAATGAAAACCATATAAGTGGTTAAGAACAATTCTACTAAACCTTTTAATAAATTGCTAAAGGCCTAGTGGGCTTAATATGAGAATATATAAACCATGGTAAGCTGAAGATATAAGAGGAGTTTGTGGTTACTCTCTCTAGGCTTAACATTTTTTTGTTTAAAAGAAAAAAAATATGGACAAGTGAAGAAACACAGGAAGATTTATACAGCTGTATAGGTCTGGAAGAGAGATGTATCATAACTGCATGAGATGAATTCTCACTCAGAATTTATTTTTATAAAGAACAAAAATCTTAAGCTCTTTGAGAAAGGCTAGCATACTCTGTCATCTCCAGTTCATAGGAGAATATACATGTGGCTGAAGACAGGAAAACAACAGCAACAACAAAAAAACATTCAACCTAGGGTGTAGTAGGAGAAAATTATTCTAGTAATAAATCATTAGAAGTTTCCTAATAATAGGAAGGAGGGAGGAAACTCATCTGCAAAGGATACCCCTTACCCAAGGATACAGTTCAAAGTTTGAAGGTCAATGGAATAAGTGGAAGGGCTACTCAGAAAACCCTACACCTGAGATAACAAGGAAATGGGGCCTGCCTATCACAAAGGATGGACCAGGATAGCAAAGAATGCCTATGCACTTTACTACTAAGCTAGCACTAGCAGCCAATGACAAAGGATGGTAGTCCACTGCTCTGAGCTCAGGTTTGGAAGCTTGTCCCACAGAAAACCCAGTGCCTGAGAGAGTGTGGTATTGGGGGGGCGGGGAGTAGGTTTTTCTAAGCAACCTAGAAGGAGGCAGATGCTTTAATATCTCAAGACAACATTTCAAGTCTTTGGGGAAATAGAGGATATTTATATAAGGACCAGATTAGAGACTATATGCAGAATTTGCCATTCCCCAGGAGCTTAAGTGAGGTAATCTGATGTTTTGACACTGGCAAAAAGGTGATAATGTCCCAATCATGTCTATTCTTTTTTTTTTTTTTTTTTTTTTTTTTTAGAGAGAGAGTGAGAGAGGAGAGAGAGAGAGAGAGAGAGAGAGAGAGAGAGAGAGAGAGAGAGAATTTTTAATATTTATTTTTTAGTTCTCGGCGGACACAACATCTTTGTTGGTATGTGGTGCTGAGGATCGAAGGATCGAACCCGGGCCGCACGCATGCCAGGCGAGCGCGCTACCGCTTGAGCCACATCCCCAGCCCCAAATCAATCATGTCTATTCTTATCTTGAGGGCAAGATACTCTGAAATGCAGAGTGAAGTCCATATCTTTGGAATGAGAGAGAAAACAGGAATAAAAAAGATGAAGTCACTGATAACAATGGCTTATTACACTATCATTGGAGGAGAGACAAATACATGAAGGATAGATTCCTCTTAAAGGCAAATAGGGATTGGCAAATACTAAGAGTGGAGCCCAAGGTCCAGCCATAATTTCAAGGAAATATTAAAAAGATTTGTATTTGTATATGTATTTAGGGTAACCATCACCACAATATAGCACAAACCCTGCTCAGTTTCTAAAAAGATTGATTCAATCCCTCTACCATAGACACTAAAACCCTAATAGACTATTATTAGAAGACACATGCTTATTTCCTGGAATAAATATCATTTACTCCAGTGTATAGTACACAATAAGTCTAACATGTAATAAAAATTGTGAGACTTAGGAATAACAATAGAAATACTAAGAACACTGGCATAGTACAAAGTAATCAAGAAAACAACATAGATGATGCAGATCATGAAAATATCAGACAAGAAACTTAATGTAACTTAGATTAGTGTCCCAGACTCTTCGTGTTACTATAATAAAATAACATACTAGGTTATTAATAAATAGCAGGTTTTATTTCTTACAGTTTTAGATGCAAGGAAACTCAAGAATAATGTGCTGGTATGTTCAGTGTGCATGAAGGGTCATGAGCTCTCTTTTTCCAATATGATACATTGTTGCTGCTTTTTCCAGAGAGGAGAAACAATTTGTCTTTACATGGAAGAAGGGATAGAAAGGAAAAAGTACCCAAGGTACATCCTTCCATTCATTATATAAGGCAATAATTCATTCATGAGGGTGGAGTCTTCATAATTTATTTACTTCTTCAAAAAACCCTCCCTCTGAACGTACAATCATATAAGAATTAAGTTTCAGACTGGAGTTGTAGCTCAGTGGTAGAGCACTTGCTTAGTATATGTGAGGTACTAGGGTTTATTATCAGCTCTGCATATAAATAAATAACAAAGTTTCAAGAACTAAAAAAAAATATTCAAAGAAAGTAAATTTCGGGGCTGGGGTTAAAGCTCAGTGGTAGAACACTTGCCTCACACATGTGAGGCACTGGATTCGATCCTCAGCACCACATAAAAATAATAAATAAAATACATAAAGATATTGTGTCCATCTTAAAAATATTTTAAAAAAGAAAGTAAGTTTCAACATAAAATTTTGGAGAGGTCACATATTCAAATCATAATATTTAGTATGTCTGAGATTCTAGTAGAAAAGGTAGAAAACATGTATGAACAATTGGGAAATTTTAGTAGAGAGTTGGAATCTTCAAGAAATATAACAAGATGAAAATATTAGGAATATAAGGTATAAGAATAAATACAAACAATTCCTTTGATGGTATCCTCAGTATATGTAATATAACTACAGATATAATCAGTTAATTTGAAGAATGGTCAAGAGGAACAAAAACAAACTCAAACATAAAAAGTAAAAAGAAAGAGAGCATGAGAGAGCATAGAGCAGTAAACAACTGTGGAACAATTATCAAATGATCTGACAAACCTAATATTGGAATTCAAGAGGTGAAGTTAAGAGAATATGAGTTGGCTGAAATATGTGAAGACATACTAACCAAGATATTTCCATAATTATGAAATATTCAAATAACAACTTCAAAAAACTCATAGATACCTTGTTCAAGAGTGCAATTGACAATCTAAATTTTAATAATTTGGGGCTGGGATTGTGACTCAGAGGTAGAGTGCTCGCCTAGCATGCATGAGGCACTGGGTTCAATCCTCAGCACCACATAAATATAAAATAAAGACACTGTCCACCTATAACTAAAAAGTCAATATTTTTAAAAAATAAAATTCTAATAGCATGCTGAAGGTTCATGGTACTTATAAAAATAAAATTTATGATAATAATAGCACAAAATGGGAGACAGAACAAACAGAGGTAATAATATTATAGGGTTCATGTACCACATTTAAAACAGTATAAATTTTTTGAAAGTAGACTTGGTAATTGAAGATAAAAATTATAAACATCAAGACAATGCCTTAAAAATTAAAAAGTGGTATAAACAGTGGATTATAATTGGAGTTAATATAGAATAATAAAAGCAGTCAAATGATCCAATAGCAGACAGAAAAAGAAGAAGGTAGAGAAATTAGAACCAATGGAGTAAAGAGAAAAACCATTATGATAATGGTGCTTTAGTGTCAATTATACTAGTAATGACATTAATATCAATGGTCTAAATCGAATTCTAAATAGATCAAAGGAGAGGGAGGGGAAGGGAGGAGCATGGCTTGAGAAAAGATGGTGGAATGAGATGGACATCATTACCTTAAGTACATGTATGTAGACAACAATGGTGTGACTCTACTTTTTGTACAACCAGGGATATGAAAAATTATGCTCTATATGTGTAATATTAATTGTAATGCATTCTGCTATCATACATATTAGAATATAGAAATTTTAAAAAATAAAAATAAATGGTCTAAATCAAGGATTAAAATATTATATCATTTCAACACAAATCTCCCTTGAAACTTACTTTTGTAAATAAGATTACTTGAACATAGCAGTGATCACAAATTTATCTATTTCTGTGGCTGCTTCTATGCAGGAGAGAGAGTGTAAGTCCTGGAAAGCCTGAACTATTCATTATCTATTCTTTTATGAAAAATATTTTCAAACTGTAATCTAAGCAAATCAATTAAAGAGATTGGAAGTTTGAATTTTTTAGAAAAGCTTCAATTAAATTTTGTCATAATTTGTTAAATATAGTTGCTGCCTCAACTTCCATTTTTAGCCTTGACATAAATTATTTGAAATATAGTTATACCCCATTCCCTTTGGTCTACTTAAAATTTAATTTCCCTGTGTGGTTATTTGTAATATAGCTTGCTTATTCTTTATTTTATGGGCCTTTAAAACTCCAAATTAAATTTAGCAGGGCTTATTTAAGCAAAGAACGATTCATGAATCAAACCTCAGAACCATAAGTTTTAAGAGTTCCACCCAGAAATGTGGATAGGCAGAATTAGAGATAGAAAAAAAAAGTGATATATAGAAATATATTGGTTACAGCAGGACATTTTCCTTATATGGGAATAATATGAAGAGGCCTTTTCTTTTTATGGACATGATTTGATTAGTGGGCAGTCTATGATTAATTAAAGCTTGGCTGTTGAGATCCACTGAGTTCAGCTATTCATTACAATAAAATACTTTTAAGTTGGGTTGAGGTTTGTTTATATACTAAGTTAAGTTGCAGATTATTATGTAGGGATTCAAAATATGGAAATACCTATAGGACAAATTTAATTTAACAGATCCTAAACCCAATGCATCCCACAGTTGCTGATCACAATCAAACCTAGTAATGGAGATAAGTTACCCTTTTCACTCATTTTTTTTTTTTTTGAGACTAGGAAATGAACTCAGGGACACTCATCCACTGAGCCACATCCCCAGCCCTATTTTGCATTTTATTTGGAGACAGTGTCTCACTGAGTTCCTTAGTGCCTCACTGTTGCTGAAGTTAGCTTCGAACTTCCCATACCCATGTCTCAGCCTCCTGAGACACTGGGATTATAGGCGTGCACCCAACCATTCATGTTTTCTTTAGCCAACCCACAACTTTCATAGGAAAGCCTAAGGGCTAATTTCCATTGACCTTTTAACAGACATTAAGGTCCCAAAGTTTCTCTCTTGCTCACTTCACACTGGCTGAATTCCCTGCCATCCCCATATTTTCCATCAGCTATCACTAACTTCTCTGAGATATGTAAAAAATATCCTGCTTTATGTATATTGTGCTTCACTTGACTTACACAAATCAAATTTTCCCCAGTCAGGACTTTCCTAAACAGTGCCTTTATGACTTGCTTTATGACTACTTTTATCCCCAGAGTATGATCATTAATTTTCCTTTCTTTTGGCATCCTAAAGAAGACACCGATTGAGAGGTTTGCATTTTATTTGACATGACTCAGATCTGGTTCCATGGGAAAGACTCTACCTATTTTCAGGTTATTTGCCAAAAATAATTAGACAATGATAAATATCAAAATTACCTAAAGCTGTACCAGTTTGAACAAAAGCGATCATAGCCAAAATTCATAAGGAAGATCTGGAGAGCAAGATGTCCACAGGGAGCTTCAAGAAACTCTGACATATTTTTTGTGATTTAGAGGCAATGTGAAATTTCAGAGTTGTGCTTTTATCCAGAAAATATATGGAAAAAGCTAAGTAACACCTCTAGTTGAAATTCATGCTCTGTAAAACCAGTGAATTAAGATTAAGGCAGATTTATAAACTCCTGAGTGATGAATACATGCCCCCAAACACACAAAGAAGTATTCAAGGCATTTAAGGAAATATATAACTAATCATTATCTATTCTCTAAGCTACCTAAAAACATACTCTAGTGGCAATTCACTAAGAGAATACAGAAGTTGCAGTAGTAGTCCAGAAAGATTATTAACAGAAAAAAAAATCAATAATAGCAACATCATCGAAACAATAAAAAGACAACAGTAACAAAACACAGTCCAGAGCAAGCGTAATCTCATTCCCACATTGACATACTATTATTTATATTATTTAAAATGTCATTTTTTCCCAAAATTATAATGCATGTAAAGAGCAGGAAAGTATGGCTTATAACACAGGTAATAAAATCATACAACAGAAATTGCTTATGTTAGAGCCCAGATGTCAGATTTAACAAACAAATTCATTAAGTCAACTGTTATAAGTACATTCAAATAACTAAAAACATTTCTAAAGAATTAAAGGAGTATATAGGAATGTTCTCTCATTCATTAGAGAATATCAATACTAATAACACAGAAATAAAAATAGAAATTCTACAATTGAAAAGAATGATAACTGAAATGGAGAATTTACTAGATAAATTAAACAATCTCAGATTCAACTTGGCAGAAGTAATAGTCAGCAAACCTAAAACTAGGTCTCTCGGGATTATCCAGTCTCAGGAAAATAAAGTATAATGAATTAAAAAAACAAAAAGAATAGACTCAAAAAAATTTAGGACAACACTAATGTACCACTATTATATTTATTTATTTATTTTTATTCTTTTTAGTTATATATAAAACCAGGATGGAAACACCTTGACATTATCATAAAACAATATAACACAACCATCTCCCATTCAATTCCCAGCACTTTCCTGCTTCCCGCCCCCTCTCTCCACTTTATTAATCCCCTCTTCAATCCGTTTACAGTTTACTTTTAAAAATTTTTTTTTAACTAGTGTCTTGTGAATACATCCAATGCCAGGACCCACCATGCCGCATCCATGTATGTACATATGAAATTTTGGTCAGTTTCAATTCACTGTACTTCCATTTTCCCATGTCTTCTTCCTTTTCCTCAATCCCTTTCATCTACTGTACTAGTCCTTCCTCTATTTTGATGAAAGTATCCTTAGTGAGAAAAGCAAAGCAGGATGCATCACAATAGCAGACCTTAAATTACACTACAGAACTGTAGTAAAAAGTGGTGTGATATTGGCGCCAAAACAGGCATAAAGAACAATGGAATAGAATAGAAGACACAAAGACAAACCCATATAAAAACAATCATCTGATACTAGACAAAGGTGTCAAAACCATATGCTGGAGAAAAGTATGCCTTTTTCAACAAATGGTGCTGGGAAAACTGGAAATTCATATGTAGCAGAATGAAATTGAACTTCTACTTCTCAGCCTGCATAAAAGTCAATTAATAGTATGTTAAAGACCTACAAATTAGATGAGAAATGCTGCAACTGCTAGAAGAAAATGTAGGCCCAACTCGCCAACATGTAGGCACAGGAACCTACTTTCTTAACAAAACACCTAAAGTGCAAGAAATAAAATAAACATCAATATGTGAGATGACATCAAATTAAAAGCTTGTACAGAAATAAAATCTTTCCTCCTCAAATTTTTCCATGAAATAGAAAAGGAGGGAACCCATCCAAACTCATTCTATGAGGCTACTATCATCCTTATACCTAAGACAGACAAAGACACATCAAGGAAAGAAAACTTCAGACCAATATCTCTGATGAACACAGATGCAAAAAGTTTCAATAAAATACTGGCTAATCACGTACAAAACATATTAAATGATAGTGCACCATGATCAAATGGGTTTCCACCCAGTGATGCAAGGTTGATTCAACACATGTGAATCAAAAAATGTCATTCATCACATAAATGTAGGTAAAAACAAGAATTACATGGTTATATCAATAGATGCAGAAAAAGCATTTGACAAAGTCCAGCACCCATTAAATTAAAAATTATAGAGAAACTAAGGATAGAAGGAGCTTATTTCAATATTGTAAAAGCTGTATATGACTAACCCAAGGCCAACATCATGCTGAACAGAGAAAAAAAAAATGAAAGCATTTACTCTAAAAATGGGAACCAGAAAAGAATGCTCACTTTCATCACTCCTATTCAACATAGTCCTTGATAATTTAGTCAAAGCAAATAGGAAAGTGAAAGAAATTAAAGGAATACAAATAGGAAAAGTGGTCAAACTATTCTTTTTTTTTTAATACTTTTTTTTAAAGAGGAGAGAGAGAGAGAGAGTGAGAGAGAGAGAGAGAATTTTTAATATTTATTTTTTAGTTCTCGGCGGACACAACATCTTTGTTGGTATGTGGTGCTGAGGATCGAACCCGGGCCGCACGCATGCCAGGCGAGCGCGCTACCGCTTGAGCCACATCCCCAGCCCCGGTCAAACTATTCTTGCTTGCCGAAGTCATAATCCTATATTTAGAAGACCCTAAAAGCTCCACCTGAAAACTTCTAGAGTTGATAAACAAATTTAGTAATGTAGCAGGATACAAAATCAATATATATAAATCACTTGTTTTACCCTACTCCAATAATGAATCTGCTGAAAAAGAAATTAGGAAAACTATCTCATTCAAAACAATCTTTAAAAAAAAAAAAGACCTAGGAATTAATCTAATGAATGATGTGAAGAACCTCTATACTGAAAACTACTGAACACTGAAGAAACAAATCAAATACATTAGAAGTTAGAAAGATATCCCATGTTCTTGGATAAGAAGAACTAATGTCATCAAAATGGCCACACTACAAAACTTGTTATGCATATTCAATGCAGCTCCTATTTGCATTGACAATCTTTACAGAAATAGGAAAATCAGGACTAAAATTCTAATGGAAAAATAAGAGTCCCAGAAATAGCCAAAGCAATCCTGAGCAAAACGAGCAATCAATGCTGGAGGCATCACACTATTTGACCTGAAATTATAATACAAAGCTATAGTAACAAAACAGCATGGTACTGGAACCAAAACAGAAATGAAGACTCATGGAATAGAAGAGAAGACACAGAGATAAAACTCACATAAACACAGTTATCTGATATTAGACAAAGGTGGCAAAAACTTATATTGGATAAAGGATAATTTTAACAAATGGTGCTGGGAAACAGGATATACATATGGTGAAGAATGAAGATGGACCCATATGTCTCACCCTGTAGAAAACTCAAAAAGCAATGAAGAACTAGGGATTAGACCAGATACTCTGAACAATTAGAAGAAAATTACCAAGATCCCTGAAGTGCAAGAAATATAACTAAAAGTCAATAGGTGTGACACAATCAAACTAAAAAGCTTCTGAACAGTAAACAAGAGATTGAATAGAGAACTTACATAATGGGAGAAGATCTTTGCTACCATTTACTCCCAAGGGCATTAATATTTAGAATATATGAAAAACTCAAACAACAACTATGCGCGCGCACACACACACACACACACACACACACACAGTAAAGTAGATGAAAAGGAACCGGGTGATAGACAAGGAAGAGGGCAACATTAATACTAGGGACTTAATTGGAGTCAACTATACTTCATGCATTTATAATCACGTCTAAATTAATCCTAATGTTATGTATATTATAAACAAAAGTTAAATAAATAAAAAGCTTCTGCAATGCAAAGGAAACAAGAGTGTGATGACAGAGTCTACTCAATAAACTAAGAATGGAACCACCATATGACACAGCTATCCCACTCTTTGGTATATATCCAAATTAAGAGCTGTGCAGCTGTGATTTAAAATCAACATATTATAGTAATACAGGCACATCAATATTTATAGCAGCACAATTCATAATATTAAATGTATGAAACCAATCTAGGTGACCTTCAATTGATGAATGAATTAATAAAATATGGTATATATACACTATTTAGTATTACTCAGCCATAAAAAGAATGACTTTATGGAATTTGCCAGTAAATAAAAGGACTATTATGCTAAGTGAAATAAGCCAGTCCCAAAAAGTCAAAGGTCAAATATTTTCTTTGATATGCAGAAGCTAATCCAAAATAAATGAGGGAGAACTAAAAAAAAGAAGATGAAAGAAAGAAAGAAAGAAGAAAGAAAGAAAGAAAGAAAGAAAGAAAGAAACAAAGAAAGAGAAAGAAAGAAAGAAAGAAAGAAAGAAAGAAAGAAAGAAAGAAAGAAAGAAAGAAAGAAAGAAAGAGGAAAAAGGACTAGGGAATTCTAACCTTATATTTAATGGGAGTCCTACAAAGAGAGGAAATAAAGGGTGAGAAAGAATATTTGAGGAAATAATGGCTGAAATTTTCCTAAGTTTGATGAATATAATCAGTTCACACATCCAAAAGGCTCAATCAGGTCAAAGTAGGATAAACTAAAAGACATCCCTACCAAAAAGCATATTTGCAAATATTCAAGTGTGATATACTAAGTGTTTAAAGAAAAACAAAGAATATTAACAAATAATTAATTCCATTTTTTTTTCTACAAGAAGAGAGATTAAGACAATCTGAGATAAACAAAAGCTGAGAGAATTTATTCCTAGCAGAACTGCTCTGTGAGAAATATTGAACAAGGTGCACTGGTGCACACCAATAATACCAACTACTCAGGAGGCTGAGGCAGGAGGATCACATGATCAGGGCCAACCTATGAAACTTAGCAAGAGCACTCTAAAAATAAAATTAAAAGGGCTGCAGATGTAGGTCAGTAGCAGAGCACTTACCTAACACGTTTGAAGCCCTGAGTTCAATCCCAGTACAAACAAACTAACAAATATTAAAGTGAGCTCCTCAAGTTGGAATGAAAAGATACAAGATAATAACACAAATTTTAAGGAAAAACAAGAATACTGTTTAAGGTAAATACAAAGTAAATGTAAAGTTAGTATAAATGTATTTTTGTTCTTAATTCTTTGCTTTTCATGTCTGAATTAAAAGACAACTACATACAGCTATGATTGTAAAATGTGTTTATAAACTCAGAGTATACACATGTAACCTATTGGCAATTATAGTAAAAAATAATGGCTACATTGGACTAAAGTTTTCAGAAATAAATATTCATGTTCATAGTCAATAATTTATACACATTCAATGGGAGGGAGAATTGATTTTTTCCCTTCAAACAGTGATAAAATTTCTTTCCACATACAAAATTTAACTCAAAATAACTGAAAGACCTAAATATAACACCTAAAACAAAACAGCCCTTAGAACAAACCATATATGTAAATCTTTGTGACTTTTTATCAATTAATGGTTTCTTAGATATGACACTTCAAGCACAAGCAAAGGAAAAATAAATTTGTCTTTATCAAACTTAAAAATTTTATCCTTCAGAGAATACTATAGAGAAAAGATAATTGATGGAGACATAAATGTTTAATTTAAACATAACAAAACAGATATGTATTGAAATACCACATTTCCCCATTATCATATACAATATTTATGTTATATATTAGGTAATAATAAATCTAGTTAAAATAAACCCTATAAACAAACCGAAAAAAACAACTAATTACAGACTAAAAGAAAAAATCTGTAACTATATTATCTAATAAAAGCCTAGTACTGAAATTTATAAAATGCTTAGAACATCAACAAGAAACATATTTAAATACAAACATAAAAGGATTTCAGTAGATAATTCTCCAAAGAAGATATATGAATGGTCAATAAGCAAACAAAAAGACAATATCATTAATTGTTTGAAAGATGCAATTCCAACTCACAATGAGATACCAATTCACACCAAATAGGATGGTTATAATCAAGTAGAAGGACAATAGCAAGTGTTGGCAAAGATTGATCCCTCATGCAATGTTGGTGGGGGTATAGAATTGTTCAAACTTGTAGGAAATAATTTGTCAGTATCTCAAAAAGTTAAACATAGAACTAACTTATTACTCAGCAATTTTTCTCCTAGGTATCTAAGTCAAATAAAAACATGCTCACACAAAACACACAAAACTTCTATATCAATTGTATTATATTCAATATGCATAATTGCCAAATGTGAAAAAAATACATGTCCACCAACCAAGGAATGGATAAAGAAAATATGATGTATCTATACAATGGGATACTATTCAGTCTTGAAAATGTATGAGGTATATTTTCAACATATACTAGAGTATGATTCATACTAGAGTATGGATGAATGTTGGGAACATTTTGCTGATTGTAAGGTTCCATAAACTGAAAACAAGATACCATGTGATACTATTTATAAGGCATATCCAGAAAATTCAAATTAATAGATATAGAAAGTTGATTAATTTTTGCCTGGAGTTGGCAACTGGAATAAGAATTAATTGTAAATGGGTATACTGGTCTTATTAGGGGATGAAAATATTTTAAAGTTGACTTGAAATGATCATCATGTTTCTTAGTAAATTACTTAAAATAGTCAAACTATATACTTGAAATTAGTGAAATGTATGATTTGTAAAATATACCACAATAAATGTGTTAAATAATCAATGAAAATAAATTATCATATCAAGAGATATGGTCATTATGTGATCAGTACAACTGGTTTAGGAAAACCATTTGACAGTAGTTAAATATCCATTCACAATAATCTCAGCAAACAAAATAGAAGGGAACTTCTTTAAAGCCATAAAGAACATCTACAAAACATGCAACTAACATCACTGTAAGTGGTTGAAGACAAAAATTATTTCCTCCTAAGACTGGAAGGAATACAAGTCCTATTGTATGAATAGTTCTATTCAACAACATACTGGAAGTCTATTTAGTTCAACAAGTCTAAATGCACACATATATAAATAAGAAGGTAAACAAGTAAGGGAATACATAAATAAATGACATACAGTTGAGAATAGAAGAAATAAAAGTCTTATTTCATAGGGATCTTGATTGTCTACTTAAATATTCTTTAAAATCTACAATATAGGGGTTGGGTTGTGGCTCAGTGGTAGATTGTTCACCTATCTTGCATGAGGCACTGGGTTTGATCTTCAGCACCACATAAAAATTAAATAAACATATTGTGTCCACCTACAATTAAAAAAGAAATATTTAAAGAAATCTACAATATAGTTATTAGAACTAATAAGCATCTTCAGCCAGGTGGCAAGATAAAAGGTCAATATATAAAAGTCAACCATATTTCTAGGTTCTAGAAATGAAAAATCAGAAGATGAATTTGATAGAATGTATCATCTCACTAGCACCTAAAACCAACAAAAACAGTATATTTAATTTAGAAAAATATGTATGTTTCTATGGTGAAATTTATAAAACATAAATTAAAATAATAATAAAATTTTTACCTAAGTATAGAGAAAATTCATGTTCATGAAAATAATCAATATTATTAAGACATTTGTTTTCCCTAACATGATCTATATATTCTATGCAATCCAAATAAAATCCAAGCAGGACAAATTTTAATTGAAATAAATTTGATTTAAAAATCATATGAAAAGATAATAGAAGTGGAAAGGCCAAAAACAATCTAAAAAATACAAAGAACAAAATTTGAGGACTTCTATTATCTTGTTTAAAACAATATAAAGCCATAGTAATCAAGACAATGTGGTACTTGCAAAAGAATACCCACATACCTTAATTGGAACTGAATAGAAAGTCAAGAAGTAAACCCACACATATATGCATTGACCAAAATAAAAAGTCAATTCAATTTTAAAAAGATTAATATTTACAACAAAATGCTGGAACTATTAGATATACACATGCAAGAAATGTGTGCACACACACACGTAAATAAAATTTGAGCCATGCTTTCTACCACACAAAAAATGGTTAATTAAAAACAATCCCAGATATAAAATGTCTAAGAAAACAAAAACACAGGAAAAATACTTAGGCCCATGCTTTAGGCAAAACATTCCTAGCTATAACCCATTAAAGAAATTAAACATTGCTCTTGATCAAAACTAGAATTTATACTCTTCAAAATAACTTAGGCAAAAAAGGAAAAGACAAATAAAAGAAAATATTTGAAAGTCACATATTAGGCAAAGAATGTATCACCAAAATATACAAAGAACCCTCAACATAGAATAATAAGAAAAAAAATCCAACCAAATGTATGTAAACATTTGGACACTTCACCAAAGAGGATATATGGACAGCAAATTATCACATGAATGATGTGTGACTCCATTAGTCATAGGATAAAAAAAATTAAATTATAGTGGAATAGTATTAAAATTAATTCAAATAGCCACAATAAAAAACAACAAAATAATCTGAACACAAAATTGTATGAACAAGAAAAAAACAGAATTTTCTTACTTTTCAGATGAGAATCAAAAATATAGAGATCAGACAATGCAAACCATAGGTTTTCATGGAAGTGAAATAAAATTAAAAAGAAAAGTATTAATTTTACACACAACAGTGATAACTCTCAAATGCCTTACTAAGGGAAATAATTTGGACTCAAAAGTATACATACTATAGGATATCATTCCTATAACATTTTGGTAAAAGACAGAACTATACTGATAGAGAGTAGATATGTGGTTGTCAGAGGTGGAGATTAAGTGTCAGGATGGGCTGACTAGAAAGGGATGAGATGAAATTGGTTATTTTGATAAAAGTATTTAATATTTTGATTTTGGCTGTTGTACAATTAGATGCATTTTTCAATTTCATAGAGCTATTCACTAAAAGCATGGACTTTTGTTTAATATAATTCATATTTCAACAAATAATAATTAAAATAATGGAATAATACAGAAGATGAATAAAACCAAAATTATTCTCTGATCCAATCAGTGCAGTCATGTCTGAAACACTACGAAGGCACTTTTGGAAGGAAAGAGTATTTTCTTTATTCAGCATGTTAAAAACATTTCAAATTTCTGCCTTTATACTGTCTTCTTAACGTAGAAATAAAATTTTAAGAACAGTTTCAGTTTGTTTAAATATAAAGTGCTTTCTTCTCAAATATAAAGCAAATACTGCAAATGCCTGTATAATGAAAAAGACAGTTATATTTATGAGAATCATGTTGGCAAGTCTTAGGTAACTTGCTAAAAGTGTTTGTGAAAGCTCAGAATAAATGATTTGACATATAAAACAAGACAAGCTTAACTTGCAGCACTTTTCCTCTGAATTTTGAGAAGATATATTATTATTTGGATAAGCACACCTTTGCTTCATAGGTTCCTATCTGCTTGGTGGCTGTGAGCTAAAGATTGCACATTTCATTCTCTTAGCAAACTATGACTTGTTTTAAGAACAAGTCAGTATGAACTGGTCCTAATTTAATCTCATTTCTTTCACACCAAACATCACTTTCAGTGTAATCAAAAGGAGATTATCTTTGATGCAGTTCAAAAGAATACAGAAATATTGTAGAAAGTACATAATACAATTTTTAATATATGAAAACCAAAATCCTGTGAACAAAGGTAAAAGTTGTAAATATCTTTGGAAAGTTTCAGGAAATGAACTAGCTCTATACTAGAGAATTTTCAAATAAGTTCCTGTAAAGAAATTCATTTCATTGATTATTTTCTGAATGTTTTCTCTCTATAAGGCACTGCACTGGAGATTTTTAAATTGTTTTTTCTTACTTATACATGGTAGTATAATCCATTTTGATGAAATTACACAAGCATGGAATATATCTTATTCTAATTAGGACTCCATTCTTGTAGGTGGGCATGATGGTGGGATTCACTTAGGTATTTTCATATGTGTACATAGAAATAGTATGTTAGATTTAATTCCACTGTCTTCCCTAATCTCATTGCCCCTCCTTTCCATTCATTTCCCTTTGTCTCATCCAATGAACTTCTATTCTTCCTTACCACCCCCTTATTGTGTGTTAGCATCCAGATATCAGAGAGACCATTCAGCTTTTGTAATCTGGGAATTGGATTATTTCACTTAGCATGATAGTCTACAGATCTAACCATTTACTGACAAATGCCATCACTTCATTCTTCTTTATGGACAAGTAATATTCCACTTTGTGTACCTACCACTTTTTTCTTTATCCGTTTATGTGTTGAAGGGCACTTAGGCTGGTTCCATGGTTTAGCTGCTGCAAATTGAGTTGCTATAAACATTGATATGGCAGCATCATTAAAAAATAAGCATGCTTATTTTAAGTCCTTTGGATAAATACTGAAGAGCCAGATAACTGGGTCAAATGGTGGTTCCAATCCAAGTTTTCTGAGGAATCTCCATACTATTTTCCAGAGTGGTTATACCAATCTGCAGTCCTGCCAACAATGTATGAGTTTGCCTTTTTCCCCACATCCTGACCAACATTTATTATTCCTTATATTCTTGATAATTGCCATTCTGATTAAAGTTAGTTGAAATCTCAGTGTAGTTTTTTTTTGAGAGAGAGAGAGAGAGAGAGAGAGAGAGAGAGAGAGAGAGAGAGAATTTTTTAATATTTGTTTTTTAGTTTTTGGCGGACATAACATCTTTGTTTGTATGTGGTCCTGAGGATCGAACCCAGCACTGCGGGCATGCCAGGCAAGTGTGCTACCACTTGAGCCACATCCCCAGCCCCTCACTGTAGTTTTTTTAAAAAAGTTTTTTTTAGTTGTAGATGGACACAATATATTTATTTTTCTATTTTTATGTAATGCTGAGGATCAAACCCAATCCCTCACACCTGTGAAGCAGCCACTCTACCACTGAACTTCAGCTCCAGCCTCTCAGTGTAGTTTCAATTTATATTTCTCTAACTGATAAAGATGTTGAATATTTTTCCATATATTTGCTGAAACTGGTCATATATCTTCTTCTGTTAAGTTCTTGTTCAGTTCATTTGCCCATTTGTTGATTGGTTTTTGAGTTCTTTATATATCCTGGAAATTAACGCCCTGAGATGCAGGTCGTAAAGATTTTTTTTTTCCATTCTGTAGGTACTCTCTTTATGCTCTTGATTATTTCTTTTGCTGTGAAGAAGCTTTTTAGTTTGCTGCCATCCCATTTATTGATTCTTTTTATTTCTTGTGCTTTAGGAGTTTGCTCGGGAAGTTAGTTCCTGTGACAATATGTTGAAGTGTTGTGCCTCTATTTCCTTATAATATGTGCATTGTTTCTGGTCTAATTCCCAGGTCTTTCATCTGCTTAGAGTCCATGTTTGTTGCACTAGGAATTTTGAAAACAAAGACAATTGATATATTTTTCCTAGCTCAATACAGGCCATTCTAACAGAAAAACAAAGGTATTATAATTTTTATGTCAAAAGTCTTTTTTTGTTGCACTGTCCTCACATTATACATTCTCTTCATCACACTTATTATGAACATACTGAATTTATTCTTTGTAAATATCTGTGATCTTTTTCACCTTATAGCCTTCACATAGTTGTTCACTCTGCATGGGACATCTCCATGCCAATTCCTACTTTCACTCCCAAGTACTAACACCATTTTACTAACTTCTAATGAACATTTGTTCCTACTTGGGTTAATAAAAATGTGTACTTTTCTTAGAAATATTTCATCCCCAAAGTAGGTTAGCTCAACTGCAATATATATATATATATATATATATATATATATATATATAGAGAGAGAGAGAGAGAGAGAGGTTATATATTATATATATGATATATCATGATATATTATATATAATATACCATATACATTATATATGATGTACCTTATACATGATGTATATACTATATACAATACATGGTATGTATATGTATGTATGTATGTATATATATATATATATATATATATATATATATATATATACACACTCTCTTTTTTAAACAAGAGTTGGACTTTTAATGAGTTTTTAAATGACTACATTTCTTTTTTGGTTTTGGTGCAAGGAATTCAATCCAGGGGCACTTAATCACTGAGCCACATCTCTAGCCCTTGTAAATATTTTCTTTAGAGGCAGGGTCTCACTAAGTTACTTAGGGCCTCACTAAGTTGCTGAGGCTGGCTTTGAACTCATAATTATTCTTGTTTAGCCTCCCAATGCCGCTGGGATTACAGGCATGAGCCACCATGACTGGCTCAAATAACTATATTTCTTAGTGGAGTTTTACTTTATAAGGAATATTTCTACTGCTTACAATAGAGCACACACATAGTAGTTGTTGATAACTGGTAGAATGGATGAGTGAGTACATGAAAAAGAATAGTCAACTGATTATGAAAGTTTGAGGAATGCAAATATGTCAGGTAAAGACAATGACATGAAACCCAAGAGAAAGGTAAAGAAAAAAGGCACAGCAATAAGCAAATACAGGAGATGTTTAGAAACCATCTTCTAGCAAAAATCTCCCAGAGCAGAGGCTTTTCATTAGAAAATTGTCAGCATTTAAAGTGAAATTTAGATTAAAGGATAGTCTGCATGACCTTGAATGTGGTAGTAAGCCATCTAATTTTTCATTTAGTTTTAATAGAAATAGGAGGACACTTCACACATTGAACTAATGAATGACATAATTCAGGTTTCAACTTAGGAAAAAATATTCAGAACATTTCAAAGCAGCAATACTGTTTCTGTTGTTTTTCACTTCTTCATAACTCACGCTATACCCAGGTTATAGACAGTAGGATCAGGACATAGTATTAATCACTAATTAATGTTACTTCTGCTAATAATAAGTAACATTCATTGGGCAGTACTTAGGACTATTTTATGAGCTGTACTTTCATTAGAAAATTTGATCTTTAAAATGTTAATTATTATTAATAGTTAATAATAACTATTATTAACCTTATATTCCAGATAAGGAAACTGAGGATCTGAGAGATTATATAACTACCCAGGTGAACAGATGATTTGATGGCATGTTGAAATTTCTTGCTCTTTTAGTTGGATTATTTTTCATTTTAATTGGCATACTATATTTGTGTATATTTATGGGGAAGAGTATGATAATTCAAGGTATGTATGCAATGTGTAATGACCAAATCAGAGTAATTAGCATTTCCATGTCCTTAAATATTTATTATTTCTATGTGTTGAGAAAATTTAGACTCTCTTTTTTCTTGGGAAATTCACATTATTAAGTAGATACTAATGTTATTTGACAGGTACCGAGCAAGCTTTATCCTTGGAATGGGTAGTTATCACCTCTGTGCACATCCAGAACAATTGACACTTTCTAATTTACCTAAGAAGCCATTAAGTTGTCCTAGAATTCATAGCATATTGAGAATTAAGGTTTGTTCATTGTGTGTGTGTGTGTGTGTGTGTGTGTGTGTGTGTGTGTGAGTGTGGTGTATGTGTGTGTGTGCCTGAATTTTTTCTTGACTATTTATTAAGGCGTACTAAGCATAGCTTGTACTTTTTTCTTATAATCCACAATTACTCTAATGTGCCTAAGAAATTTAAAGTTCTGATTGAATACCAATGATTACTCACATTTATTTCTAATTAGTCATATTTAATAATCAAGGTGTCATATTTACTTGCAAATTTTTTTTATATTGATGCCCCAAAATCTCAGAGGTATGTGTCTCTGCTGTGTGTTTGTTATAGAATTGAATTGATTTGACAAATAATGGGTTAAATGAAAATGAATCAGATTTATGTACTTCTCAGAAATGCTAAGAATTTAGGAAACCCACCAAGGGGCGATGGGACATGCCTGTAATCCTAGTGGTTTAGGAGGCTAAGGCTGGAGGATTGAGAGTTCAAAGCTAGCCTCAGCACCAGCGAAGTGCTAAGCAACTCAGTGAGAACTTGTCTCTAATAAGATATAAAATAAGGCTGGGGATGCAGCTCAGTGGTCAAGTGCCCCTGAGTTCAAACCCTGGTATGGAAATAAATATATATGGAAATAAATAGAACCAACAATATAGCATGGTTCAGAGAAATAACTAAAAAGAGAAATCATATTTTATTGCTGCACATGTGGGTGTTGCTGGTGTTGTTTTAAACCTTTGGAGACAAATACATTTGATAAAACTAGGGAAAAGTACTACTTAAGGAGACACTAAAAACTGTCAGTTTGTAGGCAAGCAGACAGATAATTGATGGAAAAAAAGCTAATAAGTAATATTAAAATATGGTTGCCTTGGTCAGCTTTCCATTATTGTAACCAGTACTTAAGGATATAAACTTAGAGGAAGAAAGATTTATTTTGTCTCATGGTTTCAGTGGTTACAATCCATGTTCAGATATCTCCACTGCAGAAACATCATGGCAGAAGGGTGCAGTGGAGGAAAGCTACTCACCCCATGGCAGCTAAGAAACAGAAAGAGAGAAGGGGCAAGGGAAAAGATATAGTCACCAAGATACATTTCATCTTCTGCAGTTTTCATTACTTTTTAGTAACAACATAAAATTATCAATCCATTGACGACACAAGAGCCCTCATGATCCAGTCACTTCCCCCAAACCTTGCCTCTGAACACTGTTGCATTGGAGACCATGTTTTCAACAGATGAGCCTTGTTGGGACATTCCAAATCCAAACCATAACAATGGTCAAGAACACCCAATAAAGAGCGGAAGTCAAGCTTTCAAAAGCATAATAAAAGCTAACTTTTATTTACTGATTATTATATGTTAAGTATTATCTGAAGAAATGATTTGATATAATTTTATTGCACCTTTTATGAGGTACTGTGCAAGCTAAGTCGTTTGTCAAGCAGATACAGTGATGGAGTTAGTATTTTCAAGTTTATTGATAGGTTTATTAAGTATCAAATGGGGAACAGCAGGATCTGGCAATGAAAGTTTTCAGAATATAATGCAGATTGCAGTACAGATATGAGACCTGTGAAAGGAACTCAAGATAGGGGCAGATGCAAGGTTGTCTTGTTCTCAGTATCTCAGCATACACTCTTTGACTGGAGGCATTCACAAAGGATGTGTCCTCACCTGAAAATCTGTGGCATATCTTCAAGACAATAACAGCTGGAAACTGTCAGCAATATATACAACTTCCAATTGAACTTATTTTTTTTATTGAAGGGAGAAACAAGCCAGGCACTTTCAAGGCTGCTATAGTTTCTAACTTTCATGTCTGTTACAGCTAAGTACAATTATTATCTTCATTTCTCACATCAGCAGAGTGCACATTAGACCTGTTAAAGTTTGCTTAAGATTCACAAATCAGGTAAGAGGCAAAGCTAGAATTCAAACTGAGATGTCTGCCTGGAATCTTGGCACTTAAATTGCTTTACATTAAAATCAACAGAAAGTAAAGAGAGAATAGGTGGAGGTACAAAATTACTAAGAATATTAAAAGGAAGTAATTATATTTACATTTTACAACTTTCACTTAAGTTATGAAGTCAAGCACTTGGAGAGAGAGATAAGCAGAGAAATCTTGAAGAAAATGGAAATGGTGTATCACAACCCCTCCCCCCAAAAATGACTTTCAGACATTGTTAGCACATTTTATTTTAATTTTGTGACAATTAAGTTTTATATTTGACTATTAAAATTGTGAATAGAGACTCAGAGATTAAAATTGGGGGACAAATTCCAATTACAACTTTTATAAATAATGATGCAGTTCTCCATTTTATCATTGCAATGGCAAAGATTCAGTCTTTAGTTTCTGTTCTAAAAGGGCACAGTGAATCCAACTCTTTCTTTCCTTACCAAGTAATTTCTAATGGAGACCACAGAATTCTAAATAACTAAAAGGCTATACTCCCATTACAGGAGAAATGCGATCTGAATGGTATAGGGTAGCTAGCTGTATTTAGTGCATATTTAGGGCAATTCAGTTTCTGGAAGATATAGCACACAAATTTATTTTTATTCCTCCAAATATAGGTGAAATCCCTGGACATTAAAACAAATATAAGAAGACTGAAATGTGAAGAAAAGAAAGCAGATAATCTACGAACATTGGATCATAATAAATGATCTGGTAATGAGTTTCCTTTGTTTTGTTTTTGTTTTTGTGTTCATTTTTTGGTACCTGGTGTATAGAACTCAGGGGCACTCGACCACTGAACCACATCCCCAGCCCTATTTTGTATTTTATTTAGAGACATGGTCTCATTGAGTTGCTGAGCACATCACTTTTACTGAGGCTGGTTTTGAACTCTCTATCCTCCTGCCTCAGCCTTCCAAACCACTGGGATTACACAGTGCCCAGATTCCTCAGTTTTTTATTACCTTATGTAATTCAGACAAGCTGGAAAACAAGAAACGACTATGAACATTGACCAAACAAATCTACCTTTTTTAGTCAAAAAATCAGAAAAAAAGGCACCTACAAAGACATAAAATGGTAGGAGAATAGATGTTCCAAGCAACCAACACAGAAAAACTGTGACTTTACTCCCAACCATAGCAGCAAGGACTGAGAGAGGAGCATACATTGTCAACCTTGCCAAGCTGTAGTGAGATGTCATAAGACCCTATTGAGGTAAGAAAAGCTGAATAGGAAGTTGGGGCTTTCACTGCAACAAATAATAAAGACATTCTCTCCCAGCATGGTTTCAGTGGAGACCGAGGACCTTTATACCCACTCAAAGAAAGCAAACGTTCTTTCTTTTCAACAGAGACTGAGGGGGGAACATGAATTGCTACTCTGGTGTGACAATTGTGAGGTAGTATCTCCACTTCTACTATCAATTCTCAGAATAGTGTCAGAAAATCAGCAAAAACAGATTTAAGTAATATTCAAACTATCTTATCTTAATACTCCAAATGCCCAGATTTCAATAGCAGATTACTCACCATCATAACAATAACCAAGAAATTATCAAACTGAATTAAAGAGATAATAAATGTTAGTGATGTATTGACAAAAATTCTAGAGTTATCAGAAATTTTAAAACAACTATAAGAAAATGTTTTGATGAGCAACTATGAAGCACACTTAAAATAAGTTGAAAATTAGAAAGTCCATTAATGAAATATAACAAATAAAGAGGGACCAAATGGAAATTTTAGAACTAAAGGTACATTGTTAAAATAAAAAGATTAGTGGATGAACTCAACAATAGGACAGAGGAAATAATAATAGTAATAATAATAAAAATAATAAACCTTGAGGACAGAAGCAATAGAAATTACCCAATGTGAAAATGGAAAGAAAATTGCCTTAGAAAAAAATGACAAGTACCTTGAGTATTTGTGGGACTATAATAAATATCTAACAATCTTGTTATTGGAGTCCCAGAAAAGAGTAGAGGGGAGTGAGACTGTAATAGTACTTGAAGAAATAATGACTGAATACTTCCTTAAGTGGCAAAATCCATAACTTTACATATTTAAGAATCTAAGTGAAACTGAAGCAGGGTAAAGTTATAAAATCCATTCCAAGAACATTTATAGACAAACTTTTGAAAACTTAAGTAAAAAATGTTTAAACAGCAAGAGAGAAAAAATACTTTACCAATAGAGAAGAAATAATTTAAATGAAAGTTGATCACTTATCTAAAACCATGGAGGCCAAAGAAAGAGGCACATTTTTTTTTAATTCCTTAAAAGACTGTCAAATCATAATTATAGATGCAGTGAATATATTCTTCAGAAATGAAATAAAAATAAAGATATTAAAAGATGAAATTTTAACGGAAGGTACCAAGAACTCATACTTACAAGGTAAGGTATCAGTGGAGGCCTAGTGGGTACCCAAAAACCTTCACCAATGCTCAGAAACAATGAGGAGATTTAGTCTCATGAATGTCAATAAATGTTAGTTGGAAATTTAGAGTCTCACATTCATTAAATAGAAATGATGTAGAAGCTCCTCTTCCCCTCCACAGGAGTATAACAGAAAGCCAGGTATATATCAACTGAGTAAGTAAGATCCAGAGTCTCATAATTTTCAAAACACTCAAGCTTCATAGTGTATGTACTAAACAATAAACTTACAAATATATGAGTCAAAAAATAATAGATCTGAAAAAGAAAAAAAAAACAAATCAGTATTAATGGCTGCAACAAAGCCTCTCTCAACAATTGATGAACCAAGTAGACTGGAATTCAGCAATGATATGGAAAAAGTCAATATCATAATCAAACAATAGGATCAAATGGATATTTA
The DNA here is from genome assembly GCF_964194105.1 of Spermophilus citellus. NCBI lineage: Eukaryota > Metazoa > Chordata > Mammalia > Rodentia > Sciuridae > Spermophilus > Spermophilus citellus. The sequence goes on along the minus strand of NC_138190.1, from coordinate 93,912,378 downwards.
TAGAACACTACAACCAACAGCAATAGGATATGCAAGTTTTTGTAGTACCCACATACCAGATGTGTCTTGGTATAGATGTCCTTGGATGTCAAAACATCAACAAATTTAAATAACAGATATGACACAGAGTGTGTCCTCTGACCAGAACAGAAGCAAACTAAAGATCATAAGCAGAAAGCAGTAGGAAAGTCAATCAAACACTCAGAAACTACAAATCACACTTTAAATAATTCATGTGTGAAAGACAAAATCCAGAAGAAAATGAAACAATAATAGTGATACACAGAGCTAAATCAAAAGAGAACACAATATATAAAATTTAGTGATATACAACAGTGCCACAGTCTGGCTGGGCACAAAATCATGAGCCACTCAAGCAGGAACAAACTTTATTTTTGAAACTGCCGCCAGTGCCCCATAAATTAACATCAATTCTATATAATCTCTTTCAGAAAAACAAAGGAAATCCCAATTAATTTTATGAGAGTAGCATTAATTTGATAATAAAACAAGATAAAGAAAGAATAAAAAAGAATACAACAGTTCAACATCCCTCATAAATATAGATGAAAAAAATCTTAACAAAATATTAGTATATAAAACTTAATAATAAATGAAAAGAATCATACACCATGATCTAATGGGGCTTATTTCAGTGTTAAAAGTCTGATCTGATATTTGAAAATTAATCAAAATTATCCACCGTAAAACAGGATAATGAATAAAAATTACACAATCATCTTAATTAATGCAGAAAAAGCACTTGAAAAAATCAACATTCATTAATGATAAAAATTCTCAGCATAGGAAAAGTAAAGAACTTCTTCTACTAGATAAAGAGAATCTGCAAAACCTCAGCTGCTGCTATGTTTCTTAATACAGTAAAAGACTAACACTTTTCACCTAAGACTAGGAAATGCCAATATTCACTCTCCTTATTCTCTTCAACATAGTGCATGGAGCTCTAGCCAGTACAATAAAATAATAAATAAATAAATAAATAAGTAAATATCTTACAGATTGGAAAGGAAGAAATTAAACAACTCTATTTTACAGATGACATGATTGCTTAGAAAATTCTAATGAATCTTCAAAACAAACAAAAAACAACTACAAAAAGAAAGACTAATGAGTGAATTTATACATATCTCAGAATATAAAATTAATATACAGTACTGGGGATGTAGCTCCATGGTAGAGCACAAACCACACACACACCAAAAAAAAATCACAAAAGTTTAATGTACAAGATAAATTTTGATTCTATATAAGGATCAATCAATGTGGACAGAGAAATTTAAAATACAATAATATTTTAATATTTATTTTTTGGTGTAGATGGACAGCACAATGCCTTTATTTTTATGTGGTGCTGAGGATCGAACCTGGGTCCCGCCCGTGATAGGCAAGCACTCTACCGCTGAGCCACAATCCAAGCCCCAATAATATTTTTAAAAAGAAAGAGAAATTCTTAGGTTTAAACCTAACAAAACATGTACAAGACTTGTGTAATAAAATCTTAACTATGATGAAATAAATCAAAAGAGATTTAAATAAATGGAGACATATACTGTGATCATGGATTAGAAGACTTGACTCAATGTATTCTCCCAAAATTGAGATATAGGTTTAAGATGATTCCTACCAAAAGCACAGCAAGATATTTTATAGATAAAAAACTATTTTGTTTTATAAAAATATATGGAAATTCAAGCAGGCTAAATTTTTTTGAAAAATAAGAATAAAGTGGTTTTCAATCCATTCACTGATTTTCCTATTATCTCCCTGTTAGCCATTTTAAGACTAATTATACAGCTCTAGCAAAGAGGAGTGTATGATATTAGTGGAGGAATAGACATATAAATCAGTGGAGTAGAAAAAGTCACCAGAAATAGTCCGTATAAGAATGGTCAACCAGTGGGGGCTGGGAATACAGCTCAGTTAGTGGAGTGCTTACTTTGCATGTATAAGGCCCTGGGTTCAATTCCCAGCACTGCAAATAAAATAAAATAAATAAAATAAAGAACAGTCAACCTTGTAACTTCAGAAAAGGTACAAATATAGTGCAATGCAACAAAGATAATCTTGTCAAAAAGGTTGCTAGACCTTGGGGTATACCTCAGGGACAGAGTATTTGAGGCACTGGGTTCAACCCTTAGCACCACATAAACAAATAAAATAAAGGCATGCTGTCCATCTACAACTACAACGATTAAAAAAAATAATGTTAGAACAACAATTTTAAAAAGTTAACCACAGAGCTGGGGTTGTGGCTCAGCAGTAGAGCACTCACCTAGCACGTGTGAGGCCCTGGGTTTGATCCTCAGCACCACATAAAAATAAATAAATAAAATAAAGGTATTGTGTCCAACTACAACTAAAAAATAAATATTTTTTTAAGTGAACAACAATCTCACTCACACCCCTTAATCAAAATGGACCACAGACTCCAATACTAAATGTAAAATTATAAAGCTTTAGAAAAAATTATGAGGGATCTTTTGGATTTAGTTGCAGAATTCTTAGACTTGACATCAAAAGCATAACCCATTAAAAAGTACTGATACACTGAAATTCATTAAAATTAAAATCTACTGTTGTGTGAAAAATCATATTAAGAGTATAAAAAGGAAACAATCTAGAAAAAAATTGCAAACCACATATCTGACAAATTATTTGTGTATAGAATATATAAAGAATTCTCAGCAGTAAAAACAAACAAAAAACTTCTCAATTTAGAAAATGGGGGAAAAGACATGAAGACACATTTTACTAAACATAATATACAAAAAGAAAATAGCACATATTAATCAGTAGGGAAATGAAAGTAAAAACCACAATGATATATCACTGCACATTGATCAAAATGGAGGAGTCAAAAATTTTAATGGCACCAGATGCAAGAAATGAGAGAAACTTCATCCTGCATACATTGCTGATGGATATATAAAAGATAGAACCCCTCTGGAAAACACACTGACATTTTCTTAAAAAAAATATGTAACTGCAATATAAACTAGCAATTGCACTCCAGGGCACTTATGCCAGAAAAAATTAATCACATTAAATACCTTTACACAATATTCATAGCAGCTTTATTTTTAATAGCTAAACATCTTGGGATAATCTAGGTGTCTTTCAACAGAAACCACAGGGGCCTTATTTTTAATTATTTTATGAGATTCTAATCATTGTTAACAACACAAGAGATAATAAGGGATCACAAAAAGGAGAAAAATACTAGAAAAAACAGGTGAACATGAATATTTTGTATACACTAAATTTGTTATACAACTTTGCCAAGAGCCTATCAATTTTGCAAACTCTTTGCTAAATAACTCAAAACATCAAGTTTAAGAAACCCTTACCAATTAATGTTACTCTTTTCTTCCTACTCTTCCTCCCTGCTCTGTTCATATTTGCTCTCATTATATCAAAGAAGACATTTGGCACTTGTTTTTTAGGGATTGGCTAGCTTCACTAAGCATAATCTGCTCTAGTGCTGTCCATTTCCCTGCAAATTCTATGATTTTGTCATTTTTTATTGCTGCATAGTACTCCATTGTGTAGAAAAGAGTAACATTAATCAGTGACATGAGATGGGAGGGAAAGGGAGAGATGAGGAAAAGTGCATGGAAATGAAGGGAGACCCTCATTGCTATACAAAATTACATATAAGAGGCTGGGTGGGGAATGGGAAAATAAATAAGGAGGGAGATGGATTACAGTAGATGGGGTAGAGAGAGTAAAAGGGAGGGGAGGGGAGGGGGGATAGTGGGGGATAGGAAAGGGAGCAGAGTACAACAATTACCAATAGGGCATTATGTAAAATTGTGGATGTGTAACCGATGTGACTCTGCAATCTGCATTTGGGGTAAAATTGGGAGTTCATAACTCACTTCAGTCTAATGTATGAAGTATATGATATGTCAAGTGCTTTGTAACGTTGTGAACAACCAATAAAAAATAAATAAATAAAGAAAAAAAAAGAAACCCTTACCTTCTGAAGACACAGACAATTCAAGAGGTATAATTGTGCTGCTTAGTAAAATATAAATGAAACTAAACCAGTAAAGTGCAATGACATCAGAAAGCTGGTGGTTAATGACCTTGCTTTTCTGGTTTAATCCAATTACAGTTCCACCAGAGAATGTTACCAATAAAGCAGTAATTATCATTGAGTACATAGTCTATGGTAATTACAACTTGATCAGACAATGGCAACTGCCATCTAAAAGCTTTTATAAGTCTATTAATGCAAGTATATGCACAGAGACTTGCGGTTAAATAATGAAAATACTCTTTAACCTTTCAACTACTTTTTTTTTGTTGTGGGTGTGTTGATTATAAAGCATCTGATTCCTAGGAGATCAAATAAAGACCCCTATTTAAAATGCTTAGAAATTTCATTTTCTACCTCTTTTTATTTATTCAAAGCAGTAAATTACACCCTGCTTACCAAAGTGCTAGCTGAAAAAGGCAGAACATCAGTTAGTGTTTATGTGCTGTTCACAGGATTGTAGGATTACATTGCTGGAGATCAGATGGGGGCTGGGAGCATTTTCACTATATCAGTCTGCTTAGAGGAATTTTCCAGAGAGGTGTACTATGTACAGCTGAGCAGATTGGCACCATATCTAAGGAGATGTTCCATTCATAATATAGCCATCAAAGATTATCTATGACAACAATTTCATAGTAGACAGAAGTGAAATGTCTTGAAGAATGGTTACTGTTGTGTAAGATGATACAAAATGTAATGTGTAAGATGATAGCAACTCCAGTGTAAAGGTGATTTTTTAAAAAAAATATCCATTGGGTCCTGTTTTGGAACATATGGGGAGGATCACATATTTTAGATATTAGATTCATTGGCTTAGCATGGCTCATATATCTGTCTCATGGACAGGCCAATCAGGGCATCCTAATAAGTCACCCAAGTCTATCAGTGCAAGATCTGCAATAAAAGATTACTGCTACAGGAAGAAATAGGAACAGAGGAGGACCTCAGAATCAATAGATGACTATCACACTACCTTTGCAGATTGCTTTAGAAAATATACCTTTTGAATTAAGTATCTTCTATTTAAATGATGCTCTTTCTGCCACATAGACACTTTAATTTTATAGTTGAATGTTCTCATTTGGTCAGTCTTTTGTCCATACAGAACACCTTCCAGCAGATTCTTTGTCACTTAGTCCATATTTGTGAGCATTTACAGTGAAACTTGTACTAGAGTAGAAGGTCCATGAAGTACATCTTAAAGATTAGAATATGGAATTACTGGTCTCTTACATTATTCTTATTTTATACTCCAGTGCCATCTCCTCAGGGTCCTTATTGAAATGAATTTCTGAATGTCTTTTCTCTGAGACATGGGGAAATAACAAAGGATATGTGATTTTAGAAATGGAGGTCTAAAAAAATAAATGTCCCTCATACTGTTGGCTCCTATTTCTCTTTCAAGTTGAAAAAGACATATAATATTTATTAATTATTGACCTTGGGCAAATTATTTCATTTAATTGAGCCTCAGTTTCCCTCAGATGTAAGATGAGGATAATGCCAGTCTAGTAGGGTTATTTAAATAAATTAAATAAAATAATTGAAATAAACCATAAAGCATAGCTTTAAACAGGCATTTTCTACATTGTGAATTTTCATTATCCTAGTCATTACTTAACCTCATGAGGATCTTTCCTGGAAAATAAGACTGAGGGTACATGATTCACAGAGACTATTAAGGGTTTTCAGTCACTGAGAAGAATTTAAATAGATAATTACATCGAGAATTTAGATGCTTGAAAAAATATACATAAATTTATATGCAATCATGTATAATATATATAAATATACAATTTTACAAGCACATACACAGGAATATGAGTTACTGAATCATCCTTGTTCTATGAAAAATATTATTGGATTAATCTTTTTATATATCCCATTATCAATTGCCAAAAATATTCAGAGAAAAAGAAAAAGCAGATACTATTTAGAAACAAACAAAACTGGTCTTAGTGTTCAAAGACCTTTATCAATTATTAATTGGCTTCACTTCAAGAAGTCACTTAACATTTCTAGCTTAGTGTCCTCATTTTGTGTAATAAGAATTAAAAATTAAAGTCATAGTGTTACTATAAGGACTTAATGAGATAATGAATTCTACCATTTATTAGGTGCTTAAATATGCTATGTTCTGTGTTAACTGATGTACCAGAATTGCTTCATTTAAGCCTCTGCACTTGCTTATGAAAAAAAACCTGTCATCATTCCTATTATGCATATTAGAAAATGTATGCTCAGAAAGGTTGACCAGAACCTATTGAACACTAACTGCATCCTAGATTCATAGAACATACTGAACACTTTTTTTAAGGTTCCAACACCTCAAATGAAACAAATTATTTGTCGGAAATAATTAGATTTAGAGATATTTATGATGTCTGCTAACTATTTTGATTGGATTGGAATTCTACAGCTCACTTTGATGATCTCTTTTGGGACATTTAATCATTTCTATTAAATGATTGTTTTAAGTATAATTTGATATATTTAAAATTCTGAAAGTACTTAACCATTTAGTGTTTTAAATTCAAAGACATTATTTTGAGATTCATTTATATAAAAATGCATATTTGATGTGGAAGAGTTTATAGAAGTTTTAGAATCTTTGAAGCTTTTAAATTGAACATTTTCTTGACTCTTCCTTAGAGCCCTGCTTTTCCCTAGTCCATTGTGCTTAACAAGCTTAGAAAGTGTACATTTAAGCATTTTAAGCATTTTATTTGTATTAGTTTCACTAACACTTGCAACAATAGCATAGGGGCAGGTTTGATTTTTATTCCAATTTTATAGTAGAGAAAATGAAGCATGTTAATTTGCCAAGGAGACTTAGGTAGTATGTGATCAGCCAGTATTTAAACTTAAGCTATCTACCTCCAACCTAAACCCTCTTAACTGCTGCATTGTACTTCTTCATAAATTGGCATTTTTTTGGTACCATGGATTGAGCACCAGGGCACTTGACCACTGAATCACATCTGCAGAACTTTTTAATTTATATTTATAAACAGAGTCTTGCTAAGTTGCTTAGGGCCTCACTGAGATGCTGAGGCTGGCTTTGATCTTGCAATCCTCCTGTCTCAGCCTCCTAGACTACTTGGATTACAGACATGTGCCACTGTACCTGGCACAAATTGACTTTTTAAATAAGTCAATTTAAATAAGCTTTTGTTTTGTTTTAAGAAGACTCCAACCTTGGGAGATTCAAATATATTTAGAATTTATAAACTGTGAAGGGATAGCAAGAATACGTCAGTTCTACTATATGGCTCCATTTAATGACTTCTTTTTTTTATTGATTATTTAAAGCATTACATAGCTCATGATATATCATCTTTCATACATTTGACTCAAATTGTGTTTTGAACTCCCATTTTCACCCCAAATACAGATTGCAGAATCACATCTGTTACATATTCACATTTTTACATAATACCATATTAGTGACTGTTCTATTCTGCTACCTTTCCTATTCCCTACTATCCCCCCTCCCCTCCCCTCCCCTCCCATCTTCCCTCTCTACCTCCCCTGCTGTTGTTCAATTCTCTCTCTTTTTTTCCCTCCCCTTGCCCCTCATAACCTCTTATAATTTTATGTATCATTGAAGGTCTCCTACTATTTCCATGTGCTTTCCCTTCTCTCTCCGTTTCTCTCCCCCCATTCGTCTTTATTTACTGTAGTCTTTTCCTCATGCTCTTCCTTCCTGTTCTGTTCTTAGTTGTTCTCTTTATATCAAAGCAGACATTTGGCATTTGTTTTTTAAGGGCTTGGCTAGCTTCGCTTAGCATAATCTGCTCTAATGCCATCCATTTCCCTGCAAATTCTATGATTTTGTCATTTCTTAGTGCTGCATAATACTCCATTGTGTATAGATGCCACATTTTTTTTTTATCCATTCATCTATTGAAGGGCATCTAGGTTGGTTCCACAGTCTAGCTATTGTGAATTGTGCCGCTATAATCATTGATGCAGCCATATCCCTATAGAGCGCTTTTTTAAGGTCCTCAGGGAATAGTCCGAGAAGTGCAATAGATGGGTCAAATGGTGGATCCATTCCCAGCTTTCCAAGGAATCTCCATGCTGCTTTCCAAATTGGCCTCACCATTTTGCAGCCCCACCAGCAGTGTACAAGTGTACCCTTTTCCCCACATCCCCGCCAACACTTATTGTTGTTTGACTTCATAATGGCTGCCAATCTTACTGGAGTGAGATGGTATCTTAGGGTGGTTTTGATTTGCATTTCTCTGATTGCTAGAGATGGTGAGCATTTTTTCATGTACTTGTTGATTGATTGTATGTCCTCCTCTGAGAAGTGTCTGTTCAGGTCCTTGGCCCATTTGTTAATTGGGTTATTTGTTATCTTATTGTTTAATTTTTTGAGTTCTTTGTATACTCTGGATATTAGGGCTCTATCGGAGGTGTGGGGGGTAAAAATTTGTTCCCAGGATGTAGGCTCTCTATTTACCTCTTTTATTGTTTCTCTTGCTGAGGAAAAACTTTTTAGTTTAAGTAAGTCCCATTTGTTTATTCTTGTTGTTAACTCTTGGGCTATGGGTGTCCTATTAAGGAATTTGGAGCCCGACCCCACAATATGTAGATCGTAGCCAACTTTTTCTTCTATCAGACGCAGTGTCTCTGATTTGATATCTAGCTCCCTGATCCATTTGGAGTTAATTTTTGTGGATGGCGAGAGAAAGGGATTCAATTTCATTTTGTTGCATATGGATTTCCAATTTTCCCAGCACCATTTGTTGAAGATGCTATCCTTCCTCCATTGCATGCTTTTAGCCCCTTTATCAAATATAAGATAGTTGTAACTTTGTGGATTAGTCTCTGTGTCTTCTATTCTGTACCATTGGTCTACCCGCCTGTTTTGGTACCAGTACCATGCTGTTTTTGTTACTATTGCTTTGTAGTACAGTTTGACCTCTGGTATCACTATACCTCCAGATTCACACTTCCTGCTTAGAATTGCTTTTGCTATTCTGGGTCTTTTGTTTTTCCATATGAATTTCATGATTGCTTTGTCTATTTCTACAAGAAATGCCGTTGGGATTTTGATTGGCATCGCATTAAACCTGTAGAGAACTTTGGGTAATATCGCCATTTTGATGATGTTAGTTCTGCCTATCCATGAACAGGGTACAATTTTCCATCTTCTGAGATCTTTTTCTATCTCTCTCTTTAGGGTTCTGTAGTTTTCATTGTATAAATCTTTCACCTCTTTTGTTAGGTTGATTCCCAAGTATCTTATTGTCTTTGAGGATATTGTGAATGGAGTGGTTTTCCTTATTTCCATTTCAGAGGTTTTGTTGCTGATATACAGGAATGCCTTTGATTTATGCGTGCTAATTTTATAACCTGCCACGTTGCTGAATTCATTTATTAACTCTAGCAGCTTCTTTGTAGACTCTTTTGGGTCTGTTAAGTATATTATCATGTCATCCGCAAATAGCGATAGTTTAATTTCTTCTTTTCCTATTTTTATGCCTTTAATTTCTTTTGTCTGTCTAATTGCTCTGGCTAGTACTTCGAGAACTAAATTGAATAGAAGTGGTGATAGAGGGCATCCCTGTCTTGTTCCAGGTTTTAGAGGGAATGCCTTCAGTTTTTCTCCTTTTAGGATGATGCTAGCCTGAGGTTTAGCATATATAGCTTTTACAATGTTGAGGTAAGTTCCTGTTATCCCTAGTTTTTCTAATGTTTTGAACATAAAGGGATGCTGTAGTTTGTCAAATGCTTTTTCTGCATCCATCAAGATGATCATGTGGTTCTTGTCTTTAAGTCTATTGATGTGGTGAATAGCATTTATTGATTTCCTTATATTGAACCATCCTTGCATCCCAGGAATGAATCCTACTTGATCACGGTGCACAAGTTTTCTGATATGTTTTTGTATTCGATTCGCCAGAATTTTATTGAGAATTTTTGCATCCAAGTTCATTAGAGATATTGGTCTGTAGTTTTCTTTCTTTGAAGTATCTTTGTCTGGTTTGGGGATCAAAGTGATTTGGCCTCATAGAATGCATTTGGAAGAGCTCCTTCTTTTTCTATTTCTTGAAATAGCTTGAAAAGTATTGGTATTAATTCTTCTTTGAAGGTTTTGTAGAACTCCGCTGTATACCCATCCGGTCCAGGGCTTTTCTTGGTTGGTAGTCTTTTGATGGCTTCTTCTATTTCTTCTTTTGTTATTGGTCTGTTTAAATTGTGTGTGTCTTCCTGTCTCAATCTGGGCAAATCATATGCCTTAAGAAATTTATCGATATCTTCATTATCTTCTATTTTATTGGAATATAGGGTTTCAAAATACTTTCTAATTATCTTCTGTATTTCTGTAGTGTCTGTTGTGATATTGCCTTTTTCATCCCGTATGTTAGTAATTTGAGTTCTCTCTCTTCTTCTTTTCGTTAGCATGGCTAAGGGATTGTCTATCTTATTTATTTTTTCAAAGAACCAACTTTAAGTTTTATCAATTTTTTCAATGGTTTCTTTTGTTTCAATTTCGTTGATTTCTGCTCTAATTTTAATTATGTCTTGTATTCTACTACATTTGCTGTTGTTTTGCACTTCCTTTTCTAGGTTTTTGAGGTGTTGCGTGAGTTCATTTATTTGTTGGTTTTTTCTTTTTTTGAGGTAAGAACTCCAAGAAATGAATTTCCCTCTTAAAACTGCTTTCATTGTGTCCCATAGATTCCGGTATGTTGTGTCTGTGTTATCATTTGTTTCTAAGAATTTTTTCATCTCCTCCTTTATGTCTTCTATAACCCATTGATCATTCAATAACATATTGTTCATTTTCCATGTGATGTAGGATTTTTCCTTCCTTCTTTTATCATTGATTTCCAATTTCATTCCATTATGATCAGATACGGTGCTTGGTATTATCTCCACGCCTTTATATTTACTAAGGGTTGCCTTATGGCATAATATATGGTCTATCTTTGAGTAGGATCCATGTGCTGCTGAGAAGAACGTGTATCCACTTGATGATGGTTGATATATTCTATATATGTTGGTTAAGGCTAGGTTATTGATTGTGCTGTTGAGTTTTATAGTTTCTTTATTCAGCTTTTGTCTAGAGGATCTGTCTAATGGTGAGAGCGGTGTGTTGATGTCACCCATAATTATTGTGTTGTGGTCTATTTGACTCTTGAACTTGAGGAGAGTTTGTTTTATGAACGTTGCAGCTCCATTGTTTGATGCATACAAATTGATGAATGTTATGTCTTGTTGGTGGATGGTTCCTTTTAACAGTATATAGTGACCTTCTTTATCCTTCTTGATTAACTTAGGTTTGAAGTTGATTTTATTCGATATGAGTATGGCCACTCCTGCTTGCTTCCGAGGGCCATGTGAGTGGTATGATTTTTCCCAACCTTATACCTTCAGCCTGTGTATGTCTTTTCCTATCATATGAGTCTCCTGAAGGCAGCATATTGTTGGATTTGTTTTCTTGATCCAGGTTACTAGCCTATGTCTCTTGATTGGTGAGTTTAGGCCATTAACTTTTAAGGTTACAATTGAGATATGATTTGTACTTCCAGTCATGCTTCTTTATTTATTTATTTTAGTTTGGCTAGTTTTGCTTTTTGGTTATTTTCCTCCCCCTTTACTGAGATACCTCCTGCTGTTAGTTTTGGGCACTATTTTTCAATTCCTCTTCTTGTAGTGTTTTGTTCAAAATGCTTTGCAGAGCTGGTTTTCTTGCTGCAAATTCTTTTAGCTTTTGTTTATCGTGAAAGATTTTAATTTCATTGTCAAATTTGAAGCTCAATTTTGCTGGATATAGTATTCTTGGTTGGAATCCATTATTTTTCAGCGTTCGAAATATATTATTTCAGGATCTTCTCGCTTTCAAAGTTTGTGATGAGAAATCGGTGGTTAACCTAATTGGTTTACCCCTGAATGTAATTTGACTCTTTTCTCTCGTAGCTTTTAGTATTCTCTCCTTGTTCTGTACGTTGGCTATCTTCATAATTATATGTCTTGGAGTTGGTCTATTATGGTTTTGAATGTTTGGGGTCCTGTAGGCTTCCAGGATTTGGCAATCCATTCCATCTTTCATCTCTGGGAAGTTTTCTAGAATTATTTCATTTAATATGCTGTCCATTCCTTTGGTTTGAATCTCTGTGCCTTCTTCTATCCCTATGACTCTCAGATTTGTTTTTTTTTTTATGACATCCCATACCTCTTGAATAGATTGCTCATGGGATTTAAGCATCTTTTCTGTGTTGACTATATTCTTTTCAAGTTGATAAACCTTGTCTTCATTATCTGATGTTCTGACTTCTACTTGATCAAGTCTATTTGTAATATTCTCGTTTGAGTTTTTAATTTGGTTTATAGTTTCCTGCAATTCTAGGATTATTGTTTGATTTTTTTTTAAGATCTCTATCTCCTGGTAGAGCTCGTTCTTTGCCATTTGAATTTGTTTGTTTAATTCATTTTCAAAATATACTTTTATTTCTTGGACTTGCTGTCTCATGTCTTCTCTAATATTCCTTTCCATTCGAGTTAGGTATGCCTTGAGTTCTTTCCCTATCCCTGTTTCTGATGTTTCTATGTCCTCCTGTAGAATTGAGTTGTCTTGCATTGTTTGTAATCCTTTTTTCCCTTGTTTTCTCATGTTGTCCAGGTTACTTTCCAGCTCTTTTTGATTGTCGTGTTTCTGCTCTCTTCTATAGATTTGTTTTGTTTCTGTATTACTCTGATGTCTCTCCTTTGTGTTGTTAAACTATGCCTGCTAACGTGGATTCCGCTGGGAAGGAATTCCGACGTCCGAGATCCAGTGACGACACTACTCTGCTATGACGGGCCCCAGTCTCCTTGCCAGGGTGCCCTAATGGGGGTGTGTGACTGGACTGTCTCTGTTTGGTTTCAGCTCCCGGTCGCGGCAGGCGGGCAGTCTCCAGCCACCCAGTATCACAGGCCGCGGGCAGGTGATCAGTCGCCAGCGGGTGGGCGTTCTCCTTCCGCCCAGTTACGTGGGCAGTGGGTGAACTGTCGCCGGCGGGCCTGCAGTTTACAGCTGCCCAGTCACGAGGGCCTTGCCTCTAGTCTCCTGGTTTCTCCTGATAGTCTTGGTTTCTCCTGTTTTGTTGTTGCAATCTGTCGGAGAGTGGCGGTGGATACTTCAGCTCTCCAAGATGGTGGCCGCTGGTTGCCTTAGTGGAGTGTCCCTTGTGGGGGATGGGACTGTACCGCTTCCTTCCCCATCTGCAATCCCGAACTCAGCCCGGGGGTCAGTGCGGGCTTGGCTGGTGGGATACCACGGTGTCACAGCCACTTATCTCCGTGCTTACCGGTTAATCCCTTCTCTGTGGCGCCATGCCTTCTGTAGCCGCGGGGCAGGGCACGCGAATCAGACAGCCTGGATCTCTGGGGTCACACCGTTGGCTTTTGGGATCCCCGGCACTCTATGGTTTTGATTTTTTCTGCTTGCCCCTCCCCCAGCGCTGGCTAGACAGGTTTTGTTTTGGCTGCTGGTGGGAGGGGGAGTTGAAGGTCAGGTGCCTCTAATTCTCCCTTAGTCTTTATGCAGGCTCACTGTGATACTCCCTTCCCCTGAAAGTCTAGGAGAGATTTTATGCAAAATCCCCCTATGTATGGGGGCTGAACTTAGTGACACACACCTGTTTTGTTGATGCAATCTGTTGGAGAGTGGCGGTGGATACTTCAGCTCTCCTCTCCAAGATGGTGGCCGCTGGTTGCCTTAGTGGAGTGTCCCTTAATGACTTCTTATATGTATTTACTTATGATAATTCATTTCCCCAAAATTCTTCTTCAAGCCCTTTTGGTAAATTGTTTTAAAGAGTTACCACTTTTAGTGCTTGTTTTTCTAGCAAATGAAGATTTTAGGCAGGTTTTCATTTTTGACTGCACATTAGAATTACCTGAAGAGCTTTCAAAAAAATTTTTTTGGCCCAGCCCCCAAAAATTCTAATTTAATAGGTCTGGGATAGAGCCCAAAAAGAAAAAAAAAAAAAAAATATATACATATATATATATATATATATATATATATATATATATATATATATCTCCCAGGGTGTTTGTAATAGGTAGCCAGAAATTGAAATCATTGAATTTGGAGCTTTACCTCATCTTGGAAGACAGTTATCTGGAACACAAGTGAGTACAACCTATTTGGAGCCAGGATTATTGAGCTGATCATTAATAATATTCAGTGTTTTAAGTTGTTTATATGTTAAGTTCCCTCAAAATGTAGACAAACAAAAACTAAAGTGGAAGCCTTCATGGAAGGATAAAATTTTACTATTTTCATTCTTAGGCACAACAATGCTAGCTCTTAATCAGTGCTTGCATTCTCTCTCTCTCTCTCTCTCTCTCTCTCTCTCTCTCTCTCTCTCCCTCCCTCCCTCTTGCTCTTTCTCTCTCAGGAAGTTCATTTATCCTTAATAATCCACTCAATTTTCTACTATTGGGGTTTTCTGGTGTGGTGAGTCAAATGGGGTCTCCCCAAAATTTATGTCCATGTTGAAATCTCTGAAATCTGTAAAAATATCCTTCTTTAAAAAAAAAGTGTCTTTATAGCTCTAATTCAGTTAAGGTTGTTGAGATGAGATTATCTAGGATTACTCAAATATAATCTAAAGTCAAAGACAAGTGTTTTATGAAATATTGATGAGAAGGCATAAACACACAGAGAAGTTGATCTAAAGCATGATATGATATTTAGCCTTGGAAAAAAGCAACTACCAAAACTTCAAAGGACAAAGAATGGATTCTCCCTTAGAGCCTCAGAGAGTGCACTCCTGCTGATACCTTGATTTTATGTTTTTATGTTGTTGTCAGTTTTTTTTCTAGTCTCATTTTTTTCTTTTTTTATGGACACCTCAGGAAACTAATATAGAGAAGTGGGTGCTACTAGAAAAACACCTAAAACTTTGGTAGTGACTTTGCGATTAAATAATGGGTAGAGAATGGGAGAATATTGAGAAGCATGATAGAAAACATCTAGAAAATATCTGGAAAAACCTTGATAGAAATATGAGGATAAAGGCAATTCTTGTGAGAGTTTAGGAAAAAGATGAGGAACATGGTAGAAAAATCTTCTGTCTTCTGAGAGAAAATGTATGATGTTATAAACAAAATGCTAGAAGAAATATGAGCATTGAGGGTTCCACTCAAGGGAGTTCAGAAGAAAATGAGGGATGCATTTTTAGAAACTAGAGGGAAGGTAATCATTGTCATGTAGTGGCAGAAAATGTATCCAGATTGTGTTCTATACTCCTAGCAAAACAGGACTTTAATCAATGAAGTTTTTATTTAGCTGAAATTTTCAAGCAGAATGTTGAAGGTGAATGTTGCTTATTATAAAATGTTAGATTTAAAGAGATAATTTGGGAAAGGTATTATTAAGCAAAAAGACCCAAAACTTGATGATATAGAAAGATCTTGGCCCATTCAGATAGTAAAGGCTGATAAAATTAGGAAATTCACTATTAGGATAATATTCTCTGGAGAAAAAGCTAAGGCTACATGACTAATAGATTCATTCCACATCTAAGAGGAAGCCAGAAATAATGATGGGGTTATCTAAGAAAGATATCTGGGGGGACTTATTGTCTTGTTGTATAGAACTCCAAGATATAGACAAGAATCCTTGAAAATTTTAAACATCTCTGCAGAACACTGTTGTATTGGATTGCAAAGGACAAAGGCCAGATGAAATAAGAGAAGGGTATTGCATTTCCAAAATTATACAAGCAAGAATTACTCTTATAGAGCTACTCGAAAGCAAATCTTCTACTATTGAAGGGAAAGGAAGACTGGCTTCAACACACAGGCACAAAGACAGGAAAAGTCAAACATATGAGTGTAGACATGGCCCACAAAAGCAGCAGGGCCCAAGGGATGGAACACTGAGCAATAGAAGATAATTCTCAGACCTTGAAATTTCTTGAACCTGATGGATTTCCAGCTTACTTGAACCACTTACTTCTTTATTGCTTCTTTTTCCCTTTTGATATGGGAATGTCTATAACTGTTATTGTAAGCCCACCTATCCCATCAGTTGTTCTGGAGAGCACATAACTTGCATTTTAGTTTAGGTCCATAGATGGAGAGAAATTCTAACCTTAAATAAGCCATACTCTGAGTTTCATCCATCACTTTTTAAAGATGATTTAGGTGATGAGATTTAGGACTTTTGAACTAATAATATTTAGATTAGACTCTGAATTTATAGTTGGTTTAATGGGTTGAGAACTTTGGGTATGTTGGGATGAAATGAATGTATTTTACATATGGGACAGATATAACTTTTTGAGAATCAGAATGACAACTCCATTGGGTTGGAGAGTACCCTCTCCTCAAAGATACGTTTATGTCAAAAATCACTGGGATCAATGAATAGGAAATGTTTGAAGGATCTTTGAAGGTATCATTAAGGATCTTGAGATGAGATCATCATGGATTATGCATATGGGCCATTAATTTGATATCAAGGGCTCTTATAAGAAACACAAGAGTGCCAGGAGCAGTGGCACATGCCTGTAATACCAGTGTCTCAGTAGGCCAAGGCAGGAGGATTGCAACTTCAAAGCCAGCCTCAGCAATGGCAAGGTGCTAAGCAACTCAATGAGACCCTGTCTTTAAATAAAAAATACAAAATAAGACTGGGGATGTGGCTCAGTAGTCAAGTGCCCTTGAATTCAATCCCCAGGAACTCCCCTCCCAAAAAGAAAGAAACACAAGAGAAAAAGAACCCAACACAGGAGAAGACAATGTGAGCATGGAGGAGAGAGATTTGGTCACAAACTAAGAAGACCACAACCACCAGAAGCTGGAAAAGACAAAGAACAAATTCTTCCCTATAACTACAAAGATAATGTGGTGGTGATATCTTGATTTTGGATTTCTTGATTGCAGAAATGTGAGAGAATACATTTCTGCTTTTTAAGCCATGCTATTTATAGTAGTTTTTTATGGAATTCTCTGGAAGTGAATACATCAGGACTTCAGGTGTTTATTATTATTATTATTATTATCATTATTATTATTATTACTATTATTGTTATTATTATTACTATTATTATTATTATTTTGCAATTGTTTATCAAAGACCATTGTTATATTTTAGATATTAAGAATCCCCCAAAAGTTGATGTGTCAGAAAATTCATGAGAGTTTAGAGGTGAAACAATTGGGTTATGAAAGCCTTAATCTAATCAGTGCATTAATCCCCTGATACAAATTATATGAGTGTTAATTGAAGGTTGGTAGGGTATAGCTGGAGGAGATGGGTGCCCAGAGGCCTATCTTTGGGATATATATTTTGTTCATTAAGCTTAGCACCCTCCCTCTCTCTCTCTCTCTCTCTGCTTCCTGACCATGTCTTGAGCTGCTATCTTCCACCACACTCTTCCTCCATGATGTTGGCCAGCTATGGAGAGACCACTGAAAGTATGAGCCCCAAATATGCTTTTCCTCCTTAAAACTATTCTTCTCAGGTCCTTTAGTCATAGTAGCAAAAAAAAAGCTAACTAAAACAACCATAGTTGGGGATTCTCTTTCTCTCTCCCCACTCTGCATCTTTTTTTCTCCCCTTAATATCTCGTAATTTCAGTTAGTGTAAACTAAATTAAGACAATCCTGAAAGTTCTGACCCAGGTTTAGAGCTAAAAAAAATGTGGCATATTGAGCATATGAGAGGGAAGAAATCATCACTGAGAAAATCCTAAAGGTAATCTGATTATATGTGTATTTTTTATGGTAATGAAAATCAGAGAAAAGCAAGTCATTGTATCTGTAGAAAAATATGTCTGTTTCTTTCCATAGTCTAGTGATTAAATCAACATGTAAAGACAATGTAAATGTTGGAAACTAATAAGCGAATTTTAGAGATAAAAATAGAATATGACATCATGTAACTTATTATTTATTTTCTGGGTTTTATAATAAAATACCATTTCTTAGAATTCTGTATTCAAATAACTAGTATTTATTTATTTCATTAGCATGGGTATAGAATTTTTCAAATGCATGGAGTTGAATCATTCATTCTCCTCTGTTCATGGTATGTTATCACCACTGATTATTGCAAAACTCCATTTTTTGTTTTATCTTACATTTATTTTCTTTATTTCCTCTAGCCCACTTAATTTCTGTTAAAAATATTGGTAAACAAGTTTAATGCATTTTACTTTGCAATATAAAGTGTCCAAATAAATATCATGACCACAGTTTATGTGTTTGTGTTCATATGTATTTATTCTTTTCAATTATAGTTTACTAATTTAATTTGATTATTTCTACCTGGTATCTTCTGTACCTGTATTCTTAATTTTAAATCATAGCTATAAAGTGCAAGTATTTTGTCTGTATCTGCCCCGATTTAAAACCTAATAGAGTTACTTATCCTATCAAAAATTGCCCTTTTTTGGTAACAAATTTAGGCCTTCAATATTTTATTGAAATTTGGGACTTGAAAATAGAAACAAATTCAAAGAACTTTTTCAGATACCGTAACTTTCATGATAGTGTCTTTTATTATACAACATTCAATTTTTAAACTGACAGAGTCTAGCAAATTCCCTGGAGGCTTCTAAGGAAATAAAATAAAATGAAGCTTTAGAAGTAGTAGAAGATCCTCTGAAAATCCAATTTCTTTATATATATATATGTGTGTGTGTGTGTGTGTGTGTGTGTGTGGGTGTGTGTTTAGAGGTGAAACAATTGGGCTATGAAAGCCTTAATCTGATTAGTGCATTAATCCCCTGATACAGATTATATGAGTGCTAATTGAAGGCTTGTAGGTTATAGCTTGAGAAGGCATATATATATATATATATATGTGTGTGTGTGTGTATGAAATTGGATTAGCCGTCAATAGTTTTTTATCTTATTTATTTATATGCAGTGATAAGGATCAAACCCAGGGCCTCACACATGCCAGGCAAGTGTTGTACCACTGAGCCAAAACTCCAGCCCCCGAAAATCCAATTTCAACAAATTTAATTCACTCTTTCTAGAGAATAAGTTAGACGACATCTGGAAACTTATAAGGGTTTCACATCATTTGATGATGTGAATCTGTAAGGAAGATTTGTCTATTTTCTATTCATGTATTTATTCAATCATTTATTTTTAACAGTAGAGACTCAGATATTGGTTTTATTTAGGAGTATAAAATATGATTCATTTGTTTGACCATTGGAGTTCTTTTAGATTGGTTTTCTTTGCTTTTTTGAGGTGTGTCCTCCTTTATTTTACTTATTTTGGGAGGAATAGGGCTTGGATATTTTATTATTTTCTAGTATCATAGATACTCCAATTTTTCCTGTTATTTCCTTATCCCTATCCTCAAAAGCAGGCAGGTTGTTGATTTCATGTGTCAGGTGGGTGAACACATCCTGCAGAGCCAGCATGTCCAGGGCCAAGCCCAGATAGCATCTGTACCTTCTGCTCCTTCCTTTATCATTCCTACTGTCTGCCCTCTTTTTAAGGGCAAGGTCCAAGCCCTGCATCAGTGTATACACCTTCTGGCTTCTAAGCTTCATCTTCCTCAACCAGACCTTCATGTAGGCCAGGACCCCTGAATAGCAACCTGTGTCAGGTTGACCACCAGACTCATGACCTGTGCCTTTCCTGGCAAGCTCTGGAATCAGGCAGAGATGTTGTGGGATGCCTTGTAGTTGTTGGCAATGCCCTGCAGATGTGTTAACGTCACTTCTTGGAATCTCTGAAACTGTAAAAAGACAGCAATTATGAGGGTGGGAACTGGGAGGGACTGAGAGGGACTGAGACAAATGCTTCCTGCTCACACTCCAGGAGGACCAGTCATGCTGGACCTATGGTCAGCATTGCATATTGATTGACCAATTTGATCTTTGTCACAACACTAGAAGATGTGGGCAAATTACTACAACTAGTTCAATGGGGCTGAGCACAGTGAGGGTGACTGAACGAAGGTCTCACAGCTGCACGATATGGGATGTGAGCTTCAGGCCCACAACCAGGGCTCCAGGCCCACACTACACACACTGACTGACCACAGTGAGTTGGTTCACTGCTGTGACCCTTAGGGTCCTCTCTGTGAACAGAGGGGCCAGCAGGATGAACTACATGAGCATTTTAAGAGGATCAAAGCAGGAAGTGCTTAGCATTGGAAAACTGCATAGAAACTCCGCACAGGAGTCTCAGGGGTTAGATAACCCTCTGTTTTTAGGTGAGCTAATGAGCTCACAGTTCCCATACCCAGTGACACTTCTACACAATCAGCAACCCAGACCCCTGCTACTGGGCTTCTTGGGCTTTCCAGAGTATCCTTCCTGTTTCCAGTCCCTGCTATCCACACATAAGCTGGTTGATCTTCAGAATGAAGCCCAAGCAAGTGAGAATACTGTTAGCTGCTGTCAAGAGTCACCAACTGCATATTTATTTCCACAGCTCTGTTTCTGTGATATTCATCCTTCATATATTGCCATTTTTTAAAATCTGCAACTCTAAGTGTGATACCCCTACCTGCTCTTGTAGTCTATAGAGTCTCTCAAACAACAGTTTTCTTTGCCTGTCTGGGCAGTCTTCCTAAGATGAAGCCCCATGCAGATATATAGGCACAAAAAACAAGGAGGAAAGACAGTGTGTTTCTTCCCAAGAGACCCATGCTGAGAAACTGAGGCTTCAGCAGTGTCTCTGGGACATAGGAGGTGATATTGCTTCTACTTGTCTTTTGCCCCTTGTTTCTCACAGTTCTCTAGTTGAGCAGTTTTCCTTCCTCAACCCTGGCTGGGTGTCAGGCACTTCCTGCCACATGGTGAAAGGCATCTGCCTTCAGGCCAGTGGGCTCTGAGAGTCTGAGGTTTCCATAGAAACAAAACTTAAAATAGAAGCAAACAGTTTCTTTGGATAATCATTTTCCCAGGTGCCAGGTCTTGTCAGATTGACTCAGCAGCAGAGAGGAGCAATGACTTTAACAGAAATACTTGGACTTGTGCTCTCACCAAGAAGCCAAAGCAGGACAAGAAATCAGAGTGGGTCTTGGAAGTTCGTCAGAACCAGGTCTCCATTATCACCTAGCAGCTCATCCATGCATAAGTACATCCTGTGAGGCACTGTCTTTCTTCCTTGGAAAGAAATGAAACATGATTTGGAGTGACTTTAAATTGTTTTTTTCCTGGATTGGATAACTTTAATGAAATCTTATTTATTGTTTGTTTGTTTTAAGATATAGGGCCTTGCTATGTTGCCCAGTCAGGACCAGGTTTCCTGGACTCAAGCAATTGTTTTATGTCAGCTTCTGGAGTAGCTGGAACTATAGGAGAGCATCACTCCAATGGGCTAAATATATTTTTTAAATTAATACACAAAAATATAAAAATTACACATGAAGTAATTTGATATTTCAATACATCTATACATTATATAAGGTGTAAATGAGATATAATGTATCTATTATCTCAACTTATTTTTGGATACAGGCTGTACAGTGTTAAATGATACCTCTTAAAGAGCTGTCCAATCCTTACCCCAGGATCCGTGAATGTAACCTTATTTGGAAAAGCATCTTTGCAATCCCAAAATAGGGTCATCCTGCCTTCTTTATTTTAATTTTTATTTATTTTTATGTGGTGCTGAGGATTGAACCTAGGGCCTCACACATGCTAGGCAAGTGCTCTACTGTTGAGCCCCAGCCCCTGCCCCAAGTCATCCTGCTTTTTAAGGTGGGCCCTACATGTCCTTATAAGAGACAGAAGGTGAGAAGACAAATAAAGGAAGGCTATACAAAGATTGAGGAAAAAATGGGAGTGAAACTGACACAAGGAGAACCTGAAGCCACCAGAAGCTGGAAGAGACAAAGAAAGATTCTCCCTGGAGCCTTCAGAAGGAGCAGAGCAGTTTGGTTTCAGACTTGTGGCATCCAGAACTGTGAAAATGATAAGTTTCTGTTGTTTGATGCAAGTTTTCATTGGTATCCTGGTTCCTTTTATTGGGGAATGGTATTTAGAAATAACATATGGGCACTAGGTTTCTTCATTTTTACTAGAGGGTTAACTTATTCTACTCCCTTTTGGTAAGTAGTATTTGAAATACATGTATCTATACTAACTATGATTACATACATCTATATTCCTTATTACATATCTATATACATATTTTTAAAATTATTTCAATATTGATATAATTAAATCCAATCCAGCAACCTAGGATTAATTCTTACTTTTAAAAATCTTTTATCTTTTTCATGGGGGGGTAACCAGGGATTGATCTCAGGAGCACTCGTCCACTTAGGCACATCTCTAGCCCTTTTTATGTATGTTATTTAGAGACAGGGTGTCACTGAGTTGCTTAATGCCTCACTTTTGCTGAGGTTGGCTTTGAACTCGTGATCCTCCTGCCTCAGCCTCCCAAGCCTCTGGGATTACAGGCATGGGCCACTGAGCCCTCTAAAATCTTTTGTTTTGGGCTGGGGATGTGGCTCAAGCAGTAGCATGCTCACCTGGTATGCCTGCGGCCCGGGTTTGATCCTCACATACAAACAAAGATGTTGTGTCCGCCAAAAACTAAAAAATAAATATTAAAATTCTCTCTCTCTCTTTAAAAAAAATCTTTTATGTTTTTACTTCTTTGTAGCATCTTTCTCCAATAGAAACAAAACAAAATAAAGAAACCTGCCTCTCATTATCTACAGTGTAGTTACATAGTTTTTCAAAACTTCTATAGTTTTAGAATTTCTAAATTATATACTTCTAAAAAAGAAATTTACCACTATAGCACAATGTGTATGTGTGCACTTCTTTTGACCATTAGCTTTACAGTGTCTAGTCAAAACACCACTCTCAAATGTTACTTAAGTGAGTTCCTCTACCCCATCCCAAACTTTTCTGTGTAGTTATCATATATTTGTAATGCACTGAGATTAGTTTGTAAATGTCTGAACTCTATCCCTGCATACATTTCCTAGTTTTTTTTTTTAATTATACACAGAAAATTTTTCTATTTCTGGTATACACTTGTTAGTTTTCCATCAATATAACAAAATATCTGAGAAAGGCAATTTAAGAGAAACATTTTTTAGCTCAAAATTTTAAAGCTTTCACCCCATGGTCAGATGGCTTCACTGCTTTTAGGCATGTGTTGAGGCAGAACATTAGGACAGGGGGTACATGGTGGAGTGAAACTGCTGGGAAACAGAAAGGGGAAAAGGACAAAATACCCTCTTCAAGGGCATGCCCTCAGTCACCCATTCCCACCAACTAGGCCCTACATCCTAAAGTTTTCACCATCTCCCAATAATAACACAGGATGTTGACCAAACCTTTAGCACATGTACTTTGGCAGACATAACAACAATCCTATGGGTTTTGAAAAATGCATAGAATCATGTATACACAACAAAGTTTCATAAAAAATAATCTATCTTACCCCAAACTCCCTCATAGTGCTACCATATATTCAATCCTTACTCCCATCCTATAGCCCTTGGCAATCACTGATGTCTTTTCCATTTCTAAATTTTTGCCATTTGTAAGGTGTCATGTAAATGAAATCATACAGTATGTAGCCATTATAATCTGGCTTTTTTTTCAGTTAACATAACACATTGTAGATTAATTCATATCACACAAACCAATAGTTCATCTCCTATATTGTTATTATTCCATAGTGTGACTGCAGCACATTTTTTCTACTTACTAATTGCTATATTTTTCATAGATATGAATATAACTTCCATAATCATTAGTGTAATGCATTAGTGTGAGTATGCTTTTATTTCTCTTGGGTAGATCTCAAGCAGTGAGATTGCAGGGTTATACAGTAGACATGTGTTTACATTTATAAGAAACAGTCAAATGATTTTACAAATTAGCTTCACTGTTTTATCTTTCTGTCAGAAGTGAATAAGGGTTCCACATGCTTTGTGATCTCAGATGATCTATACTTTGAATAGCTGAAAGTATAATCATGCCACCTGGTTTACATACCCGAAATTCCCCTAAATTGTATATGATTATGAGTGCCTGGTATAAATTTTATAACAACATTATTTTATTTTCTTCAAAAAGGTGAATGATAACATCGATTAGATCAATCTTTGAATTATTTTGCATCCCTAAACTATTGACTTTGGAAGTTTGTGTATGAGTCAAACTCCCTCTTCACTGGGGTTGATGCTTATCTAGGTGCACTTTTGAAAATCACAGAAAAAAGTTCTTCAAATTTCAATTTTAAATAGATAAAATGTAATACAGAGCTAAAATAAATAAAATCACAAAAATATTTATGGATCAAGAAATAGAAAAAATAATAAAAATTTCATAATAATAAGATGTATCTATTTCCTAAATCTTTGTAGGCAATGGATAATTTATTGGGAAAATGTGATTAATTTGGCTTAGACAAACACTGAAAGGGAAAGTGAAAAGATATTTTTCCCAGTAGAGATTGTTATGGTTTCAGTGCATCTCTCCAAATTTGATGGGTTGAAAATTTGGTGCCCTGTGCAGCATGGCTGAGAAGTAGATTCTTTGGGAGGCATTTGAGTCATGAGGGCTCTACTCTCATCAATGGATTAATGGATTATCAAGGGAGTCGGTTAATTATCACAAGATTGGGACTGTTACAAAAGCCCATTTGGCCATCTTTTCTTAGCCTGGTCACTATGTAATATTCTGGGCTGCCCTGAGAAACTAGACTCTTTAGAAGTAGTAATACCTCCACCAAATGCAATGCCCCTGTTGTGAACTTCTCAGCTTCTAGAACTGTGAGAAATAAAACATTTTTGGTTATAAATTGCCAAGTCTATGATAATGTTATAGTAACATAAATAGACTAAGATAGTTACTACAGTGTACATGTTTCCATTTAACTTAGATGTATGAAATCAGGTATTATGCAATGCACAAATGAATGTCTAACTTAAAAAATAGTGTTTTCCTTTCGAAAAATTTAGGTAAGTGAATTGATCTTGTAATGTTAATGCATCTACTACTAAGAAGATAGTGATACAGTCTTAGAAACAAGATGTTATTTCTTTTCTCTGCCTTCATTTTTTTTCCCTGTGGTGTTGGGGATTGAACCCAGGACCTTGTGAATGCAAGGCAAGCACTCTACCAACTGAGTTATATCTCCAATCCCTAAATTTTCATTGAAGTGTTCATACTGAATATACACAATTACATGGGACTTAATATTAAAATTGAAATCTCTAGGAATTATGCATAGCTGCAACATTGCATGAAATCCTTGGCTATCTGATTTTTTAATCTTTATCTTGGAAATAAAAATGATGATTTATTTAGAAAATTTATGAATTCTTTGTTTTTAATTTTTTTTCATTGTAGATGGACAGAATGCCTTTACTTTATTTGTTATGTGATGCTAAGGATCAAACCCAATGCTTCACTCGTGCTAGGCAAGTGCTGTGCCACTGAGTCATGCCCCAGCCTCAGTACATTTGTTTTTACAAAGATCATTCAACTTTTGTGAAATTTGTGCTCTGAAAAATATATGAATTAGTATTTATCCCTCATGAAATTGTAATTTTTCTCAGCAATGTGAGTTGATGGTTCCCTAATAATTTTACATTAAAGGAGATTCTTCTTTTTTTTTTTTTTTTTTAGAGAGAGAGAGAATTTTTTTTTAATATTTACTTTTTTTTTTTTTTTTTTTTTTTTTAGTTTTCGGCGGACACAACATCTTTGTTTGTATGTGGTGCTGAGGATCAAACACGAGCTGCAAGCATGCCAGGCGAGCACGCTACCGCTTGGGCCACATCCCCAGCCCCAAAAGGAGATTCTTTATCCCTGAAACAGTTCAATTACATGGAGCAAAATACATAATAGAAATCAATAGCCCTTCAAATACTCTAATTTCTATGAAGTCTAACATGAATTTTCTCAGGCTTACTTTTGTTTGTTTGTTTGTTTTAATCCTATTCTTTTTTCCTAGGGATAACACATATGAAGAGAAACAAATTTATTTTAAATAAAAAGAAAAATGTACATAATTTTTAAAGATGCATTTACCTTAATAATTGATAAATGTAAATAGAACAAGAACTACCTATATTTTGTTAAAAAAAGAAATATCCATAGTTATGTTAATCCCACTGAAAATACTTTAACAATTTTGGATTATGCAAAATTCCAGAAAAGAAACAAAATTTTACCCTCAATCATAGGTTAGAATAAGAGTATTGAATATGGAATATGTCATATAGAATTTTTATATATAGTATATTTTATATATAAGTCTATATTTTATTTAATATTGTTTATATACAAAAACTTGCACATTCAATTTTGACAATACAACATATATATTTCCCTTATATCTGACTTAAAAATATATCAGAATAGGCTTATAATTCATATTTAAAACTTATTTTCAGAATATCCATCTATTATAAATGTAATATGAAAGACAAATCTAAAGAGGCACAAAACAGAATGGTAAGTTTTCATTTAAATATACACTGACAGAATGTCAAAGTAGAAATCAGTTTTATTTTATTTTTAATAATTTTATAGGAATAAAACATTTTAACTAGCCTGTTGCAGAATTCTTGAGAAAAAGATTCTAAATTTAAGAAATTATGTTATTTTAGTGATTTCCATATTAACACAATAGACTTTTTTCCTTGAGATTTTTATAAGAACCAAGTCAGAGTCAAGATCACAGAAAAATAGTTTAGCTATTTCTTCTTTTTCCTTGGTACAAAATGGAAATTCAGGGGCAAGATGACCTAATTTAGAGTTTGATCTACCAATCTACAAAAGTAGGATTATTCAAAATCAAAACAGATTGTGCAACTGGTGTTTATGATAAGCCAACTAAGTGAAATATGTCATGTGCTTCCTGTTCCCCACCTCCAGAGTTTTAATTGTATGATGATAATTTCAGCAATGGTGTTTATGACAATTTAATTGGAAAGGAAACAAATGTCCATTAGCAGTAGAATGCATAAATTGTGGTTTATGATGGAAGCATAAAATTGTGCAAATTAATTAGCTATACCAGAAGGCATTAATGAGGATATTCTCACAAACATTATGTTGAGTGAAAAAGCTATAGAAAAAGAAAACAATACATGGTTATATTTATGAAAAGTTCCAAAGCATACAATTTTGAGCAATATGTTACTTTGTGATATCAAACAACAGAGTAAAACTAAAAAGAATGGTGAATTCATGTTAGGGTTTATTTTTTGTTGGAAAGAGAGGAATATGATTAAGAGTAAGTACAATGCTTCTAAGGTATTGACCATGCTCTATTTCTTAATTTGGCCTGTGAATTCATAATTATATTAATCAAGGTAAAGACCTAAGGTGGCCCTAAGAAGTTAACTTATCTGTCACATGGCATGTTAGAGGCCAATAAAGAAATCCTGTCAGCCTTTGTAAAATTATGGCCTCCTTGGTTTCTGAAGAGAATTCAGTGGAATTTTTATCCTTGTTCCTCTATGCATGTTTTCCCTCTATTGTCTTCTTTGAAAATTTTCTCTCTTTGATTTTTATCTGATACCTATAATACATATACATACATGTCTTTCCATTTGTACTGTAAGGGGTTCATTGAGCATCTTGGATCTACAAGTCTGTGCTTTTAATTAAGTTTGGCAATGTTTGGGCCATTATTTCCTAACATGTTTTTCAGCAATAATCTCATTTTTACTCTTTTGCTGACTCTGATTGTATGTATATTAGATTATTTGATACTATGCAACAATTACCTGTGACTCTCTTTAGTTTTATTTTGTCTCTCTGTTTTTTAGATTGAATAATTACTATTAATTTGACTTTGAATTCACTATTTTTGCCAACTGAAAGCTTCCTTTAAACAGACCCCATGTCATTTTCATTTCACTTATTACACTATTTGGTTCTTGTATTTATATTTCTACAAGAAATATTTTACTTAATTTATTTTTTATTTATTCATGGATATATTATTTTAACAGTTTTAAGTACAAAGATTATGCATATTAGATTTGTTTTTTGACAGGATTTTGTTATTATTGTTGTTTCCTTAATTGTGAATCATATTTTCCAGTCTTTTTGTGTATCTATAGTTTTTAAATTAATATTGAACGTCATGTATGATATGATATACAGATTTTGGAATATATTATCTTCTGAAAAAATATTCATGTTCTAGTAGGTGACTCGTTTATTTGATAACTAATTGTGCCATGAGCTTGTATTGGCTTTGCTTTATATTTTGTTAGTGTGGCTCTGTAGCAATCCAAGATATTTCCCAAGCCATTGTAACTTGAAAAGACTCAGCTTTGAAACACTATCTCTTGGGAATCGTCTCAGATACTGGTTTCAGTCTTTCTATGATCTCTTTAAGCTAAGGATAACTCTGAAGTGTGGTCCAATCTGGTAGTATGAGACTTGGCTTACATTTTAAACAAAGAGTATAGTCTGGGTAAAAGACAACATAGAATGTAGAGATGTCAGGAGGAAGTAGACTGACCAAGTCAATCTTCCTGAAACCATCCCCATCGAATGTAGTGTAGTAACTGGTAATTTGGGAATTGCTTTTCACTTAATTTACATTTTACTTGAGCACATGCAATGGCTGTATTTGAAACAGTGCTTTAACTTTGAAATTATTCATAGTTGTGGCTGTTTTTGCAGATGAGCATCTTATCCTTTTTAAACAATCAAATGATTAATAGTTTAAGAATTTCATTCAAATTCATCTTCATCACCCTCAAGAAACAAGTTTATTTCCATTAAGTGTGTAACCAAGAGAAAGAGAGTAAGAAAAGATGGGAAAAGAAAGAACATTTATCACCATTTTGAAAGTATGTTATGATTATTTTCACTTGCACAGCAGTACCAATATATAGGACAATACAATTTGTACTTTAGAGAGAAAGAACACTGTGTGAAATTCAGATAATGAATCACAGTGAGATAAAATTGCAGATGATAAACCATTTGGAAGCTGTTTCTAAAATAAAAGCATTATGTGAGGATTTCTTGAGACAATCTTAGTGGTCTTGAGGGTAAATTTGGTAGAATTAAAAATACATTAACTACAACAGATTTAATCACTACATTTTCTAACTGTATTTAGACATACTCATAAGTGACTAAAATTTTGATATGGGGATATTCATTGTTTAAAAGTAAAATTTTAGAATCACTTTTCTTTACAGTTAGTTTTAAATGACTCTAGATGTGTAGCATTTTAAGGAACAAATGAAACATTTTAGGAAAGAACCTTGCTTTATTCCTGGCCTCAGTGATTTTCTAAAAATTATATTCCAAGGAATTTATAAAATTCAGTTAAAAATCACATAAAGACACAAAGCACTATTAATAATAAGGAAAAAAACAATACAAGCTATATACAGACCCTTAAAGACATTAGAATCATCAAACATAGAACTTAAAATAAAAATATTTAGGCCAGGCATGTAATCCCAGCTGCTTAGGAGGCAGAGGCAGGAGGATTGTGAGTTCAAAGTTAGCCTCAGCAATTTATGGACACACTAAGCAACTCAGTGAGACCTTTTCTCTAAATAAAATACAAAATTGGGCTGGGGATGTGACTCAGTGGTCGAGGGCCCTGGAGTTCAATTCCCAGGACAAAAAAAAAATTAACATATTTAAAGAATTAGCAATTAAAATATTTAGGGAATATAAAATTAACAAAATGAAACCTTTGAAATGAAATATATATGATACTTGGAATTTGAAACAAAATGAAGGAGATCTACATATGCATGAATGGTGTAGGGAATACTGATTAACATGTAGGAAGTAGACAATCATGTATGGGAGCTATGTTACATGACATGATGAAATTTTTCTCTCTGAGAAATTTGGTTACCAAACTTGGCAGCAGAAAAGAGAACTTAGACTGATGATAAGGTAAGTAGAACTTAGACTGATGATAAGTAATAAGGAAAATTATTGAAAGTAAAGAAACAAAAAATCATAAAATTCCAAAAATCAACAAGTTCAGATGTTTTTCAGGTTTAAGTTGAATATAAAGTTTATGAACAACATGACGACTTTATAAGCTCATGAATAGATGACACATCCTGACAATGAACAAAAAAAATATATTAGTTTTACTTACATATTTCATATAAATGGAATTGTAACCAAAAAGTCCATCCTTGTACCCAGCGCCAGTTAATGCCAATTTAATAATGAGGATACGGTTTTGAGAAAAAGGAAAAAGTTGTTTTATTGCTTTGCTAGCATAGGAGAAATATAAGGGACTCCTGACCCTAAGGCTGTGATTCTGTCCATCAGGAGGAACAAGGGGATTTTAAAGGAATTCTTCAAGGTTTACATTCCAGGTGTGTTCTGCTAGGGGGTCCCAGGTGCCTGCACAGGTGCTCTCTGAAGGCCAGTTAGGATTCACTGGTTAATTTTTAAGTAAGATATTTACTTCCTAGATCCTCTGCAGGCATCTCCTTCCTGTAGTGGATATATTCAAGAACAATTAACTAGGGGAAGAAAACACTGTCTTCCTAATCTTCTTAGGGAGCAGGAGTTTAAAGCTTCTCATTCTAGCTTATAAATGGCTTAACAACTGATTTCATCTTGTATTTTTTTCTTGTATTCATTCCAAATATTTTCTTCTAACCTGTACTCCAATTAACTATTTTTCTTTTATTCTGTATATAAGTTGCTATTAACTAATTGTTATGGTTTTGAAAACAGGTTTTCCCTAAAAATCTCATGTATTAGACAATGCAAAGATTTTCTGAGGTAAAACGATTAGGTTATTGGAGCCTTAACTTAATCAGCAGTAGGCAGGTAGGGTGCGGATGGAGGAGGTTGGTTAATGGGAGTTTGCCTTTGGGGTTTATATTTTGTTCCTGTTGAGTTAAGTTCTCTCTGTTTCATTACAGTGTCTTAAGTGGATTCCCTCCATCATTCACTTCTGCCACAATCATCTTCCTCACCCCAGGCTGAGAGCAGTGGAGTTGGCTGTCTATGGATTGCAACTTCTGAAACTATGAGT
Source organism: Spermophilus citellus (assembly GCF_964194105.1). Taxonomy (NCBI): domain Eukaryota; kingdom Metazoa; phylum Chordata; class Mammalia; order Rodentia; family Sciuridae; genus Spermophilus; species Spermophilus citellus. The sequence goes on along the minus strand of NC_138190.1, from coordinate 93,881,351 downwards.
GCCAAATAAACGTCTCCTCATCAAAAATTGCTTTTGTCAGGTTTTTGGTCATAGTGGTGAAATATTGACTAAAATATTGATCTACTTAAACTTTTATCTTACAATCTTGTAACTGAAATAAAATAAACACACAGAAAAGTCTGTACATCAGTATATCCAAAATTGTACATAGTCACGGAACCTCTAATTTATTCCCTCAAATCAAACATTAGCTATAAGCTAGAATCTCTTTTCCCCTCCATCACTACGAACAAATATGTCCCTAAAGGTTGCAATCATCCTGACATAAAAAAAAACATAGATGTATTTTGCTTTGTGTAAAGCCTTACATACATGAAACTAAGTTATTTTATTATTTATTTGGCATCATGTGTGAAATATATTTGTGATTCTGCCAGTATATGTAGTGTAGTCACAATCATTGCTAGAATATGCAGAAATTTGTTTTAGTCTGCTATTGATGAACCACTGGTGATCATGTCCAAATTAGAGACATTACAAATAATGTGTCTTTGAAAACTTGGAGGTATCCTTGTATGCATTTCTTCTGGGAATATGAATAAAATTGAAATTTTGATGCATAGAAAATGCATAGAAAAATGTCAGCAAAACTTCCAGCTTACCAAACCATTTGCACCAATTTACTCTTCTATATTGTTACTTTTCTAAACTGTTACTTGTATACTGTTACTACTCCTTTTAATTTTAGGAATTTAGGTATGTATAGGGATATTTCAATGTGGTGTATTATTACATTTCCCTGATGATTAATGGAGATAATTATTTACTCTTAGACATGAATATGTAACATTTCATTGTGGTTTGATTTGCATTTCCTTAGTGGTTAATAATGTTTGCTTTAGAAAAATGTCTATTTTTATACTTTGCCCATTTTTAACCAGGTTATTTGTCTTTTTATTTTTTAATTATAGTAATTTTATATACTCAACATACAAAATATATTATCATATTATTTATTTTTACAAAAAATTGTAGCATTCCTTAGGTTGCCATTTCCTTTTATTTATGGTATTATTTGATGCACAGAACAATTTTAAATATTATCTATAATTTCCATATAGTTTCTTTTGTTGCTTGATCTTTTGAAGTCATATGTGAAAAATCATCTCCTTATCCAAATACATATAGATTAACATCTGTTTTTCATAAGATTTTTATATGTTTAGTTCTGAAATTTAGGTTCTTGATCCCTTTGGACCAATTCTTTTTGTTGTGGTGTGAGGTAGAATTTCAAGTTCATATTCTTTCGCACACACAGTTGTCCTAGGATCATTTGTTGAAAATACAAGTTTTCCCCCCATGTCTTGGAAACTTTCAAAATCCAGATGTCTGTAAATGTGAAGACATATTCTTGAATTATCATTTATATTGTATTAATCTTTATGTCTATGCTTATGCCAATTCAACACTGCCTTTTATTAACACACATAGGTCATGAGTCTTAAAATCCCAAGTTTAATTATTCTAATTTAGTTCTTTTTCAAGGTTGTTTTGCTCTTTATGTCCATAAAATTTCCACAAAAATGTTGTGATCAGCTTGACAATTTCTCCAGTAAAAAGCCAGCTAAGATTTTGATTGAGATTGCATTAATTCTTTAAAAGACACTATATTTTTAATATTTTATCCTATAATTTCATTAATGACATATATTAGTTCTAATAGGTAGATTTTTAGTGGATACCTTATTATTTTATATATAAGAGATCATGTCATGTGGATATAGAGATAGTTTCATGTTTTTATGTCAAATTTGGGTGTTTTCTTTGTGTGTGTGTGTGTGTGTGTGTGTGTGTGTGTGTGTGTGTGTGAGAGAGAGAGAGAGAGAGAGAGAGAGAGAGAGAGATTTTTTAATATTTATATTTTTAGTTTTCAGTGGACATAACATCTTCATTTGTTTGTGGTGCTGTGGATAGAACCCAGCGCCCCCGCACATGCCAGGTGAGTGCGCTACCGCTTGAGCCATATCCCCAGCCCATGGATGTTTTCTATTTCATTTAATTTCCCAATGGCCCTGGCTAAAACTTCAGTGACAAGTATTCTCCCTCTTCTATTTTTTTAAAACTTTGTGAAAACTTGCTGTCAATTCTTTAAAAGTTTGGTTAAAGTTAACAAGCTATCATTGCCTAGGCTTTTCTTTGAGGAAAGTGTTTTGATTACAAAGCCAAGTTCTTTACTACTTACAACTTTATTCATAGAAGTTGTAACAAGGAGGCTGGGGCTGGGGCTCAGTGGCAGGGGGCTTGCCTAGCATGTATGAGGCACTGGGTTCAATCCTCAGCACCACATAAAGATAAATAAAATAAAGGTATTATGTCCATCCACAACTAAGCATATATTTTTTTTAAAGAGAGAGGTGAGAGAGAGAGAGAGAGAGAGAGAGAGAATTTTTAATATTTATTTATTTTTTTTTTAGTTTTCGGCTGACACAACATCTTTGTTTGTATGTGGTGCTGAGGACCGAACCCGGGCCGCACGCATGCCAGGCGAGCACGCTACCACTTGAGCCACATCCCCAGCCCCTAAGCATATATTTTAAAAAAGACTTAACAAGGCCAGTAACTCTATCTTTTCAAGGAGGAGTAAGACCCTCCCCTATGTGTAGTTACAATATCTCAGAAAGGGAGAGAGTTGAAAGAAAGAGAAGAAAGGAAAAAAATAAAAACAAGAACAAGGAGGAAGAGGAGAAGGAAGAGGAGGAGGAGGAGAGAAGGAGGAGGAAGAAGGGCAATTACTTAGGCATAAATCTAACAAAATTTGACCAATGGTTTGAGTATGAATTGTTCCTTGAAAAACTCATGTTGAAATTTTATTTTCATTATGTTGAGATAAAACCAGGTTGGACTTTTAAGAGGTGATCATGATTCTCTCCTCATGAAGGGATTGAGCATTCCATGAAACTAATAGATTAATAGATAAATGGGCTAATAGGTTATCTTTGAAATGGTTCTGCTATACAAGCTATTTTGGCTATGTCTCTCATAAAGTCCCTATCTTTCAACATGTGATACTCTGTGCTATGTTGGGACTCTGCCAGCAAGAAGGACACCAACAGATGTAGTTCCTTGACATCGGACCAGGACTGTAACTCAAAATAAACCTCTTTTCCTTATTACTACACCAATCTGTGGTAGCATGATTTTAGCTAGAGAACAGTGACTAGGATAACATGTACAGCATTTATATGCAAAAAAGCTTCAAAATTTTTATGAAACACATTAAGAGGGTTTAAATAAATAGAGATATATATTGTATTCATGTATCATATTACTCAATATATAATGATATCAATTGTCCCCACGTTGAATATAGATTGAACAATTTCCTAACAAAATCCCTAGTAAGATTTTTTAAGATATAAGCAAGATTATTTGTTATTTTTCTTTGTATAAAAAAGTAAATAATTAAAATAGGCAAATCAATTTTTTTAAAAAAAATGTGTATGTGAGTTATGGGGAATCAGTCTATATGATTTTCAGAGTGAGTGGTATTGGCAGAGAAATGGATACATAGATCAACTGAACAAAATAAAAATCCGAGAAATATCCCCAAACAAGTATGGCAAGCTGATTTTTGATAAAGGTGCAAAAATAATTCAGTGGAGGAAGAAGTAAACTTTCTCAGTAAATGCTCCTGGAACAATTGTACATCCATAAGCAAAGAAATGAATCTTTACCTAAATCATACATTTTACAGAAAATCTTACTCAAAGGGTCACAGATAGATTAAAAAAACATAAAAGTGAAAAATATAGGGAAAAAACAACATAGAGCTTAATTCGTGGGATGTAGGACTAAACAAAGAGTTCTTTGTAAAACATCAAAAATAGGGCTGGGGTTATGGCTCAGTGGCAGAGTGCTTGCCTAGCATGTGTGAGGTACTGGGTTCGATTCTCAGCACCACATAACAGAAAAATAAAGGTCCATTGACAACTAAAAAAATCTTTAAAAAAACACCAAAAAATTGTCTCTTAAAGGAAAACTCATAAATTAATCTCATCAAAATTAAAATGTTTTGTTCTGAGGAATATCATGATAAGATAATGGAAACACAAGATGTGGACTGAAAGAAATAAGCAAATATGTGAAGGGACATTTGACTGAAAAATGCAGTGTGTTTGTGTGTGTGTGTGTGTGTGTGTGTGTGTGTGTGTGTGTGGGGTTGATTTTATGTATATATGAGGTTTTGTCTTAAGAAAATGTTTCTGAGGTGGACTTGGTAGCTCATGTCTGTAATTCAAGCTACTGAGGTGGTTGAGACAGGAGGACAGCACATTCTAAACCAATCTGAGAAACATAATGAGACCCTGTCTCAAAATAAAGAATGAGAAGTTCTGTGTTATAACTCAGTGGTAGAATACCCCTGAGTTTAATCCCCAGTACCAAGGGCCTTGGGGTTACCTTTCTGGATGGTGAGATTGATTTTCCTTGGGGTAGCCAATTCTTAGAGATAACAAAGGGCATGCATTTAATAAGCAAATTAACCAACCCAGAGCATGTCTTCTATTTGAACCTTATATTCCAGGAGACAATATTCTTCTGCCTTAATCCTCTCAGGGATAACTACCAGACACCTAGGGACCACCAATATATTTTAGCAGCCCAGTGAAGTATTTAAATTTGCCAATCATAAACCATTTACCCTGTGTAGCTTCTCATACTGAATGCTGAATGAGGATAAAATAATACATACTAAAATGACCAAGCAGTCAAGATAATGAGTCCCATTTAAGCACACCTGGAGGTTAATCCCTAGACATGTTATTAAGCACTATAAAGGCCTATTTCAAATGTGAAAGGCTTTGAGGCTCATCTGTGGGAACACCTCCAGCCAACTCCTTTGTCCCAGAGGTAGAAAACAGAAGATGTGGGTGAACCCAGATGGAAGTTACAGAAAAGAGGATGGATTACAAAAAGGAGGATGAAGGTGAACTCAGATGATAGCCTTGATTCTTTTTCAATGCCTATTTTACATACATTTTGCTCCATGATCTATCCAGAATTGTATATGTAAGATGGCACACCAAAATGGCTTTTCAGCTATCAGGCCCTCTCTCTCATGGAGGGATTTCTTTTTCTTCTTGCTTAAATAAATCCTACTCTGTTTACTCTTCTTCTCTTCCATGATTGTCCCTGGATTTTTAAGGATATACAAAATGAAAAATGATGATCCCTCAAAACTGTTTGACCTGGTGGAGGAGGAAGGCAAACATTAGACCCCTCCCAGTAAATCTTTTTCAAGTAACAGTGGGCTCCAAGGGAAAAGGGCAGATATTCCTCCTCTCCCAACAAAAATGGGTCCTGGAGGGAGGAGGCAATACTGAGTACCCAACACTGAACTTTAACCCTCTCCCATTGCTGATGAGTCCTGGAGGGAAAAAAAGTAAATTGTGAAGCTTTGGGTAACAATCCTGGAAATAAACAGTGAGGGTGGAGTTTTGAGCTTTCATTTCTCATAATCTGAGCTTTTATGTCTTCCTTGTAACAATGAGTTTCAAATTTTTTCAACTGCTTTCAAGTGTTAAATTTTTAACCTGCACAACTAGCTTCCTGACTGTCTGATCAGCATGTCCTCAGTTTCCAATGATTAAACCACCCTCATTTTACCCTATAAAATCCACACCCTTCAGTAACTGTGGCCTTTTTCTACCCAGAAAATGAGCACCTCCGGCTCCTGATTGATTGGCTCCACTGTGGAATAAAGAAAAGCTTGCCTGCTGATCCATTTGAGGTCTGCCAGAGGTTATTTGTGCTTTCATAATCCTGCAAAAACCATTTTGGTTATTTTGATTACAGATTTTATTCTTCAAAATTTGCAATACAAGAACCCAGAAGAAATCAGCAAAGTGGGGAATTTAGTTTCATCTCAAAACTCGGGTTTCAATGTCTCTTGATTATAGGACCTGTGAGCATAATATATGTTGTTTTGTTTTGATTTTTAAGGTTCTTTTTTTTCTTGAGCCTCTCCTATTTCTCCTCTGTTCAATCAAAAACTCCAGAGAAAAAGGTTGTTGAAGGAGAACAGGTTTATTCAGAGTCAGCCTTGAAGAAGAGACAAATCTATATCTTTGTTGGCTGTGGGGTATAAACAGCTTTTATGGGTGGAAAAAGGAGTGTGATTGGACAAAAGTCAGGAAATACACAAACCAGGCTATCTTCTTTCAAAAAGTATCAAGGCCTCCACTGTCTCCCTCTGAATCTCTGTTTTCTTACTACATCAAATTGAACCTCTCGACCCCCTGGGTTCAGCATCTACATTTTCTTTTTAGTTAGAGAGAGTTAACTTTTATGCTGAGGAGAAAACAAGCAAGGAATTACAGATGACTCTCTTTAGGATTTATAATACCTTGTGAAAAAGATTTTTTAAAGATCTTCTTAAGGGAATTGGAGAAAATAATTTTATTTTAAAAATGCCTCACTGAATTGCTGCATTACAAGACCAAAACTTATAAACTTTATAAACAAAAGTACTTTTACAAGGACATCTGCCCAGCAACTGATTCTTTAACCTTCAACTGATACTGTTACAGAACATGGACACTCCATGAAACTAAGGCATTGAGAAGACCTCCCATTCTTCACCTTGATTCTTGTGATTCTTGTTATCAGGCCAAAAACATTTCAGCCATGCAACTCAGAATAACAGGCATGAGTTCATTATAAGACACAGGAAAAGGTAAAGGGGACAATTTCAAAAGGAGAGAGTGGGTCCTCTCAGAGAGGAGATGTACAACATGCCCCTCTGCCCACCAGTTTTATTGGGGGTCTCAGGGAAATATCCAGCAATCTTTCCAACTTCACCTTCTGACTTTTGACTGGCTGCAGAATGACATCATTCAAGTCACCAAAGTATATGATATCTGGGATCTGGTCTGTGTGAAGGTCACAAAAATCTCCCTCCTTCACAATAACTTGTGTTCTTATTGGCACTCTGGGCCTACATTCCTCCCATAGATAAAAGGTAGTTTGCTGAGGAATGTAACATATCCTGTCTATTTAATCCATGCAGGGCTGCAGGTAAATAGCTTCTTATAAGAAAAACATGTGGAGGGTCAGCACAGTGGGAATGTTTATAGAATTATTTCCTCAATCTTATATCCCAATTGCTCACAGCTGTCTGTCCCTTATCAATGCCCCCTTTTATTAATCATTGTAGCCAAGGATTATTGTTTCAAAATATCTGATGTTGGTAGCTGCTCTCTCCCCCTCCGCTGCACTCGCTCTCCCCCCACCCCCCGGAAAGAAAACACTGATGCCATTCAAATATCTTTGAAAGAAAATATTGGGGGATATTTGACTTGAAGATGGCGGCGGGAAGTGAGTAAGCCGCTCCATGCTCCAAGCCGCCGCGTCTGAAAAGATGAGGTAAAGATCATTGAAGGAGATCTGTCGACAAAGACCCAGCACCGTGTCAAGAAAGGGGCCTAGGTGGAGTGAATCCGCCACGACTCCAGCCAAGGTGGAGTGAGTCCATCACGACTTCAGCGCAAGCAGTAAGGCTGCAGCCCAAGCTGCCTGGCTCCCTCGGCCCCTTCTCCTTCTCCTCTCTGCCTTTCCGCTTTGCTTCTCCCCAGCTATCTCTCCTCCCACGCTCAGTCCCTAAATCTAGATCTCAATTTCTTTCCCCCACCCCGCCCGCTCTTCCGCGTGTCTGGTACCCGGCCCGCACGGCCCCGAGGTGCTGCCTCCCCGCCCCCAGCCCGCACCCCCTCCCCAGGGGTCCCGAAGGCCACAGCTGAGCCGCCACCGCGCCGCCGCCGCCGCCGCCGCTGCCTCCCGCGGACCACCATAGAACAGACTCTTCACCGCACGAGTGAGCTGCCGAGTTAAATGAAACAGCTGATAAGATGAGTGACAATTTAAAATCTAAGTGATCCAACATGGCGGCGGACGCGGAGAGATCAAGTCTCTAACCCCTTCAGCTGCGGGAGCATAGGGAAAAGTAAACTGTCAAAATACTGTTCGCTCAGGACCACTAGGCACTGTTGAGCTGAAGGGGATCCCGGGCGAACAGTCTGCCCCTCTCAGAACACACCGAGCCTGGATTGGGCTGCAGTCTAGTTCTGGTTCGCCTGCTTCTAGTGACTCAGCACTAATGATCCCACTGAAATATCTAGTCGGCCCACCTGAACTCACAGAGGTAAAAGCCAACGGAGCACGATAGTCAGACCCAGGGTATCCCTCTGCTGACAACAGAGGTCCCTTGCACCAGCTAGCAGGGGAGTTGCTACCTGAGGGCAAACAAATTCGCTGGGGGTCCTCAGCCCCAAGCCCTACAAACTTAGGGTCTGAGGGAGGCAAACAGAAAGGGTGTGCCCGGGCATCCATGGAAACAGGGCTTCCAGGAGCAGCAGACCCGGCGTGTAGCCAGTATTGTGGTGAGCTTCACAGGTGAGCGGGGCCTGGCTTGAGGAACCACAAGAGAAGGCCCTAGGCACTCAGGATTGGAGACCCGTACAGTCTGGGAAGAAGAGCTGAGGAACAGTGATTGGTTCCCACCCATCAAGAAGAGAAGCCTGGCCCAGTTCCCACCTACTGGAAGAGAAGTTAATTGAGCTCTATGACTGCATTTAATAATATTATTATTATTTTTTTTAATGATTATTATTGGTATTTTTTTAATTTTATTTTCACTTTTTGTTGTTGATGTTGTTGTTGCTCTTCAACTTTCTTATTAATGGTTTCAATTTTTTTTAATTCTTTTTATTCTATTATTATTACTATCATTTTTTAAACTTTAATTTCCATTTGTTTATTATCATTATAATTTTTTTTCTTGGTTTTAAATTTTTATTTTTTCGTTTTTTCTTTCTTTCTTTTCACTTTTTTTCTTTTGTCTTTTCATTTTTTTTCAATTTTCTTATTCCCCCTCTCTTGAATTCTACCTACCTACACTCACTCTCTTTAGTGACTTCTTCCCTTCCCTTCTAATACCTCTCCTCCGAAGCATCAAATAAATTTATAAGAGTAAACAGTAACTCAGCAGTCAAACAGAACAAGAAGTATCATGAGCATAAAAAAGCAAGGAAGAAAAGGAGTACAAACAATGAAGGACAGCCTAACTATTCAGGAGGACCTGGAGTCATCAGAAAAATGGCCATATAAAGAACTCAAGGAACACCTTAGACAGATGGAAAGGAACTTAAAGATCACATTGAAAATGAATTACATAAACAGATAAAAGAAGAAGTTAAGCATCTTTATCAGGAGATAGAGATTATATAAAAAAATCAAACAATAATTCTAGAAATGAAGGAAACGATAAACCAAATTAAAAACTCAATCGAGAGTATCACTAACAGAGTGGAGCAAGTAGAAGCCAGAACGTCAGATAATGAATACAAAATATATCATCTTGAAAAGAGTCTAGCCAACTCAGATAGGCTGGTAAAAAATCACATGAAAAACATCCAAGAGATTTGGGATAACTTAAAAAAACCAAACTTACAAGTCATCCGGATAGAGGAAGGCACAGAGATTCATGCCAAGGGAATGAGTAACTTGCTGAATGAAATAATTACAGAAAACTTTCCAGATATAAAAAAGGATACAGATATACAAATTGTAGATGCATACAGGACACCGAGCACACAAAATCACAGTAGACCAACGCCAAGACACATTGTTATGAAGATATCCAATATACAGAACAAAGAGAAAATATTAAAAGCTACAAGAGAAAAGAGGCAGATTACATTTAGGGGTAAACCAATAAGGTTGACAACGGATTTTTCATCACAGATGCTGAAAGCGAGAAGATACTGGAACAACGTATTTCAAACACTGAAAGACAATGGATGCCAACCAAGAATTCTGTATCCAGCAAAATTAAGCTTCAGATATGACAATGAAATAAAAATCTTTCATGATAAACAAAAGCTAAAAGAATTTGTAGCCAGAAAACCAGCATTGCAAAGCGTCTTGAGCAAAACTCTACACGAGGAAGAAATGAAAAACAATAACCAAAACCATCAGCGGGAAGTGCGTCAGTAAAGACAGAGGATGGGGGGAAATCTAATCATGGAGAAACAAACTCAATTAGAAAAAAAAAGAGATAAATAATCAAACATGGCAGGAAGTACAAACCATATATCAATAGTAACTCTAAACGTTAATGGCTTAAACTCTCCAATAAAGCGACATAGGCTGGTAACATGAATTAAAAAAACAAATCCAACAATATGCTGCCTCTGGGAGACACATCTGATTGGAAAAGACATACACAGGCTCAAGATAAAAGGTTGGGGAAAAAATATACCACACACACGGTCCTCGTAAGCAAGCAGGGGTGGCCATTCTCATATCGAATAAAATCTACTTCAAGACTAAGTTAATCAAAAGGGATAAGGAAGGACATTATATACTGTTAAAAGGAACCATTCACCAACAAGACATAACAATTATCAATATTTATGCACCAAATAATGGCACTGCGACGTTCATAAAATAAACTCTCCTCAAGTTCAAGAATCAAATAGACCACAACACAATAATCATGGGTGACTTCAACACACCTCTCTCACCATTGGACAGATCCTCCAAACAAAATTTGAATAAAGAAACTATTGACCTCAATATCACAATCAATAACCTGGACTTAACTGACATATATAGAATATATCAACCATCATCAAGTGGATATACTTTTTTCTCAGCAGCACATGGATCCTTCTCAAAAATAGATCATATATTATGCCATAGGGCAACCCTCAGTAAATATAAAGGGGTAGAGATAATACCATGCACTTTATCAGATCATAATGGAATGAAACTGGAAATCAATGATAAAAGAAGGAAGGAAAATCCTACATCACATGGACAATGAACAATACGTTACTGAATGATCAATGGGTTACAGAAGACATAAAGGAGGAAATCAAAAAATTCTTAGAGATAAATGAAAATACAGACACAACATATAGGAATCTTTGGGACACAATGAAAACAGTTTTAAGAGGGAAATTCATCACCTGGAGGTCATTCCTCAAAAAAAGGAAAAACCAACAAATAAATGAGCTCACACTTCATCTCAAAGCCCTAGAAAAGGAAGAGCAAAACAATGGCAAATGTAGCAGAAGGCAAGAAATAATTAAAAACAGAGCGGAAATCAACGAAATTGAAACAAAAGAAACTATTGAAAAAATTAACAAAACTTAAAGTTGGTTCTTCGAAAAAAATAAATAAGATCGACAGACCCTTAGCCATGTTAACGAAGATAAGAAGAGAGAGAACTCAAATTACTAACATACGGGATGAAAAAGGCAATATCACAACAGATGCTACAGAAATACAGAAGACAATTAGAAATTATTTTGAAAACCTATATTCTAATAAAATAGAAGATAGTGAAGACATCGATAAATTCCTTAAGTCATATGATTTGCCCAGACTGAGTCAGGAGGATACTCACAACTTAAACAGACGAATATCAATAGATGAAATAGAAGAAGCAATCAAAAGACTTCCAACCAAGAAAAGCCCAGGACCAGATGGGTATACAGCGGAGTTTTACAAAACCTTTAAAGAAGAATTAATACCAATACTTTTCAAGTTATTTCAGGAAATATAAAAAGAGGGAGCTCTGCCAAATTCATTCTATGAGGCCAACATCACCCTGATTCCGAAACCAGACAAAGACACCTCAAAGAAAGAAAACTACAGACCAATATCTCTAATGAACCTAGATGCAAAAATCCTCAATAAAATTCTGGCGAATCGGATACAAAGGCACATCAAAAAAATTGTGCACCATGATCAAGTAGGATTCATCCCTGGGATGCAATGATGGTTCAATATATGGAAATCAATAAATGTTATTCACCACATCAATAGACTTAAAGATAAGAACCATATGATCATCTCGATAGACGCAGAAAAAGCATTTGACAAAATACAGCATCCCTTTATGTTCAAAACATTAGAAAAACTAGGGATAACAGGAACTTACCTTGACATTGTAAAAGCTATCTATGCTAAGCCTCAGGCTAGCATCATTCTGAATGGAGAAAAATTGAAGGCATTCCCTCTAAAATCTGGAACAAGACAGGGATGCCCCCTATCACCACTTCTATTCAATATAGTTCTCGAAACACTGGCCAGAGCAATTAGACAGACGAAAGAAATTAAAGGCATAAAAATAGGAAAAGAAGAACTTAAATTATCACTATTTGCGGATGACATGATTCTATACCTAGAAGACCCAAAAGGGTCTACAAAAAAAAAAAACTATTAGAACTAATAAATGAATTTAGTAAAGTGGCAGGATATAAAATCAACACACATAAATCAAAGGCATTTCTGTATATCAGCGACAAAACTTCTGAAACGGAAATGAGGAAAAACACTCCATTCACTATATCCTCAAAAAAAAAAAAAGTAAAATACTTGGGAATCAACCTAACAAAAGAGGTGAAAGACCTATACAATGAAAACTACAGAACCCTAAAGAGAGAAATAGAAGAGGATCTTAGAAGATGGAAAAATATACCTTGTTCATGGATAGGCAGAACTAACATCATCAAAATGGCGATATTACCAAAAGTTCTCTATAGGTTTAATGCAATGCCAATGAAAATCCCAATGGCATTTCTTGTAGAAATAGATAAAGCAATCATGAAATTCATATGGAAAAATAAAAGACCCAGAATAGCAAAAAACAATTCTAAGCAGGAAGTGTGAATCAGGTGGTATAGCGATACCAGATTTCAAACTATATTACAGAGCAATAGTAATAAAAACAGCATGGTACTGGTACCAGAACAGGCGGGTGGACCAATGGTACAGAATAGAGGACACAGAGACTAATCCACAAAGCTACAACTATCTTATATTTGATAAAGGAGCTAAAAACATGCAATGGAGAAAGGATAGCATCTTCAACAGATGCTGTTGGGAAAACTGGAAATCCATGTGCAACAAAATGAAACTGAATCCCCTCCTCTCGCCATGCACAAAAGTCAACTCAAAGTGGATCAAGGAGCTAGATATCAAATCAGAGACTCTCCGTCTGATAGAAGAAAAAGTAGGCTCCGATCTACAGATTGTGGGGTCGAGCTCAAAATTCCTTAATAGGACACCCATAACACAAGAGTTAATAACAAGAATCAACAAATGGGACTTTCTTAAACTGAAAAGTTTTTTCTCAGCAAGAGAAACAATAAGAGAGGTAAATAGGGAACCTAAATCCTGGGAACAAATTTTTACTCCTCACATTTCAGATAGAGCCCTAATATCCAGAGTATACAAAGAACTCAAAAAATTAGACAATAAGAAAACAAATAACCCAATCAACAAATGGGCCAAGGACATGAACAAACACTTCACAGAGGAGGACATACAATCAATCAACAAGTACATGAAAAAATGCTCACCATCTCTAGCAGTCAAGGAAATGCAAATCAAAACCACCCTAAGATACCACCTCACCCCAGTAAGATTGGCAGCCATTATGAAGTCAAACAACAATGAGTGCTGGCGAGGATGTGGGGAAAAGGGTACTCTTGTACACTGCTGGTGGGACTGCAAAGGGGTGCGGCCAATTTGGAAAGCAGTATGGAGATTCCTGGGAAAGCTGGGAATGGAACCACCATTTGACCCAGGGAGGAAGAGCAGGAAGAAAAGATTAACATTAAACAGAGTCATGAGGTGGGAGGGAAAGGGAGAAAAAAAGGGAAATCACATGGAAATGGAGGGAGCCCCTCATTGTTATACAAAATTACATATAAGAGGTTATGGGGGGAATGGGATAACAAACATGGAGGGAAATGAATTACAGTAGATGGGGTAGAGAGAGAAGATGGGAGGGGAGGGGAAGGGGGATAGTAGAGGTTAGGAAAGGTAGCAGAATACAACAGTCACTAATATGGCAGTATGTGAAAATGTGATGTGTAACCGATGTGATTCTGCAATCTGTATTTGGGGTAAAAATGGGAGTTCATAACCCACTTGATTCTAATGTATGAAATATGATATATCAAGAGCTTTGTGATGTTGTGAACAACCAATAAAAAAATATCTGATGTTGTTAGGTAGTAATTAGTAATGAGCAGTGAAATGTGAACCAATAGCATGGCAGGATCATAGAGTTTATTTATTTTTATTTTTTAATAGCTGTACATTGGCAGCATGCCTTCATTCTATTTATTTTATGTTGTGCTAAGGGTTGAACCCAGTGCCTCACACTTGCTATGCAAGCACTCTACAACTAAACTATAGCCCCAGCCTCAGGTCACAGGGTTTCTTTGAAGTTGCTTTAATTAACAATCTAGTAACTTGTAGAAAAACAATAGGTATACTAACCTTGAGAATAAACAGTAAGAAACAAAGGGGGAGTCAATTAAGAAATACATCAAAACAGGAAAAATCAATGGGGCTAACCCCTAACAGGGTCTACTGCAATCATTGTGAAGTTAGAATTTATGGCCATGGGTTTCTCAATGTATTTTAGGAGGGAATTTCTTTAATACTGCAGATGCACTAAGATGAAGTCTGCCTGATTCAAGTACCCTCATTAACACAGGATTGACTTGCAGATGAAGCCTCCTTAAATAGGATGGTTGCCATGACAGTTTAAGAGAGGACAAACTGAGGTTGAAAATTCCCACACACAATATGAAGTAGGAGATAAATATCTAATTGGTAAAGCCTACAGAAGGTGGAGCCCTGGAAAACTTCAAACAGTAATAAATTTGGAAGCAGCATTAGTTTCTTTGGTTGTTCTCTGCTTGGAAATTCACTTTCTCCAGAGGGCTTTTGGATTAAGCATTACTCTACTTTCATTTGTAATGAATTTCATCAGCTGACTTTTCAAGTCTGAGTTTAAATTTTCTTTCCTTGGAATCCACAAACAAAGGTTTGGAGTTTCAGCTCCCCTTTCTCCCATGACAAGGTAATCTTCTTCATTTTTGTCTTTGAAAACTTCCCTTACCCCAACCCCTTTGAAAAGACCCATAGTTCACTCTGGCATGCATGATCCCATTGCAATGCTCTGCTATTCCAAAATAAATATCAGTATTTTGGGGGGGTGGAGGTAATCTTCCTCTGGTTGATTCTTTTATTTATGTTGATAAGGGAAAAATGTTTTGTTCTCTCTCCTAAGATAATAGAAGAAATTTCTCACTGATATTTTTGGGGAACAGACAGATGAGGATGGTTGGCAAATGAAGTTAAAAGACTAATTTTATAGAATGAGCCTACTCTACTGACCCCTACATGCTTTCTTTTCTAAGAAGCATTTATCTGAAGTCCTTCCTGGCCTACAGTGTATGTCACATTGCTCAGCAAACTATCTGTTCACTACAGGAGAAATGCATGCCCCAAATAATATTGATGGGAGGAACCCAGGAGATTTTTGTGACTATATCCTGAAACTCTGAGAGGTAAGGATAGTTCCTCCTAATCATAAAATCTGTAAGAATGTGTACTGTCAAGAATCCAGTTAGAACTGGTCAGCATGAGTCCAGTTGACCTAGAGTTGTCATAACAGTCTTGAAAGTATGATGTCACCCTGCTGTCAGGCAAAAGTCAAGAGATGAAACTGTATGGGACTCTCTGGAAATTTCTCTGGGATCCCCAATAAAACTGAAGTACAGGAGACACACATTGTCTCTTTCCTCTCTGAGAGGATCCAATCTCTCTGAGTATCCCCTTCCCCTTTTCCTATCCCTTAAATACCTACAAGGTCCTTGCTTAGCATCTGGATGGTCATCTGAAGTTACAGCCGCCATTTTTAAGAAAAGTATAAGCTGGGTGTAATCCCAGCAGCAAGCTTATATACAAAATTATATACTAAAGAATGTATTAAACACAAATATTGAAAGGATTCAGATTGACTTTTGCATTTCTAAAACATAAGTTTTATTTAACAAATAATTCATAGATTTAATTTTGGGGCTTAAGTTCTAATTATACCTAGGGATCTCATTCAATTTAAACATTATACCCTTAAAACCTTAAAAAAGTAACTAAATATAGAATAGCAGAAAACTAGGTATGCTTCATTTTAACCATAGCTTTGCCTAAATTTTTCACAGTCATGATGTCCATTGTCCTAAAATATCTCACACTGGGTGTAAATGCTCTAACATAATAAATAATAAATTAAAATTAGATTAAGTCTTTGACAGTTAAAATTAATTTGATAAAATGGGACTCCTTTTGTTTGTAATGTCACCCATTTAAAAAGAAGCCCCAAGGGGCTGGGGATTTGGCTCAAGTGGTAGCGCGCTCGCCTGGCATGCGTGTGGCCCAGGTTTGATCCTTAGCACCACATACAAACAAAGACGTTGTGTCCGCCAATAACTAAAAAATGAATATTAAAATTCACTCTCTCTCTTTAAAAAAAAAAAGAAGCCCCAAATTATTTTTTGCCCCTGATCCCCAGCCATTTCTTGCTAACCTGTTCGTTAAGCTATTTTCTCTATACCAACTCCCTACAGGTCATCATCTCATACTGAGAAGAAGATGTAACTGCCCCCAAGAGCTCTGGCCCAGGCTAATATATTTCGAGCTAGTAAGGCATGGCTAAATCTACATATCTATATTTCCTTGGTTTTTATTCCTAAAAATTTTAACTTATCTATTGGGCGAAGGCAGATTAGGTATCTTCCCATTTGGGGCCCAGCTGCAATTAAATTTATTTTTGCTTTTTATATTGTTTTCTTTTATTTCTGATACTAGTAGATGACCAAAACAAGTTCAGAACACCAACAGCCTCTGGTATGCTCCTCCAGTTAAAATAAAAATAAAATAATTAATATGGCCCAATATAAACTAAAATAGAATATTTGTGGATTAAAGTATATTGTACAAAACACGATGAATATAAGAGTGATTATCTACTGCTTCTCTACTTGACATCTCATTTTTAAATCTTATTAAATCAGAAAAATGAACATGGTTTCACAGTGGTTTACTACAACCATAACACTGTAGTCATTACCCCATAACCAATATCCAATGAGTTAGAAATTTTAAAATACAGAGAGAAAACTGAGTATCTAAAGGAGAAATAACCCTATTGGAATATGGAATGGTGGCTTATGAATAACTACCAGACAAAGGAGCAAAAGGAATAGAAAGAGACCATAAACCTTTTGAAGCCAGGGGCTAACATTTGATTGGAAGATCACCTGATTGATGGGCAAACTTACAAAGATGTTGATGTAAGCTAAAATCTACATGATAAACCTGACTCCTCAATGGGAAAATAGGATCATGTTCAATATTTCTAAATCCCAAGGGAAGTCCAGCTCCTTTGGATCACAAATACCCCACTTAGTCATATACCCTAATAAAAAACAAAAACAAACAAAACAAACAAAAAAAAAAACAAAACTGATTTCAAACTCTGGAAATAGCTCACATTCTGCACTGAGAGTGCATATCTTTACAATTTCCCTTCCCTTCTTTCCTTCCTTCCTTCCTTCCTTCCTTCCTTCCTTCCTTCCTTCCTTCCTTCCTTCCTTCCTTTCTTTCTTTCTTTCTTTCTTTCTTTCTTTCTTTCTTTCTTTCTTTCTCTCTCTCTCCTTCCTTCCTTCCTTCCTTCCTTCCTTCCTTCCTTCCTTCCTTCCTTCCTTCCTTCCTTCCTTCCTTCCTTCTGTCTTTTCTCCTCCTCCTCTTCTCCTTCTTTTAATAAAGCTGTTCCTCTCTTTGCTAACACCTGATACATTCTTAAATTAGTTTCTGTAATTTGTGAAGAGCCTGAAATTTTGAAGTAGATATATCCTCTGCTTCTGGAGAGACCTTTGCTTCTGGAGAGACCTCCTTAAATCCCTTTATGGGAAGAACATAATATATCCTTTGCAGGCTACCCAAGTGTTGCAACCTGCATGGCCATTAATTTAGGGTCTCCAACAGGGTGGTGAGGGGATGGAGAAAAGACAGACACACAAATAGAGAAAAAGCTGGGTCTTGGTGGTTGACTATAATCCTGGTAGGGACGTAGTGACATACAACAAGCTCAGCATATTTATTGTGAAAAAATTCCTTCACAGTAAACAGAACCAAAGTCCTGAGTATGAGCAGCTTGATTATGATTATCAGCTTGTGCCCATAACTTTCTAACCCTGCACCAGCAGCTGACATTTGAACTTCAAGGTCAAGAACTGAATAGCTTTGTGGCTAGCACAGTACCTCTTATTGAACAGGGCATCACCATAGCAACTGGGTAGTCTCAAATCCACCAAGTTTCTTCACAACAAGAGTTCCCAAGAGAGGCATTGCCTCTGTCACAGGACAGTTTAGGACCCATAATTCAGTCACCACTCCTGACACCCAAACGTAGCTCAACAGCTTTGCCGTGGTACAATATCTTTCCAGACAATATCTTTACTTATTTCCATCAGGATGAACCTGGGAAGGGATGAAATTTTGCTTTCTTTCCTTGGGGACCACTGTTACTGGGAAAGGATTTACTGGGAGAGAATTCATGATTACCTTCCTCCTCCCTCTTTTTCTTGTTCAGAGAGTTTGGGGGTTGTCATTTCCCTATCTTGGGGCTTATCATTTTCCATATCCTTCAATCACCTCAAAATTTATTTAATTTCATCAGGGGATTGATTATAATTAATGTGTGTGTGTACAAAATTTTCTGTATAATATGTTTTTGCCTCTTAAAAAATCTGAAAGACTGCACTTGCCCAGACTAGCCAATTTTTAGAGACAATAAGAAACAAATAAGTCTTTCATATGCAAATTAAAACCACACTGCCAGGAATCTACAAGCCTATCAGAATAGCAAAACTTTAAAAAGAAGTAATGTCACAAAATACTGGCAAAGATTCAGAGAAAGTGGATCACTCATATTTTTGCGTTGAAGATGTAAAATGTTATCATCATTTTTTTGAAAGCACAAATTTCATAATTTGCAACATACACTATGATTTGCTTTAATTAAAGCAACTTGCTCGACATGCTTATCTTATCCCTTTTAGAAAACATGTCTGTTAAATTCTCATCTCTGAATAACTATATGTTTTGAATTAAATAGTATACCCTAAAGAAGATATGTTGAAATCCTAACCCCAGTAAATCAAAATATGACATTTAAAAAAATTGGATAGCTGAGGTTGTGGCTCAGTGGTAGAGCACTTGCCTAGCATACATGAGGCATTGGATTTAAACCTTAGCATCATATAAAAATAAAATAAAAATGTTATGTCCACCTAAGAACTAAAAAGTTAATATAAAATTTGGTGTCTTTATAGAGGTTATCAAGTTAAGAAGGGGTCAATTACGTGGACCCTAATCTAATGTAAATTATGAGAAAGGAAAATTTGAACAGAGATAGATAAACACAGATGGAAGATCATGTGAAGACACACAGGAAGAATATGACAATATGACTGGAGTGATGCATCTCCATACCAAGGAATATGGTGGTTATTGGCAAAAACCAGAAACTAGAAATGCGACACAATATTTTTTTCTTTTTTTGAGCCACTAATGTTTGGTACTTTGTTATGGTATCATAGTAAAATAATATACCATAGTCTGTCTTTAAGTCATTATTTCAATTGAAAATGTTATTTTATGAAAAATAGTGGCTAGTTCTGATACCAGGGATAGAAGTTTTGGCTTGATTTTGATAAAAAAAAGATCAAGTCAAGTGAGTGAGCATGATTGTACAGGCAAAGCTTATATCTAGAAAATGATAGGGCTCTTGACCTCAGGGTGAAGGGGATAGCCCTGACTGAGAGAGTAGTCAAAACTGAGAGAGTAGTGCCTGGGGTAGGAAGTGTCTATTGTTTTTATTATAATCCCTTCAAGAAATTTCTCATGAAAGAGATTCTTGAATCTCTTGGCATGGCCATACATCTGATGTTTACAGTTGAATTAATTAACAATCAGAGGGTAAGAAAGGGCACTTTCAGTATACTGAGAGTGTTGGAGAGTGAGAAATGACATTTAGCAACAGATTATGAATGAATGTCCAAGATTTTGTCCACAATTGTGTCCCCTGACATTTTTTTACCTGGTTTAGTCCCTATCTTAATCCCCCACCACTCAGAGATGGAAAGATTTTATCTTCCTTATCCTTAAGGAGAAAGCGACATGTATCTCCTACTTCTTGTAGCTACTTTGGGTTGACACATACATGTTGATTCTACCTATCCATGGAAGTTATATGATCTCTTATTGCCTCATCTAAAGAGGACAGGATTAGCAACATAGACTTTTGGTTTAGGACAGTTGAAAATTGAAGCACATATCATCTTGGCTTAGAACTGGTAAAATATAGAAGACACAAATCTTATAAGAATATAAAACATGCCAAAGATATCAGTAAATATTTTATTACAGACAGGTGATAAGCAGAAGGAAAAAAGTTTAACTTTATAAATTATTTTGAGTTAATGATTTTAATTAGTTATACATGACAGTAGAATACATTTTGATTCAATGTACACAATTGTAGTATAACTTTACATTTCTCTGGTTGTACACAATGTAGCATCACACCATATGTGCAGTCATACATATACCTAGGGTAATGATGTCTATCTCATTCCACCATCCTTCCTGCTCCCATGCACCCTACCTTCCCTCCTTCCCCTTTGCCCAATCAAAGTTCCTCTATTTTTTCCATGCCTTCCCCCTCCCCATTATGGATCAGCATCCACTTATCAAAACATTTGCCTTTGCTTTTTTGGGATTGGCTTACTTTGCTTAGCCTGATATTTTCCCACTTCATCCATTTACCTGCAAGTGTCATGATCTTATTTGATTTTAAGGCTGAGTAATATTTCATTGTGTATATATACCACAGTTTCTTTACCCATTCATTGATTGAAGGACATCTAGTTTGTTTCCACACTTTACCTGAATTGAGCTGCTGTGAACATTGGTATGGCTGTATTACTATAGTATGCTGATTTTAAGTGCTTTGGCTATAGACAGAAGAGAGGGATAGCTGGGTCAAATGGTGGTTCCATTCCAAGTTTTTGTTAGGAAACTTCATACTGCTTTCCAGAGTGGTTGCACATATTTGCAGTCCTACCAGCAATGTATGAGTGTTCCTTTTCCCCCACATCCTTGCCATCATTTATTGTTGTCTGTATTCTTGATAGGTGCCATTCTGACTGGTGTGAGATGAATTTTTATAGTAGTTTTTTTTATTTCTCTAATTACTAGAGATCCTGAACATTTTTCATATATTTGTTGAATATCTTCTTCTGAAGTGTCTGTTCAGCTCCTTAGCCCATTTATTGATTGTTTGTTTTTTTGGTGTTAAGTTTTTTGAGTTCTTTATATACCCAGGAGATTAGTGCTCTATCTGATGTGTGTGTGTGGGGGGGGGCAAAAATTTGCTCCCAAATGCCGCAGTCTGGCTGGGCACAGAATCACGAGCCACTCAAGCAGGAACAAAACTTTATTTTTGAAAATGCCGCCAATACCCCGTACACGTCCAGGAAGAAGCCGGTCCACCCACGCCGTGGTGTTCTACCGGAACCCCAGAAGAAGTTCCTGCCCTGGAATTCCCTCCTACTGTACTTCCCCAACCAATGGGAACTCTCTAGGAGTCCTGTAGCAGGCTGAGGTGAACAGCAGGAGTCCAATATCCATATGAATGCAAATCTTAACATAATCATATCATCTCAATGGCTAGCTGGCATCACCTTACAACCAAAAGTGCCATGCATCATATTACTTGGCTGTGGCTCTTAGCATCTGTCCCCTTCTGTTTAATTAATCAACAGGCAATGTGGCTAGGGACCTTGCCTGTTAGGTATGTCCAATTCAACATATGGTTCTTACCTGTCATCAGAAAACTGACCTCTAGGCATCAGCCTCCTGTCTTAGGTTGATACCATTGCAATTGAATCATACCCGTCACTGACTACCGGTCCAGTATATAGCCATACCTGTGGATAGGCCTATGCACCAGTGGGGGGTGAGGTTCTTTGCCTCACCTCTGTTGGCCCCCAAATTTGTCCTTGGTGCCGGTGGAGGGGTGAGGTTCTTTGCCTCACCTCAGTTGGCCCCCAAAATTAGACCATCACTAGTAGAAGGGAGGAGGATACAGAAATGCCACGACATCAAGTCAATAGACGGCTCTTTAGGAAAAATTGCATCACTGGTGACACATCAGCAAAGATACGCCAGCACTACCATAGTTCGCTGTATGAACAAATACAGCACAATGCATACAAGTGATACATAGTCCAGGCAAGTTTTGTAAGCAGTTCAAAGAGGAGGAATCTATCAATATGTCCATTTCCTCCCAAAATAAATCGAATCAGTGATTGAGCATTACTTGTTGAGTTATTATTCATTGATGCATCAGTTTATACAGTTTGTTGTGATAATTATTGAAGAAGTTGTAGTTTGGTTTCATCTTTGTCTTCACCGGCACTGGGATTAAAATAGGGATTTTGACTATGATGTTAAGAAAAAAAATGTAACACTTCAACAGGTATTAAGAAAACAATTTTTAGAACAATTTACATTATCTTTAACAGAATTATTAAATATAATGAAAAGGAAAGGTGAAAGTAAACAAACAGATCTGTTAACCTGCTTATTTGTACACATATTAAAACAATCTTCAACAGCTGTTTACCCAAATTAAATTAAACCATTAAAATCACGTGAATAATAAAAAAAAAATTTGGATCCATATATTTATGAGCGCTCCTCATATATGATATATGGACATACACACATATAGACATACAACACAAAACAGAAATGTGCACACATAACATACAACACATAAGACAATAGTAAAGGCCTTGTAGATTTACCTAGGTGAAATCTCCATTGCAATGTTTAAAAACTCCATAGTCAAAAAATAAAACTGATCAGAAAAACATTAATCTAGGTCTGTATGAGCTCAAAAATAAAATGGAACTTTATGATGTGGGAAAAAGCAATAATAAAATAGAGATTGAAAAAAGCATCCTGGTTGATCACTGTCACAGATGTAAGAATAGCCAAGCTGGAGTTCTGGATATCAGCTGTTATGGATTTGAGTCAAATCATCTTCCTTTTGGTCTGTAGAAATTGTTTTGGATAACCTCTCTGGAATCCAAATCGGCTGCTGTTCTTCCTGTGGAAAAACACAGACAGAGCCCCGACTCCAGACTATCACTGGGTCAGGACCTTTCCATTGTCCTGTTAGAATATCTTTCCAAAGTACCTTAGGCTTATGTACATTTTTTGGATACAAATGTCTTTCCGCAGCACTAAGCCCTGATGGATCCAAATTTAAAAAGTTTAGAGTAAAAAGGGTTATTTTAAGTTTATCTTTGGGGGATATATACCCCTTTCCAATTCCCTCCTTTTGTTTTAATAAGTACATTTTAATAGTTTGATGAGCTCTTTCAACTATGCCTTGTCCTTGTGGATTGTATGAAATTCCTGTTATGTGAGTAATGCCAAATGATGAGCAAAATTGTTTAAAAGAGGTAGAAGTATAACCAGGACCCTGACAAGGAGTCTTTTTAATGAAGTTTTGGCCTAATCTGACATGATGAAAATTTAGGCCTACTTTTTCCTCTATTAAGTGCAGAGTCTCTGGACTAATTCCTAGATGCTTGATCCACTTTGAGTTGAGTTTTGGACATGGTGAGAGATAAGGGTTTATTTTCATTTTGCTGCAGATGGATTTCCAGTTCTCCGAGCACCATTTGTTTAAGAGGCTATCTTTTCTCCATTGTATGTTTTTGGCACCTTGTTCTAATGAGATAACTGCATTTATGTGGGTTTGTCTCTGTGTATTCTGTTATGTACCTTTGGTCTACAAGTGTATTCTGGTGCCAATATCATGCCGTTTTTGTTACTATCGCTTCGTAGTATAGTTTAAGGTCTGGTATTGTGATGCCTCTTGCTTCACTCTTCTTGCTAAGGATTGCTTTGGCTCTTCTGGCTCTCTTATTTTTCCAAATAAATTTCATGATTGCTTTTTCAATTTCTATAAGGAATGATGTTAGGATTTTAATTGGAATTGCATTGAATCTGTATAGTGCTTTGGGTAGTATGACCATTTTGACAATATTAATTTTGCCTATCAAAGAGCATAGGAGATCTTTCCATCTTCTAAAGTCTTCTTCAATTTCTTTCTTTAGTATTCTATACTTTTCATTGTAGAGGTCTTTCTCCTGTTTTGTTAAGTTGACCTTCAAGGGTAAGGGCCAAAATATTGGCCATCTTAAGTCTCTGTTGTTGAACACCCAGAATGCTAATTCTACCAATCTTTAAGTGGAAGTAGAGGGTTTTAATTTTGACTTTTGTAATCTTATAGTTACCCCTTCCATCGAATAAGTGTCAGTACTAGTACTGGGAGTCACAGCATCATAGCCTATTATAGGTAATGACTATTAGCTCATAATATTGTTCAATTTGTTCTGTTAGAAATTGATTGCAATTCTACACAATGTTAACAGGGAACAGATACAAAGTTTTCAAAGGAAAATATAAAACAAAATTAATAAATGCAAAACAAATATAAAATAGAATAGTTCTGAACCAAAAAGCAAATTTTATAGTAATATGGATTTTTATCAAATAAATTTAAGGAAAAGCCAATTTGTTTGAAAAATAAGTCCAGTTTTGTTAGAAAGTTTTATTGAAGAGTACTTGAGAGTTTTATTTTCCATGAATATGATAGCAAATGCTTTAGAAAGGAGTCAAAACTGTGTATGATAAAATTTCAGAGCAACCATGATTAGAATTTTGACAAAAGTTTAGCAAATCACTAAACAATCTAGTTATTTCCACTGTATACAGCATTTTAGAATAATGATTATGACTAATACCATTACATTATGACCATCAAGCTCTCCTTATTTCTCCAGAAATACACAAATATATTCAGTTAGTGTAAAAAATAGAATAATTTCAAAATTTGTATCTTAAGAATAACATTTATTTTTATCTAATTATAAAATAGTAAATTGAATAAATAAATATCCAGCTAATTTATTTTTTAAGAGTAAATGAAAAGTTTTAAAAATAAAGTAGATTTTTTACAAGTATATTTCCTGGGTGAAGAATGCCCAATTTGTTAATGTGGCATTGGTTGGAGTGCAGAGTGTTTGGACACATTTAATTATCTTTGTTTAAAAATCAATATTCATAATACAACTGGAAGCACACAAACACAACCTGGAAAAGCCTATCCCTCCCTAAAAACAATTTTAATTTAGAGAACACCAACTTGATAAAGTGTTTTTCTAAGCTTTGTATTTTAGGTTTGTAGGCTTGGGAACATAAATATATTTAACATACATATAAGCTGGTAATAATTAGCATCACAGCTATATAGAAGTCACACACACATGTATATATATATAATTATATATAATAAGTTATCCTTTCCTTTTGAAGCAAAATTTAGAATTTATAACTCAACAGGATGATTGTTATTATGTGGTATTCAGCCCAGGGTTGGAAAGACCCCAGCATACTATTTTCCAATCCCAAAGTAGAACTCAATGAAGAGGGTTTGGACATTTTATTATTCACATGCATCTTGGTTGTGGCAAGCCAGGATAAAATGGAGGACTTCACTGGGCTTACAAGTGGTGGAACATATAAAATAAGTTGCATACCCAATGTACAGATAGATATCTTCAGATGTTTCATGAGTACAATTTTATTTTACAACCAAGGTCATTCTATTTCTATTATTATCTAAATATTGAAAACAAGGGAAATGGTCAGTTTCCCCTCCCACATCCTTCATGATCATATCCTTTAGAGTCCTTTTTATCTCACTGCCAGGGAAAAAAAAAAAAAAAACAAGCTTTTCTAAGCATTGAGTAGTGTAGTGTTTACCCCAATGCTCCACCTCTTTGGTGCTTCAGAAGTTTCTTAATATCCCTCACAATTTTGTGGTGCCTCTCTGTGAAACACTCAGGACTGGGGCCAGAGGCACATTACATCCATATTTTGCAATATCAATACAAAGAACAAGGACCTGTCAGCAAGCATGTTAAAGTAATTAAGATAGCAAGTCTATTCCATTTCATTTGCAGATTAGGCTACCCAGGGAAGTCCTCAGGCTATAGTCACAATGAGTTCTGAGCAGATTCAATAGTTTGGTTGACATGATATGTAACTTCTATTGTCTAGTTCAGAAATAGATTACTTGTTGTTAGCCTGTGGAGAATATGAAATGTTTAATAGGCACCAATAATGGCAAATCAGCTCCACAAGGCAGTATACAGGTCACTGTAAAATCTTGTGTTAATAAAGTAGCCTGCACAGTAAGCTTTCCTGGGCAAATGTACAATACCAATTTCTCTGTTTGTACTTCAGAGGTATAAAAAGAATGAGATACCTCTAGAATAAACAAGTGTTATAAACTGATACAAAGTGTTCCTTGGGTGATGAGACCAAATGGTAGTATTACCTGTACTTGTGAAGGCCAGGTTTTCAACACAGTAGGCTTTACATGTAAATTAGATACTCTCCCTCCCTCCAAGGGGTCAGTTCTTAAGACAAACCACCAGGGGATTACACATACTGTCCATTGCCAGTTAATGCTCTTTGTCGATATGGTGAGTAGCCTGCTACAGTGAATTGTCACTTAGGCCCCAGGACTGCTTAAGAAAAATGTGAGTGGATGTGTCGATTATCTGTAACTTTAATGCTAGTGGCCATTGGTGAGTCAACAAACAAATGTCTGGATTTCTCATTTAAGGTCCTCAGTTCTTCAGGCATGTAAGCAGTTCACTCCCTCATGGAGTTATTTTTGTTCTTTAAGGCTTGTAGGCCATTCATTCTTACAATTAATCCAGCTCCTGTTGGATTGTATGTCAGGTGGAAAAATCAATAATAAGTCCTGGTTTTGAGCCAATGGTTCTATGTCATGCCCTGGGACATGAATCCCTTGGTCACTTTTATAGTACCTATTGTATGCCATATATGGCTCTCAGCAGGATCAATCCCTCAATAGTTGTTTTTTTATTGGCTCTTTTGTTGATAAAGTCTTGCATCAAGCCTATAACTGTGTCCACAAATGTCAGAGCATATTTGGTCCCTTATGGTAATGGAAGGGGAGCAATGTAGTGTATTTGCTAGCACTGAAGAAGGAAGATACTTCATTTTATATGCCCCTTGGTAGCATCAAATTTTGTGGGAAGCACTGAGAACAGTCAACACAAGTTTGACATGCAGTAATACATAAGATATTTTTATGGGCAGTCCCCAGAGTACCACACAGCTGCCCACTTAGTCTCTGATCTGCATGTTTTAATCTATGATGTAACCAAATGGCAACATCTTTGTTGGGACTTCCTCCAGCCATCCTGCCTTTCCCTGTTGTATGACTTTGATGCTTCTCTGGTGATGGGCTCTATGGAAAGAAGGGCAGCATATATGACACACAGTTGTTTTTCCAATAGGCTATGTTGTTCCTTTGCTCCTTTATATAACTGCTAAAAATATAAGAGGGTCTTAGGTTTCTTAATCCATTGCCATAAGCCCAGTGCAAAACCATCTTGAGAGATATGAGTAGGAAACTCAGCAGGTTTTGATATATCTAGAATCCCAAGGGTTTGTGCCTGTTTTACTATTTATTTGGCCAGATTTAATGCCTCAGTATTCTGGTCAGTTCAGCTCATACTTTGCCCCTCCTACACAAACTATATAGTCATCATGGTTTAGCTATGCCATGTTCCCTAAAAACTCCTATGTTAGTGCAGGAATATTCAGAGGTAGATTAATTAAATTATGAAAGCTGTAATCTAATTAACCCTTCTGAGTTTGAATAAGCTAACTGGGTTGTAACTGTAGGCAGGTGTTGTATGGCTAGAGGAGGTGGGTCACTGGGGGACTACCTTGGAAGTGTTCTTCTTCCTTGTGACTGCTTTCCCACTCCTCTCCCTCCCAGCTGCAATAAGCTGAGAAGCTATTTCCCATCATGATGTTCTGTTTCATATCAGATTCACAATGGTACAGTTGACTGACCATGGACTAAGACCTCTAAAACCATGAACCCCAAACAAACTTTTCCTCCTCTAATTTGTTCTGGTCAGGTATTTTTGTCACAGCAATAAACAGATGACTATATTAGGTATCATAATCAGTGAGCCAGACGAGGGATGAAAAAGCACTTCCATAACCTAGTAACCCCACAAATTCTTGAACTTCCTTTACTCCGTTGGGAAGTGGAAATGCCTAAACTTTATCTATTACAGTCTGAGGTACAATTTTTGTCTTACCTACCTGACCAGACAATACCCATGAATTTCATGATATATCAATATTCTGTACTTCATCAGTCAGGATTTATGGCCCATATCTCCCTTGCAAATGAGTCAGAAGCATCCGTGTAGCTTCAGGGAGTATTGGAAAAGATTCAGAAATATGCTGGTTGTGGTAGCACATGCCTGTACTCTCAGCGACTCAGGAGACTGAAGCAGGATTGCAAGTTTGAGGCCAGCATTGGTAATTCAGCTAGGCCCTAAGCAATTTAGTGAGACCCTGTCTTGAAATTAAAAAAAAATTAAATTAAATTAAACAGGGCTCACTGAAAGTGCCTCTAGGTTCAATCGCCAGAATAAAAAATAAAAAAAATAATAGGAAATGAGCAGAATGTTATAAATATAATGAAACATTTTTACCAGAGAAGGTTAGGACCAGGTTCATTACCATATCATTACTCATAACCTTGAGGTACCACCATAGACATCCATTGTTGGCATTCCCATGTGAAGGCAAATGGGTCTTGGCTTTCAGAGGCTATATCTATGCTAAAGAATGAAATAGCAGGATCTAATATACAATGATACTCTTCCAATTGAGTGCTGAGCTCTTCTAGAATTGTGGCTATACTGGAAATGGATGCATACAATAGAGGGATCACCCTATTTAATTCCCTATAATCCAGTGTCATGCACCAAGTTTCATTTATATATATATATTTTTACTGGCCACACAGAGGAGTTAAAAGAACTATGGGCTGGGTGAATTGTGTTTATTTTAGCTGATTTATGTGTGGTCTCCATTATCTTTTGGTGACCAATAGATTGATGATATTATTTGGTGGCAGTGGTTTGGTGGGGTGCAAGCAAAACAACAGGGGAATGTTTAGCATACTCCATTAATATTGGCTTTACAGCTGACACATGGTTAATCTCATGGCAACACAAATGGAAATCTCCCATGTTAGTTCATAGACATTTGCCCCTACAATATCAACACCTAAAATGTATTTAGAAATGTGAACTATGCACACTAGGTAGGGAATGAGTGGCAGGTGTCCAAGCTGCAGTGTCAATATTACAGCATGAATTCTCACTGCTTTTCCCCACATCCATCAAATCTGCCTGAGAATGTATCTGGAATACCATATATCAATGTACATTCAGCTCCTGTGTATATCAAAGCTGTTATTCTCTGAGTATTTTTTGAAGACCACTGCATTGTACATTTTATATTTTGCCTCTGGTCCCAAGACATGGGTTAGACCACTGAACCTTGACCTCCCCACTAGCTCTCTTATGACCAAAAGCTCAGAGACTTCTCCGAGGGAGCATAGGATTTACTTTCATTACATCTCCAAATAGGAGAGGTTTTATCTCCTTTGGGAGTATGAATCCATTCTAACTTTACTGACTGTCTCCCTTTTCTTTTTCTTATTAAAAGAAAATTAATGAAATATTTTGTCCTTTGTCAGTTGCTTCCATATCTGTACCAGGGTGATATTAGGATATTCTTCTATTTTCCTTTCATCCGCTCTTGTGACTATTAAGTGTACCCAACTCTGTTTATGGGACACTTAAATAGGATCTTCCAGTTTGGGCTGCGTTTTACAGACTTCACTTTTCTGCAATCTTTCCATCTATTCTAGGTCTGCAATAAGTTGTGTTGCTTGCTGGACCGACTTTCCAAATAGTGGTGATAATATTGATACCAAGTCACTATGAATGGATGGAGGGGCCCTGTGTAACATTGCATCCTTAACCCTGGTAGCAAGTTATTCTCTCTAGTCCTGGGAAAGGCTGAACATACATATCAGTTTCTGCAAATAGCCTTGTAATACTTCCATAGAGACAAGGGTGCCTCTAGGCATGGAGATATGTCTAAAATTTGGCCACATATTGAGAGCGGCAAAGAGCAGCCAAGCTAATATAATGACCGCACATTTTCATCAGTGGCACTGGTGTAATATTGCTGATGCAAAGCAAAGAAAGCAGTTACTGAAGCCATTTTAGACAATTCTATATCATTCAATATTATCCCATCTGGACCAGTGTCCCACAAACAGAAAAGCCATGATGTTATAATTTTGTCTTCTACTTGAACTTTGATCCCAGTTTCTCCAAGTCTTCCGGAGTATATAATCTCATGGTGCTATGTAAATATCTCTCTGGAGTAGGAAACAAATCTGGATTAGTCCCTAGGCCATTCCTGCTGGGTTTTTAACTTTTGGACTATTACAGGGCTAGCTTCTATTATATCTTCATCCTCCACCTCAACTTCTGAGTCACTGGAATTAGTGGACTATCTAAAAGGGTCCAACATCTGAGTGTCTCATTTTCCACTAGTCACCAACATTCTAATTTAGGCTCTAGGCCCATAATATCTCCACAGTTTAGTGTAATGATACTCCATGTCCTGTAGGCACTCCCCTGAAAATTCTAAATGCTGTGATAGCACATGCTTGTTGTTCTCAACCTGTGCTAAACAGAATTCTTGCTTTTTTACTCTTTTTTGTGCTGTGTATTGAACCTGGGGCATGTGAGGCAAACACTCTACCAACTGAGCTATATCCCCAGCCTCAGACTTATCTTTCTTGTTTTAACTCCCTGCAAGGATGAACCTGAGTACATAACTCTTGGTCTGTGGTTAATTTTAATGCACACATCAGGGGTCTTGTCACTATGGTAGTGGCATTCTTTGTTTTTTTTTTTTTTCATTTTTCCAAGAATACTTTGGATGCTGCTTCCAACACTTGAAACACACCACTTTGCATTTTTGAGGTGTTCCCATATATACGCAGTAGTCTGTACCCCTCCAATAGGGAACTTACTTCAAACCTCATTGAGGCTTACAGCCAGCCCACAATTTCCCCTGCAGACTCTATATGTCCTTTTTTTCAACTCTAGAATTAATTCAACACATTTCTATTTGGGATCCTGATGACTACACTAATTATTCAACCCTAAGGCTGCAAAGGCTCCAAGATACTCTTTTGGATACTAAAGAAAAACAAATGTACAGGACTCAAAGGAGAGGGTTTGGACATTTTATTATGCATGCCTTCCTTGGAGGTGGAAGGCCAGGAAGGTCCCACCACTCCTACAAGCAGGGGGAATGCATAAAATAGGTTGTATATCAACTGTTCAGATGGGTTTCTTCAGATGTTTTATGAGTGCATTGTTTTGCTTTACAACTAACAGTCACTCTGTTTTCAACTTCAGCTAAAGATTGGAAACAAGAGAAGTGGCCAGTATCCCCTTTCTATTTCCTTTGTTACTGCATTCTTTAGAGTTCTTCTTACCTCACTTCTTGGAACAATAAGCTTGTTCCTAGGCACTGACTAGTGTTTACCCTAAGATTGTCTTCTAGATTTGGAAGTCAGAAGTTCAGAAGGAGAGTTCCAGAGCTAAAAACAACCTGTCAGTCAGGTTGAATTTCTTCTTGAAGCTCTAAAGAAGAATCCATTTCCTTGTTTTTTCTAGCCTCTGTAAGTTGTATTATTTGTCTCAAGGCCCTTTTCCCCATCTCAAAGCCACCAGCATAGCATCATGAACTCTCAGACTTTTCTGTATCCTTCTTAAACGGATTCTTGTGAGCTGGGCACAGTGGTGCCACATGTGTCATCTGAAGAAATTAGGAGACTAAGGCAGGAGGATTGATAATTCAAGGCCAGTCTCTGCAATGTAGTGAATGAATTGGACATAACTTTCTAATGTTCATATATGAATAAATGACCAGTGTAACTCCACATCATGTACAACCACAAAAATGGGAAGTTATTCTCCATGTATGTATAATATGTCAAAATATATTCTACTTTAATGTACAACTAAAAAAAAAAACTAAAGAGATATAGCCCAGTTATAAAGCAACCCTGGATTTTATCACCAGTACAGAAAATAAAAAAAAGAAAAAAGACATCATTTTAGTAAGAGCTGTATTGTGCACAGCTTTCCTTCAAAATAATACATAAGGAATCACAAGGTCTTCATGGCAATTAGTTTCAATAGGATATAAAAAATAATCCATGTAATTAATAAGTCAAACGTTAACTAAAATGTGGAAATGTAAACAAATTTAAATCTCACACTTTCCTTATTTAGATAATTACCTGAATGCCCTCTTTTATTTTCTCTGTTTGTATATAAATAATAGAAGGTTAAAAATGCAAAGAAAAATTCTTTCTTTTTGCAATTACCTGTTTTATTCTTGACTAAGACTTTGGACATTGTCTTTAAAATATATAAAGCCTTATATTTATTTTAAACTAATTTTAAACTTTTTTAATCTGTGTTGCACAATGAAAACAAATTATCCATTTCCACTATTCAATTTAATGATTGAAAGTAAAAAATAATAATAATAGGTTTTAACTATGTTACTTTGTTAGTTCATGTAATATATAATTTACCTTATGATAATAGTAAAACATATTTATTTAATTTAACTGAAAATTTTTAGATGTACTTTTAAAATATATGAGGAAGAAAGGCCAAGTAAATGTAAGTTTTAGAAGAAAAAAATCAACAGATAAAAGGTAAACCTTAACATAGAAAGAAAAGGACATGTTGTCAAAACAACTTCTAGCTAGTTTACCCTTTCAATTTAAGAAGTGAAAAAATCTAAATATATTCTGACACCCTATTCTGTTAGTGGGAAATAACTATGTGATAACATCTGGTGGATAATGCAAACTTTGAAATTCCTAAGTGACAGAAAATGAATTAGGAAAAATGCCCCAGAAATATTAAATTTGATTTTGCGGCTCAAACTCTAGCTGTTAAGAATACATTTTGTAAATCAATAGGAACAACCAAGTCTAAGATATTTCATACTTCTCTCATTTAACGGAGCCTGCCAATAGATTAAGCAGGTTACTTCAATTGATCTGGCAGTCAGCATGCTGAATTACTAAACTTGCCTATAATTTATCAAAAACTTTCTATTCAGCATTCCTTAATCTAAAATCACTCTTATCTTCACTGCTACAGACATTTCTATATTAAAAATATTATTAAGAATGTTATAAAGACAACTAAGATTGAGGAATTGGGAAATACACTGGCAAGTAACTACAAGGCTTGCATGATTCAACACAGGGTTTAGGAAATTCTGCAATATAATTTATAATTAAAACTCAGGATGATTATATTGATCTATAGGTGCTACAAATATGTAAGCAATTTTTTATATAAGTATACTTTTGATTTATAAATATTATTTTTTTTAATATTTATTTTTTAGTTATGCATGGACACAATAGATTTATTTTATTTATTTATTTTTATGTAGTGCTGAGAATAGAACTCAGGTCCTCGCACATGCTAGATGAGAGCTCTACCGCTAAGCCACGACCCAAGCACCTCTAAATATGAATTTTTTAAAATCAGTTTTGTGTGTGTGTGTGTGTGTGTGTGTGTGTGTGTAATTGTTGTTGTTATCTGTTCTAAATTTTAGATGCTATTGCAGCCAGGAAGTTTAACTAATGTCATAAAGGTCAATGATCACCTTTTAAAAATTGATTTTAAGAAATAAATGACAGTGGAATGCATTACAATTCTTATTACACATACACAGCACAATTTTTTGTATCTCTGGTTGTATATAAAGTATGTTCACACCAATTTGTGTCTGCATACATGTACTTTGGATAATGATGTCCATCACATTCCACCATCCTTGCTTAACCCCTGCCTCCTCCCTTTCCCTCCCATCCCTCTACCCTATCTAGAGTTCATCCATTTCTCCCATGCTCCCCACCTCTACCCCACTATGAATCAGCCTCCTTATATCAGAGAAAACATTCAGCATTTGTTTCTTGAGGGATTGGCTAACTTCACTTAGCATTATCTTCTCCAATGCCATCCATTTACCTGAAAATTCCATTTTATTCTCTTTTATTGCTGAGTAATATTCCATTGTGTATATGCCACATTTTTTTTTATCTATTCATCTACTAAAGGTCGTCTAGGTTGGTTCCACAGTTTAGCTATTGTGAATTGTGCTGCTATAAACATTGATGTGGCTGTGTCCTTGTAGTATGCTGATTTTAAGTCCTTTGGGTATAGATGGAGGAGAGGGATAGCTGGCTCAAATGGTGGTTCCATTCCCAGTTTTCCAAGAAATCTCCATACTGCTTTCCATATTGGCTGCACCAATTTGCAGACCCATCAGCAATGTATGAGTGTACTTTTTCCCCAACATTCTCGCCAACACTTATTGTTGTTTGTCTTCATAATAGCTGCCATTCTGACTGGAGTGAGATGATATATCAGAGTAGTTTTGATTTGCATTTCTCTGATTGCTAGCGATGATGAACATTTTTTCATATATTTGTTGACTGATTGTATATCCTCTTCTGAGAAGTGTCTGTTTGGATCTTGGGCCCATTTATTGATTGGGTTTTTTGTTTTTTTGGTGCTTAGCTTTTTGAGTTATTTATATACCATAGAGATTAGTGCTCTATCTGATGTGTGAGGATAAAAATTTGCTCCCAGGATGTAGGCTCTCTATTCACCTCACAGATTGTTTCTTTTGCTGAGAAGAAGAGAGGACACAAAGACTAACCCAGAAAATTACAATTATCTTATATTAGACAAAGGTGCCAAAAACATGCATTGGAGAAAAGATAGCCTTTTCAACAAATGGTGCTGGGAAAACTGGAAATCCATATGTGTCAAAATGAAATTAAACCCCTATCTCTCACCATGCACAAAACTCAACTCAAAGTGGATAAAGGACCTAGGAATTAAACCAGAGAATCTGCGTCTAATAGAAGAAAAAGTAAGCCTTAGTTTTCATCATGTAGGATTAGGCCCCAACTTCCTTAATAAGACTTCTATAGTGCAAGAAGTAAAACCAAGAATCAATAAATTGGATGGAATCAAACTAAAAAGTTTCTTCCCAACAATGATCACTTAGCTCACCAATTTAGATGGCTTTATTTTATTTGTTAGATGTGAGAGCGAGCATATGTGATATGTTTTCTTAGTGCTTGCTATCCTTGTTCAGGCAGTACAGTACATGATTCTCTAATTGTATCTCTCTTCCTCATTTGACCTGGTAATCCAAATAGTGAATTTCAGGGATCAGTTTAAATTGTTCAAATGAGGGCAAAATGAATGAAATTTTTGTTTCTATCGAGAAACAAAGAACTCCTTGTTTAACATGATATGGGGTACAAATGAAATTACTACAGCCATTGCCACTATGTAAGGGGATATGATCACAAATAAATAGTGCCAGAATATTGTATAAACTATGTCTAAAATTTGTCTGCTTATAATCTTTTCAGTTATGAAAGCCAATAAATTCACTTTATATAGAAAGCAATTTGAGCTTGTTTTAATATAACTTAAAATGAAAACTTTTAATATTAATATATACCCTTGATTATGAGATGTAAGTCACCATTTGTTCCATTTTTAATATCATTATTTAAAAGGTTGTATCATAAACAATAACAGGCTCTTCTAATGGGTAAGTGGACAAATTGACTCCATTCCTAACTACACATGATTGGACAGAGGGAGAAAAACCGATAAAACTTTGCAACAATATCTGTTCAGAGACTTATAACCTTCATAGTTTGGCATAGAAAGATAAAATGCCATATCAAAACCCTTTTTTAGGGGGCTGGGCATGGTGGTGCTCTGGAATCCCAGTGGCTCAGGTGCTTGGGGCAGGAAGAGAGAGTTCAAAGCAAGCCTCAGCAATTTATCAAAGCCCTAAGCAACTTAAGAAGACCCTGTCTTTAAATTAAATACAAAAAGGGCTGTGGATATGGCTCAGTGGTTAAGAACCCCTAGGCTCAATCCCCAGTACAAAACAATAACAACAACAACAACAACAACAACAACAACAAACCCTTTTTGTTTTAGGAATCTAGAAATTAAAAATTTAGGGAATGAAGTTAAGAGAAGGAATTGAAATCATAAAAGCATGTAGTCGAGTCAGTGCTACATATGCCTTGTTGCACATTGATATGCTATCATAATAAAGAACAGAAACTATTAGCAAATGCAGCTGCTTAAGAAAACCCAATGATCTGGGAGAAACAGAGTGGTTGATAAAGTTTGGTATGTTAATTTTTTTGTCACACAAATTTACAGAATTTGTTCATTAGTTGTAGTCTTTATTTATTGTTGTTTTTTTGGTGGAGATTTCATGGTTTTCTATATGTAAGATCATATAATTTACAAACAGAAATTTAACTTCTTCCAGATTTGTATGCATTTTATTTATTTATTTATTTATTTTTCTTTCCCATTTCTTCAGGCAGCACTGCCAAAACTATATAAAATAGAAATGGTTAAAGTGGAAAACCTTGTCTTCCTTCAGATCTTAAATGACAAGCTTTCAGCCTTTCATCATTGACTATGGCATTAGCTCTAGGGTTATCACCTATAAGCTTTACTATGTTAAGGTATTTTCTATACCTAATTTTTTGGAACTTTTATCATAAAACAATGTCAAATTTTGTAGAATGTTTTTTTCTGTATCATAAAATTTTGATACTTCATTCTATTAATGTAGTGTATTATATTTATTGATGAACCATTTTTGCATTTAAACGATAAATCTCACCTTATCATGGCATATGATCTTTTTGGGGGGATAGGGTACCAGGTATTGAACTCAGGGACACTCAAACACTGAGTCACATCCCAATTCCTATTTTTGTATTTTATTAGGGTCTCACTGAGTTACTTAGCACCTTGCTTAATTACTAAGGCTGGCTGTGAACTTGCTATCCTCCTGTGTCTGCCTCCATAGGCGCTAGGATTACAGGTGGGCACCACCACACCTGGATCACATATGATCTTTTTATGTAGTGTTGAATTTTGTTTGTTGGTGTTTTGTTGAGGATTTTTACATTTATGTTGATCCAGGCCAGTGGAAGAGAAGGGATGTAAATTACTTGTAGTTCCTCTTAAAAGGGTTGGATATTTACTTTTCTGGGCTTTTCCTTTCTTCCACATGACTGACAGATAATGAAAACATAGATATACGCTTTTAAACTAAGAAATAGAAGCTAACTATTGAGAATGGAAGAGCTACAATATAAACTTTCAACTGCCTTCCTATGAATTATAAACATAAATAGAGGCATATTGTGTTTAAACCATTGCAAATTGAAGTACCTTTGTCATAGTAGCTTAGTTTATGTCATAGATAATATCTTCTTTGTGGAGAGGAGATTGTTGGTGGTTAAGTGTGGAAGTGAAGTGGAAAATCCACTTGGAGACTCTTCAGTAATTCATTTGACAGATGATGTTCTCTGAAATACAGTGATGGGGATAGATGTGGGAAGAAACATGATGGATTGGTGATATATTCGGGAGATAAAGGTAGCAAAACTTCCTGACAGGTTGCATCTGGAGCTGAGTGATAAAAATGAATTAAGGGTCATTCACTGGTTTGAGTCTGTAAGATTGAGATTGGAGCATATATGTGTGGAGAACACAAGACTTTGTGCAGGACTTAGGAGATCAGTTTGAAATATGTTGAGGTTTTTTTTTTTTTGTATGCTTATTGTATATCTAAGTAGAGATGTTCAGTAGGTGGTTGAATACACATGTCTGAGAATGGATAATTGATCAATAAATTGTTCTCTCATCTGTGAAATCTTGTAAATTTTATAAGAAGAAATAAGCATACCTCCTACATGTTTTTATGCTGATTTCTATGTGCTTTCATAAAAATATTTATTAATTTGAGTTATCTCTCTTCCCTTGTATTTCAACTAGAGTGCAATGAACCTTGTCAGCATTCACCCTTATACCTCAAAAACATATGAGTTTCCAGGGATATGTGTGTTTGTTAGTATTTAGATATAAGTTGTCCCCCAAAAGCGCATGTGTGAGACAATGCAAGTATTTTCAGAGATGGAATGTTTAGATTATGAGGGGTGTAATGTGATCAATAGATTAATCCACTGATATGAATTAACTGAGTAGTAATTGCAGGAAGGTAGGATGTGGGTGGAAAAAGTAGGTCACTGGGGATGTACCTTTGAAGTTTATATTTTGTTCCTGGTAAGTAGATTTCTCTTTCTGCTTCCTGGTTCCCATGTCTTATGCTGCTTTCTCAAACCACACCCTACCACCATAATGTTCTGCCTTATCTTGGACCCAGAGTTATGGAGTCCACTGACCATGGACTGAATCCCTGAAACCATGATCTCCAAATCAATTTTTCTCCTCCAGTTGTTCTTATCAGGTCTTTTGGTCACAGAGACACAAAGCTATCTAAAACAATATTCCTCGATAACTTTCTTCCCTCTTTTTTGAAGAAGTCTTAATATGGATGTTGTAACTTATCCTTTTAATGTCCTATGCCTTTTGGGGCTCATTTGTATTTGTTTTTACTTATGAAAAAATTTTGGATGTTTTAGCATATGCAATGCACATAAAAAGAAATTGTATTGGAGAGGTAATTATAAAAAATACATTTCCTCATTCTGGCATTTTTTTGTGATTTTAATATAATGTTTGATAATAATTTTAAATTAGTAGAAAGAAATAACTTGAAAAATGGTAGTAGAAGAATTGCATTATATGCATAGCTATTATGAAACAAAACTTTTAATATATCACTACATTAATTTGAATAAAGCAGAAGAAATGTGTTATAATGGGGAAATCTCATAGAAAGCAGAATGATGGTAAACCTTAGATTTGTAGAGTGGGAGGCTAAGAATTTAGTAGTGAATTTTCTAGTGGCTTGGTATGGTAAGATAAGTCTATGAGAAACACTTATAGAAACAATTGGATCAACTTTAGGCAATTTAGAGGATGATATTTGAGAAGCTGATGTACAGGCTGCTAAAAACGAAAAATTTGGTTATTTTATAGACAAAAGTGAAATGCTCCAGAAATAAAGTGAAACATAAATAGTAAAAGTTGGTTTAGTGAATAGATAAGCTGGTATCATTTTTATGTAATATTTTTGATGCTCATATGTAAATCATTTATTGGATAGTTTCTAATATAGTCTTGAAATATGTAATAAATCATTTTTGAATAAATCAACAAGTATGATTTTTAAAGACACATTTCACTTTGAATACAGGTAAGATAAGGCTTATTTTGTTATCTTAATTCTCCAAATTACCATTGTAGTTTGTTCAAACATAAAGGGTAGGAAATTGTATTTTTATCTTTAAATATTTTCTCTTCTCTAAGAAAGTTATAACCCCCTTCAGGAACTCTTCAGCATGCATTAAAAATAATAATTGAAAAATATAAAGCTTTCCAAATAAAATCATGAACATCAAATATATTCCCTTTCACCATTACTTTTCACCACTATACCAGAATCCTAGATAATGTATAATACAAGGACAGGAAATAGA
This sequence comes from Spermophilus citellus, assembly GCF_964194105.1. Taxonomy (NCBI): domain Eukaryota; kingdom Metazoa; phylum Chordata; class Mammalia; order Rodentia; family Sciuridae; genus Spermophilus; species Spermophilus citellus. The sequence continues at coordinate 93,841,825 of NC_138190.1, read as the reverse complement.
AATCTACACATGGGAATGGAATAAGTAAACTGTTTACAGATGATGAGATAATCTATGTAGAAAATCCAAAAGAATGAATAACAACAAAAAGACTAATATAATATACCAGAGTTTCTGCGTACAATATTAATACAGTAATATCAAACATTTTCTATATTCCAGCAAAGAACAAGTGAAATTTTAAATTAAAAACACAATGATATTCATTAATATCACTTCAAATAAAAAAGATAATGTGACAAAATATACAAAATATCTATATGAGGATAATAAAAAACTGAAGAGTCAAAGAAACTAGAAGAGAAATTTAAAAATAAGTTGAACTAAATGAAATGAAAATATAACTTATCAGCTTTTGTGGGATACAACAAAAATCTCCTGGGTAGAAGTTTGTGGTATTGAATGAACACAATAGGAAAACAAACAGATCTGAAATAAATGTTCTAGGTTTATACCTAGAAAAATAAGAGTGAATTGCATTTAAAATGAGTAGAAAAAAAGAAATTATAAAAATTATAGTACAAATCAATGCAATTGACCAGGCACCATGGTGCATGAATGTAATCTCAGTGACTCGAGAGGCTGAGGCAGGACTAAAAGTTGAGGCCAGCCTTAGCAACTCAGTGAGAGTCTCAGTAACTTAGAAAGACCCTGTCTCAAAATTAAATATAAAAAGACTCAGGGTATAGCTCAGTGATAAATCATCCCCTGGTTTCAATCTACCTCTCCCTCCAAAATTAATGAAATTTAAAATAGGAAATCAATAGAGCAATACAACAGAACCAAAAGCTACTTATTTGAAAAGATCAATAAATTAAATAAACTTCTTATTTTAACCATATTTTCTTAAGGGAGGTATGGTAAAGCCAGATACAGGTAAAGAGTGAGAAACTGAAAAGGATTTTACATTTTCTTATACTCACAGGTCTCTAGGGAGGACATATCAAATAAGTCTACTCAGGGGAATCAGTAGAGTCCTTTACTAAATGGGAAGTAGGGGCTAGGGGAGATTGTGGGCAAGTGAATTTATTGTAACTTCTATCAGAAGAAATGGGCAAGGCAGTGTAAGCAGGTTTAGGATTGGTAAATTTGAAAAAAAAAATAGTGGAATAAGGAACATTGGGTCTGTCCCTGGTCATCTAGAACTTGGTCCTGGAGCAATTATGCAAGATGTATAGTGGGCCAGAGTGTCAGAACTTGGTTAGGGAGAGAGCTGATGTTACGGACTTACTATTAGGTTCCCTGCTCATGAAAGGACATTGAGCTGTCTCTAACAACGGCCTCAAATTTGGATAGAGACAGCTTTTATAAAAACTATATTACACCATTAGGTTTTGCCAGGCCAGCACTGAGTACCAAGACAAGTCCAATGCTTATTGTTTTGTCTTATACCCAGTATATTAAATCTTTTTCCATGCCAAGCTTCCCAATGTGGGGGTAGTGTTGATGAAGGCACTCCCTTGGTCACTACATTAATCAACCTTCTGTTGTTATAACAAAATACTTGATATATATATAATATATATATATATATATATATATATATATATATATAGTTTATTTTGACTCAGTTTGGGAGGTTTCACTATGATCAGTCAGTCCCATTGCTTTTGTCAATATTACCCAAATCAATCTATAGACTGAATGCAATCCTTACCAATATTCCAGAAACTAGGAAAAATAATTTTAAAGTTTGTATGGAATTACAAAACAAACAAACAAAAAAATGAAGAGCCCAAGCCATTTTGGAGAAGAAAAAAAAAAGCAGAAATCATTACAATACCTGACTTTAAAATATACTAAAATGTTGTAGTAATCAAAACAGTATGCCAGTGGCATAAAAACAGACACATAGACTAATGGAACAGAGTAAAGAGCCAAGAAGCAAAACCAACCATAGGGGGAATATATATATATATATATATATATATATATATATATATATACACACACACACACACATATACATATACACACACATATATATATACACACACAACACACACACACACACACACACACACACACACACACATATATATATATATATATATATATATATATATATACTGTATACATAGTAACTGGGTTATTATACATCTGGTTAATAAATAGGCAAAGAATTTTCATAAACACTTCAATAGAAGATATACAAATGGCCAAGTGACCAACAGGCTTGTGAAAGGATGCTCAATATCACTAATCATCAGGGAAATGAAAATAAAAGCCACAATAAGATAATCACCTCACCTTAATAAGAATGAAGGTTCTTCAAAAAAAATTTAAAAAATCTACCTTGGGATCCATTGATCCCACTACTGGTTATATTTCCAAAAAAACTGAAATCAGTATGTGAAAGAGACATCTACACTCTATGTTTATTGTAGCACTATTTATAATACCCAATAAATGGAAGCAACCTGTGTTCATCAACTGATAAATGGAGAAAGAAAATGTGGTACACATACACAATGAAATATTTTGCATACATAAAAAAGGGTGAAATCCAGTCATTTGAAACAACATGGACAGGACAGAAAGACAACTATCACATAATGCCACTCATGTGGAATCTAAAATATTTCATCTCTAAGAAGTAAAGAGTAGAATAAAGAATAGAGAAAGTCTCCATCCCTGGGATGGGTATTAAATTATAGTTCAATAGGGTTATTAAGTTCTGGTATGCTATTGCTCAGTAAAATGACTAGAGATAATTATAAGGTCCTGCATATTTCAAAAATAAAGAAGAAATAATTTCTTAATGCTTTTAGTATAAAGAGGCAATAGATATTTAAGAAGACAGATGTTTACTCTGACCTGAACATTACACAGGGTATTCATGTATCCAAACATCACATGGTAGCATATAAATATAAATAAGTTCTGTTTTATTTATCAGTTAAAATAATTTGTAAAAGGAAATTAAAATCAAGATGTATTTTCTAAGTTCATGTGTAATTTAGTATTTACAGACAAGTAAACTGTTTTTCCAGATTGGAGGAAACATGTTTTATGTGGCTATTGTAATTTTCTGTAGTCAACTTCATTAACATTATTAGGACATTATTGCAAAAAGAGTTTGAATATACATGGATTCACTTCACATAATTGAGTAACATCAATTGAGTAGCAACAAATAGCAACTGATTTGTAGCTTCACTGAAGGGGTATGAGAGCTAGGTTTTTTATAGGGTGAAGGTAGAAATAGAACAAAGAAATTATTTGATTGGTTAAAGTTTGGGCAATTCCTTTACTTAGACCATCCTGGAATTAAGTTCAGGACAATATAAATAATGCCCATTTAACCACCTGTAATTCATTGAGATTTTGCTTTATTTTCTTCTAAATTCTATGTTAAGTTTTGTTTTAGTCAACTTTTCTGCCATTGTGACTAGGGGATCTGATCAAAACAATTGTAGAGAAGAAAAAGTTTATTTGGAGGTTCACTGTTTCAAAAGTCTCAATCTGCAACCAACAGTTTCCATTCCTTGGGGCTTGAGGTGAGGCAGAACATGATGGTGGAAGAGTGTAGATGAGGGAAGCAGCTCACAATATCATCAGGAAGCAGAGAGAGACTCCACTTGCCAAATACAAAATATATACCCCATAGCCAGGCCCTCAATGAACCACTTCCTCCAGCCACACCCCACCTGCCTCCAGTTACCACTCAGCTATCCCATCAGGAGGTCAATTTACTGATTAGGTTAAGGATATAAATCAATCATTTCTCCTCCAAACCTTCAATTGTCTCACATGTGAGTTTTTTGGGGAAACCACATCTAAATCATAACAAGATTTGATATGCTTAAGTAGGAATGTAGGATATCAAAAACACCTTGGTCTAATGCCCTGTCAGGTAATTAACACAAATATTCTTAACAAAACATTAGCAAATTGACTCCAACTATGTATAAAAGGAATTCTGTACCACTCTGTAGATGGATACGATCCAGGTATACAAGGCTGGTTGAATATTTGAAATACAATTGTGTAATCCATCACATCAATACAGTAATTAAGAAATATTACATGATCATATCAACATGTGTAGGAAAAAATTGGAAAAAGTTTAATGTCCATTTACACTAAAACCCCTGAAGCGAGGAATAGAGGGGAGCTTTCTCAGCTTGATAAAGAACAACTACAGAAACACCTACCATTAATGGCATACTTAATGATTTAAAACTCTATGCTTTCCTCTTAAGATCAGGAACCAGGTCAAGGATTTCTGCTTATAGCACTAATACTCAAACTGTTCTGGAAATCCTAGAAAATGAAAAAAAAAAAAACAAAGAATATAAAAGGTACATAGATTAGGAAGGAAGATATAAAGTTGGCTTTGCTTACAAATGACATACTTGTCTATCTAGAAAATTCCCTCAAAAGTCATCAAATAAGGAAAAATAAAATGACAACAAAGTGGAACTAATAGGAAATTTTACCAATGCTGTAGAATACAGAGATTATATATAAAATCTCTTTTATTTCTGTGATGAATAAGGCAATTTGCATTAAAAACCATGTGCCGTATAAATTAGAACAGATAAAATGAAGCAATTAGGTATAAAAATGAGAATATTTATATGTAACGAGCCAGCCATGGACTGTGTGTGAGCTATGAGCATTTGAGCTTACATGAGTTTACTGGACTGGTGTTGTTGCTCTGACTGGGCTGTGCAACACATGTGTCCTTTTAACTCACTCTTCCTTTGATTCCACATATAATCTGAGGTGAGTATGGCTTTCCAAGATGTCAGTCAATCTGTTGACCACAAGACATCACCAAGAAACCTCCTGAAACCCAATCCCTTGCCTTATTTGGGTTGGACTTTCTTGAATGTCTTTCCCCCCAATAAATAGGATGGTATCAGGCATGCTCCCTCTCTCTTTTGCCTACCTTTCTGCCCTCCCTTGTGGGAGCTGAGGTCAAAGAGCCATCACTGAATCCCAAGAAAAAAAATGTATTTTCTGTCTCTGTGTGGTTATTTAGTAGCCAGCCCAATTTACCTGGAGTGACCCTGACTGATTCAGTCAAGTGTTACAGCATTTATGAAACCTCTATATAAGGAAAAATACAAAACACTGTAAATGAAACTCAAAGAATAAATAAATGGAGAGATTTTCCACATACAGGGGTAGGAAGACTCAGTCTTATCAATATGTTGGATCTGCTCAAATATATCTAAATGTTCAATGAGCTTACCCTCAAAAATACCAGCAAATTATTTTGTGGAGATGAACAAACTGATTCTAAAATTTATGTAGAGATTCCAAACAATCAAACAAGGAAACAAGCAAGAAAACATTGAATCACAATAAAGATGGAGGACTCCCACTAGTCATCCTTAAGATTTATTATATAGCTATGGTAGTCAAGACAGTGTGATATTCTTAAAAAGAATATACTCTTTAAAAGATAAGTAGCTCAATGGAGAAGAATAGACATCTCAGAAATATATTCATATAAACATAGTTACCTGACTTTTGAAAAATTACTACAAGCAATACAAATGATAAAAGATAATATTTTAACAAATGGTGCTGAAAAACTTGGCATCCAATAAAATTAAAACACAGACATATACTTTACTTCTTTCACAAATATTAACCCCCAAATGGATCAAAGATCTCAATGTAAAGTGCAAAATCATAAAACTTCTAGAGATGACATGGGATGAAATCCAAGTGAAATTATTATGATTAGTGAATTTAGATAAAATATAAAAAGCACAATACATGAAAAACAATTAATAAATTGAACTTCAGTAAAATTAAAATCTTCTGCTCTGCAAGGTGTAAAATTACACCCACAAATCAGTTGTGTTCCTATACAGCAACAACGAATCAGCTAAAAGGAATTCAGGAAAACTATCCAATTCACAATAGCCTCAAAAGGGGAAAATGTTTGGGAATCATGAAACATCTCTACAATGAAAACTACAGAACACTAAAGAAAGAAATTGAAGAAGACCTTAAAATATGGAAAAGTCTACCATGTTCTTGGATAGGTAGAATTAATAACAGCAAAATGGCCATACTGTCAAAAACCCTATACATATTGAATGCAATTCCTATTAAATTACAATGACATTGTTCATAGAAATAGAAAAAGCAGTCATGAAATTCATCTGGAAAAATAAGAGGCAAAAAATAGCCAAAACAATCCTTAATGAGAAAAGTTAAGCAGGAGGCATGACAATATCAGATCTTAAATTATACTACAGAGCTATAGTAAAAAAAAAAAAAATGCCAGGGTGTTGGCACAAAAACAGACATGAAGACCAATGGAACAGAATAGAAGACACAGAGACATAGCCACATAAATACAGTTACTTCATGCTAGACAAAGGCACTGTAAGCATACATTAGAGAGAAGATAGCCTCTTCAATATATGGTGCTGGGAAAACTGGAAATCCACATGTAATAGAATGAGATTGAACCTCTATCTCTTATGCTGCATAAAAACTCAACTCAAAGTGCATCAAGGACCTCGGCCTTGGACCAGAGACTCTGTGCTCACTAGAAGAAAAAGTAGGCACAATTCTTAGCCATGTCATCTTAGAAACAGACTTCCTCAGTAAGACTCCTAAAGCACAAAAAGTACAATGAAGAATCAATAAATGGGATGTTAGCAAACTAAAAGCTTCTTCACAGCAAGGAAACCACCAAGAACACAGTGAGCATACAGAATGGTAGAAAATCTATGCCTCTTGCACCTCAGATAGAGCATTAATCTCCAGGATATACAAAGAACTCAAAAAAATAACATCAAAAAAACAAATAACCTAATCAATAAATGGGCTAAGAAATTAACAAATTTTTCACAGAAGAATAAATATGATTAGTCAAAAATATATGAAAAGTTGTTCGATATCTCTAACAATTAGAGAAATGCAAATAAGAACTACATTGAGATTCCATTTCACCCCAATCAGAATGGCAATTAAAAAGAATACAAGTAACAGTGAATGTTGGTGAGGATGTGAGGAAAAAATTTCACTGATTGAAATTTTATTTTTGGTGAGACTGGTGAGACTGCAAATTGGTGTAACCACTATGGAAAACAGTATGGAGATTCCTTAGAAAACTTGTAATGGAACCACCATTTGACCCAATTATCCCACACCTCGGTATACACCCAAAATTTTAAAATCAGCATACTGCAGTGACACAGCCACTTCACTGTTTATAGCAGCTCAATTCAGAATAGGCAAGCTATTGAACCAACATAGATGTCCTTCAACAGAAGGATGGATAAAGAGAATGTGGTATATGTACACAATGGGATATTACTTAGCCATAAAGGAGAATGAAGTTATGGCATTTGCCAGTAAATTGATGGAACTGGAGAATATCATGCTAATTGAAATAAACTTGTTCCAATAAACCAAAGGCAGAATGTTTTCTCTGTTATGTGGATGATAAGCCACAGAAAGGGAGGGGAAGATTAGGAGTTCATTGCATTAGGCAATGGTGAATTAAGGGATGGGAAAGGAGAGGGAATATGAAATATAATAGAATTAATCAGACATAACTTTCCTATCCTTATATATGAATACACAACCAATTTAACTCCACATCATGTAGAATACAATAATGGTATCCTAATTGGAACAAGTTATCTATGCATGTATAATATATCAAAATATACTCTACTGTCATGTATATCTAGAAAGAACACATAAATTTTAAAAAACTTAAAAAATCTTTCACTGTGTAAAAGGCAGTGCTCAGAAAATGATTTTGACAAGCCAGACTGAGAAAAAATATTTTTAAAAAATCTGATAAAGGACATGTATACAAAGAACTCCTAAAATTCAACAATAAAAAATCCAAATTTTAAAATGAGTAAATTTCTGAACAGACAACTGACCCTAAATTATATGAATGGCCAATAAGCATATTAAAGGATGTTATATTATTATACACCATTATGGATTTGCAAATTAAAACAGCAATAAGATACCAATACGTATCTAGTAGCATGGTGAAAATCCAAAACATTGGCAATACAAAATGCTATTGAGGAGGTGGAACAACAGAAGCTCTCTTTGATAGTGGGAATTCAAAATGGTACAGCCAATTTGGAAGACAGGTTGGAAATTTCTTGTGAAATTAAGCATATTCATACCATATTGTCTAGCAACTGTTCCCCATAGGAGTTACCTAAAAAACAGTCCATACAAAAACCTGCACATGGTTGATTATAGAAACTTTATTTACAATTGCCCAAACTTGGAAGCAACCAAGATATACTTTAACAGATAAATAGATTTTAATAAAACTATGAAATATCCATGTAATGGGATATTATTAAGTGATAAAAAATAAATAGCTATTAAACAATGAAAAGATGTGGGAAAAGTTGACTGCTTACTGTTAAATGAAAGAAGTCAATATGAAAAGGCTACATGTTATGTGATTACAACTATGTTACACTTTGGGGAAAAAACAAAACTATGGAAACAGCAGAAAGATCAATCATTGCTATGGATTAGGCAGAAGAATGGAGAGATAAACAAGTAGAATATGAGGGATACTTTGGGCAGTGAAACTATTCTATGTGATACTATACCTGGTGAAATACATCTTATTCTATACTTTGAAAACCCCATAGGATGTAAAACACAAATTTTAAATTATAATGTAAATTATGAGTTTTATTATAATGCATCAATATTGGCTGATTAATTGTAATATATGCAAAACACTAATGCAAGATTTTAATAACAGGAAACTGAAGGAATGATGGGTTATATGGGAAGTATTCTTTTTGGTCATTTTCTATTAACACATAACTGCTGTAAAGTCTACTAATTAATTTAAAATTTTATATAAACAATGAGTAAAGGAAAGCTAATGTATGTTGAATAAGAATGCTATGTAATATCTTGGTGAACCACATTAACTCAGTGCTATTTTCTTGATATAATAAACAAAAAATAGACTATATGCATCTCTTGCATTTTCTTGCAAATTCTAAACATATGTTTTACTTAGAATATTTAAATTTAAAATAAGATTTTTGCATCTGTTTGCACAACTGAAATAAGAATTATCCAAAATATTCAAGGTGAGAAAGCATTCCAAAGCTCTGAATCATACAAATAAATTTCATTTGAATAGTAGCAATGATTTGAAAGCATCTTTACTAGGACAGGAAAAAATTTGACAAAATAGTTATAATAGCTCTAATTTATTAGTTTTCTAACTTATTAGTTTTCTATAATAGCTTTCTAACAATTTGAAAGTGCCAAATACTATATTAATTAACTTGTATGCATTAAAAGAGTATGGATAAAATTAAAACATGTTAAATGCATTTTTGGAAATGTCACAATGAAGCCCACTAATTTGTAGAATCAATATGTTGCTAATAAATTGTATAATTTTTTTTAAACAAGAGTTCAGAAAGATGATCTCCTCTCAGACTTCAAAAACCAATCTGAGCCACTTTACAAAAGCAGATCTGGGACCTGTATGAGCTGAGATTGGTTCCCAGTTGACAATCTGTAAGAATCAGGGACCTCCATTTTCAATGTCAAGTGACCAGATTATGCCCGTGACCTGCTTGAGTTTGAAAAAGGCTTGTGAACTTCAGATGAGAATGCATCTCATTCTACACCATGATTTTATCCTTTTGTGACACTTAACAACAAGCCCAGAGGCATCAGGCTCAGACTTCTGACATGTAGAAGTAGAACATAATAAATGTCTGTTGATTTCAGCCCTTAAGTTTATAGTAATTTGCTATTCAGCAATAGAAAACTAATATAATTCCTCTTTATAGCTAAGGAATTTTAAGTCATATGATTATTAAGAAGGTTTGGATTTATACACATATATTATATATTATATATATATATATATACATAAATATAGTTTACATATATGTGTGTGTGCGTGTGTGTGTATGTATGTATGTGTATGTATATATATATACAATTTAAAAAAAAAATTGGCACTGAGGATTTAACACCCAGGACACTCAACCACTGAACTGCACCCCCAGCCATTTTTAAAAACATGTTTTATTTTGAGACAGGGTCTCACAAAAGTGATTAGGGCCTTGTTAAGTTGCTGAGGCTGGCCTTGAACTTGGATCCCTCTGCCTCAGCCTACTGAGATGTCTGCTAGGATTATAGGCATGTGCCACTATGCCTGGCTATTTTTAGTTTTTAATAGCACATAATAGTTGTAGATATTTATGTGGTATGGTGTAATATTACAGCATATGTTATATTACAATATATGGTATGGTATAATATTACAATATATAATATGCAAATTTTCTTTATCAGATGAGAGTAATTGGCATATATAGCACCTCAGACATTTGTCCTGGCAAAATTTAAAAAATTCTCTCTAGCTATTTTGGAATGTATAGTTAATTAAATATTAGTTTTCATTACTGAATAACAAGTTACTACAAAATTAAGGGCTTAATACAATAGATACTAATTATCTCCTAAACTTGTATGTCAGAAATCTGGGCCTGATGTCTCTGGGTTTGCTGCTCAGTGTCACACAGGATAAAAACAAGGTGTAGAATAAATAATTGTTGTCAACTCATAGTTATCCTTCTGTGCTGTAGAACATTCAAAATTATTCTTCCTATCCAACTGTATCCCATACCCTTTAACCATCCTCTCTCCATCTCCTCCCTGTTGTCAAGCTCTGGTAACAACTATCTTATTCTATTTCTATAAGATCAGCTTTTTACAAAGCTGGAATTTCTGTCCTTTTCAATTTCTAAGATTGGTCCTTTAATTATCATGTAATCCTTATATCTTTATTGACTTTGTCAGTTAATATGTATACTAATACCAAAAATTTTCAGTAAAAGAGATGATAATGCTCATTGAGCAGGATTATTATGACACAGAATTGAATGATATATAGGAAAAATCATTAAGCCAGTGCTCTAGAATTAGATTAAAGTAATACAGAATTCCATGCTGTGCAAGAAATTGGTGTGCTGAAAGAATAAAAGAGTGGTCAATTTTCCTGCAACATATCTTTACACTGAGTTGGATAAGCATGGTATTCTCTAGTGTTCTATTACTGGTTCCCTTACTTGTGCTTCAACCAAGTAGAAATAAAAGCTTTTCAGTTTCCTACACTAATATAAGGAATTTATAGGAGAGTGCATCCACTAGGAATTTTGTCTCGATAGGTCAACAGATTAAGTAACTATGTTTATAATCACTTTCCTCTGTTACTGATTTATTAGAGAATTATGGAGAGTGTTCCATTTGTATAATCAGCATTTGTTATTTATTTATTTATTTATTTATTTATTCATTCATTCATTCATTCATTCATTCATACCACGGATTTAACCCAGAAGTGCTTTACTTCATCTACATTCCCAGTCCTTTTTATTTAATTTATTTTATTTTGAGACAAGGTCGGCTAAGTTGCTGAGGCTGGCCTTGAACTTACAGTCATGCCTCAGCCTTTCAAAGCTGTTGGGAATACAAGCATGTGTCATAATGCCCAACTTCTTATCTGCATTTGAACTCTGGCACATATAGTTACTAGAAGTGTGGCTTTAGACACTTATGTTGACTTCTTTAAGTCTCAGTGTCTTCATGTGTAAAATTAAGCTTATAGTATCACCCAGGTAAAATAACCATTTTGGAAGTAAAATGAGATCATGTATTTTAAAACACTTAACATGATGATTGCAATAACAACGCTTTGATAATTTTGTTAGTTTATATTCTGTTTGGCTGAGAATGACAGCATGTCAAAAGTTTTAATTTTCTTTCAAATAAATGTAGTGGTAGGAATACAGGATTAATGCTTTAACTTCAGCAAGTCATCAGATATATGACCTCTGCTGTAGACAGAATGTTTATGTCCTACCAAAATTCATATGTTTAAGTTCTAATTCCAGTGTGATGGTATTTAAAGATAACCTTTAGGTCATGAGGGTGGAATCCTTTCATAATAACATTGTTATCATAATGAGGGGCTTCACCTTCATGACCTCATCTAAATCTAATTAGCTTCTCCTTTGGACATCACACATTAGGGATTAGGAATTCACTGTATGGATTTGGGAGGCCACACAAACTTTCACTACATAATAGATAGGCATACTCTTTCTTTCAATGACTATTCATAATTTGAAAACACATTTTCTCTAGTTCTTTGCCTTACAAATGCCTGAAAAGGAAGCTATACATATTCAGAATAGACATATGCTCCACTAAAAACCAGGGTCATTGAAAAAAGTTGTGAATAGATAATAAGGGACAATTAGTTTACTTTCAAAATTGCACAATTATTTACCATGACAGTCCCCCTTTTAAAATATACTCAAACCCTAGAAAGCAGGTCAAATGGGTAAATGGAAACTTAAACTCTGAGTACTGATACAATTTATCCTGAACTTAACAACAATGACCTCAATTTGGATATTAAGTAATTATCCGAATAATTTAACTAAAGTTGTTATCTATTTCTGTGTTCCAGAAAGAAAATTTATTTTTATCTAGTCACTAAAAGCAAAAAAGAAAATTTGAATGAGAACTGATTGTCAGTAATAGAGAGAAAAATTCTTCTTTTATTAGTTATGTTATTTACTGCTTAACTTCAACTGAATATTCAAAATCTGAAGTTTTGTGTTTTTTCATGATGAAAAAAAATTAATGATAAAGAAATTATGAGAATCTGGATCAGCTGAGAAGCAGATGCCAAACCAGGATTAGATTTGCAAGACATTTGTTAGAAGAGATAACAAGAAAAGGTGGAGAGCTCAAGAGTGTTCATAATTAATGAACTTCTGATATCTCTATAATAATAATGGAAAGGAAGGAAGATTGTATAGTAAGTCTTCAAAGAATGTTTCACCAAATCTGCGGAGTCTTAAACCCAAATTGCCTGTTAGAGAAGTCTCATATACTGGAGGAAATGATCCTACCTTAGTACCCCAGTAACCTCTCCATGCTTGGCCAGTGGCTAGAAGTAGCCCATGGGAAATATGGACCTTGGTGTAAACACAATGGTAGATTTGATGCTGCAGTATCTAGGGTCCTTTTTCTAATATGCTCCCGTATCAGGGGATCTTATTGGTATTTTCATGACTTCCAAATACCACACTTTATGGTACACTGATATTTCTCCATGCAGGTTGAAAAAGTAGTTTCTCCATAGTTCCTGTGGACCTGCCTTCCTTGGGGGAGAATTAGAGAGATATAATAATGGGATGAACTACAACCACTGTAACCATAGTTGGTCTTGGAGCCACAGCTGATATACTTCATCTTCCTTCTTTTCCTCCATTGTCTAGTATAAATATCCTTCACTTTCAGCTATGACTTTAGTAGATTTTGGTGGCTCATCTGGTAATGGATCCAAACCTTCACTGCTTAGATTTCTGAATCATTGGTAATCAAACACCTCTCAGACTTAGAGACTATAACTGTCCAGTTACAGTTACAATTGAATAAGGAAGCCCTGAAAGCCACCCAGATGGATCTTCTGGGTTCCACATATGTTCCTCCTTGTTACTTCAATGCCTCTTATTTTTCATATTGTTACTAGACTCAGAGTCCAAAGTGCCTTGGGTAAACTGTAGCTTGTGTTTCAATGAGATTCTTGTCATGGTACCTGAACCAGGACCACTAACCTGAGTAGCCTGGAATTTCCAGGTTGAAGAAGCATAAAATCCTCCAGTGCATCACTGATATAAATAATGAAAGCTCAATTCTCCTGCCACTTCTTGGTTCTCAGAGCTATTTTTTTAACTACCAAGGACACAGCATCATATAGAGGTCTCTTATTCAATGCCACATCTTCTCAGAGTCTTCCTTTCTAAGCTAATGCTTCAACTATGCTCTGGAAACCTTTTTGGTATTTTGCCATGTGGGTTGTTTCTGAGTAATACAGTATGAAATAATTAATTACCAATAGATTTCATGTTCATGAACACACTTTTAAACTGTAAACTAGGTTCCTTGTTAGGATATTAAGCTATGTGGGATTCCATTGCTATGAATGAGGCATTCCCAGATAGTGGTTCTGGCTGTTGCTTTGCAGATAGGGAAAGTAGACCCATACCCAGAAAATATGTCTATCCCTATGATGACTGATCTCTGTCCTTTCTAGGATAGGGGGGCTTGAATTAGTCAACTTGCCATCAGGTGAGTGGTTGGTCTCCTTGAAGGACAGTGTAATATGGTGGACTCACCATTGTTCTCTGTGGCTGATAGGTGGAACATTAAGAGGCAGCAGTAGCTAAATCAGTTTTCACAATTGAGAGTTGATATTGTCAAATACACATAATCCACCATATCTGCCTAATGGCCACTCCATTCCATTCATATGCTCATTGTGCTTGCTTTAGGGTAACCAGTGATAAAAACTGATGAACATCAATTGGTCAAGAATTTGATGTACTCAGTTTTTCAGTACTTCCTTCATGGTAGATGTTACTATGTATTATATAAGTCATCACAATTTCCACCCAATCCCATATGTCTATTCACATGTTTCTATCCCAAATACCATTCTCTAATCTTCCAATACTCTTCTTTATAGGCCTTTAACCAGATAGCCAGTTGCCAATTTTTATTTCAATTACCTCTAGAGCTAATCAGGATGTAAAAATAAATTCTTCTCCATATTGTTATAATAAAAATATCCATTATAGATCTTTTCTATGAAAAAATGTTTTGCTTTCATTTATTTTAGTACTAGAAAAGGAAGCAACTATTATTCTTCATATGTCAATATTATATAAAGTTACCATTTTATTACACACACATATATGTATATGCATATATATGCATATACATATATGCATACACACATATACATATATGTGTGTATGTGGTCTAATATATGACCACTATCTAAAGTATGTATCCAAGAAAATTTTCTTTAGATAGTGGTCATGCATTAGATACTATTTAGTTTTGCCCTGGCCTCTCTTTTTTCTGCATTTATTCTTCAAACTGAGCAATTCCAAAATGATTGCTATGCATCTAGTTTTATTTTATTTTCAAAATCAATCCAAATGAAACAAGAGAAGAAAGCCCCTCTTCAAATGAATCTAGGGTTCAGGAAATAAAAAGATGCAATATATTCAACATTTTCCTATTTTTTTTTTGCAAAATTCTGTAGTTTGGATTTTGACACTGTTGACATTATTCAGACTACATACATGATCTGACTCTAAATAAGTGATATTAATTAAAAAAAATGTAAAAATTGTTCTTGGTTCCTTAGAATCATTCATGGATATCAACTATTTTGAAATACCCAAGTAGGAGAATGGTTATCAAGACAGCAGCAATCTTTTCAATTCACATAGGCATAATTAACTGAAGCTTCTCTGAAAAGTTTCCTTTACAGGATTAGCCAACATTCACATCTGCCAAAAGTTGACATAACATATCAAGAAATATTCAGAGCAAATTTGCTTTCTATTCTCTTCTGTGCAGTTCATTACTTCTTCTTCTATTTAGCTGGCATATATTGAGACCCTTTGAAACATATGCTGTAGCATTTTCTCCATGAAAGGAATATTTTTTCTATATGAATAGATATGAAACTTTAAAGATGATAAATACTTATTTGTGTTAGTTTTAAATAAAAAATGTTTACATCAAATATTTGCATTAACAATATTTGAGCTTTATACAAGCTTCAAAACTTATTTTAATTTTGTTTGCATGGCTGATAATTACTTTTCTCCCCCAAATTCCCATGTATAATTTGATTATATTAAATGTTGATGGGCAGTAACCTTTTATTCTACATCCTTAAACAAAATCTAGAAACTAAACTCAGAAATAATTAACTCTTATGAAGACATAAAAATTTTTGACATTTGATATCTCAACTGCAAGTACAGTAATTGACATTCAGATAAAGAAGATAGTACCTCTGCTTTTTAAAACAGCAAAGATCTGTTTTGAAAGACTTGAAATTAAATTCTTTAGCTTTTGATGATTTACTTCAAGTCAAGCAAACTGGCATAATTCTTTAGGGCCTCTTTCATAATGAATTAGGTTAATTATGGAATAAAATTCAGTTTCCACTAATTTATTATGAGATAGTCAATTGTTTCTACTATTAATGATGCCAATAGATTATCTAGTCATGTCTATATATATATTGACTGAATCAACTGTGTGTAATTTGAAAAATATATTTGTAAAATTTCATCAAGTTATTCCTTCCAAACAGATGACAAGTTAAGCAAATTAGTAGTTAAAAGTTAAGGATACTAAAATGGTTATTTAAAAATCTGTTCTTTGTTATAAATAAAATACATATATTTGCCAAAATAAATAAATATAAGTATAAATAAATGCTTATCTTAAACAGATTTTCTATTTTCTACAAAAATTATCCTTGGTAGAAGACCTCTTATATGAAAATATGAAATATTTCTTAAATTTTTCATAATTTAAAATATTTTTTTTAGCCAGACATAGTAGGATACACCTGTAATCCCAGGAACTTGGAAAGCTGAAGCAGGAGGATTGCAAGCCTCAGCAACTTAGTGAGGCCCTAAGCAACTTAGCAAGATCCTATCTCAAATTAAAAAAAATTAAAATAAAAAGGGCTGGGAATGTGGCTCAGTGGTTAAGCACTGCAGGGTACAAACCTTGTGCTGAAAACTACAATAAAGTCCTATTTATAAAAATATTCTTTCATTATTTTTGACTATTTATATGTAATTTTACCAAAAAAATCTAATTAACATCACAGGTAAATAAAATTGCCCATTTAGATGAACAATAACTACATACTAGATTAAATAACTACATAGAAGTAATGATGACCAATTTTAGTTTACTTCTTAAAAATAAAATGTAATCTCACAATATTTGTATTAAGAAAACATTGAACACAATGAACATCTTCAATGTATACTGTAAGTTTCAGTTTTTGTCATATAGGGTTTTGTCATATAGATCAATCTAACCTTCATTAAACACACAATTTCACAACATGTGGCTTGTATGGATGGTATCCACACAGCTAAGTAGGTTCATATTTTACCAACAAGTGTAACCTTGGATAGTGAGCATGAGGTTTCTGTTGGGAATTTCCTGTTTGATTGCCATATCTTGAATCAGTGTTTAATTTGGACACTGACCATTTACTCATCTGACACATGCTAACATGGAAACTTGCCCTGTTTCTTCATTCTGTTGTTTTTTGCTTAAATGAAAAGAGCTTGAAATGTGAGAATATAAATTATAATACAAATGCACTCATGTTTTAGTATTGGAAACCATTTCCCCACTTATTAATGTTTTCCTTCCATCATGCCATGAAAGAAAAGTTGTAGAAATAACAGTTCTTTTGTTTTATCCATTTATGACTTTATTTAAAAAAGAAAATCCCTGAAGGGTTCTGATTTTAAAACATAAAAGATCTGTGATAGATTTTAATCCCAATTGATTTATTAATAACTTTTGATCATTGGTTATTAGAGTTTACTGAGTTATTTATCTTGGTTTTCTATTTGAGCAACTTATGTTCAAAGGGCACAAAAAGGCACACAATTTCTTTTTTGATCATTTTTGACACATGAATCTAACATTTATCTCAACTACAATATATATCACAATGACATTACAAGTCATACACTATTTTTGGACTCCTTAGCCTGTCATATACATAACAATGAACTATTACTTCCAGTTGAAATTTTTTTCTTTTCTTTTTAATGTTTTGTTTTTGATTTCTTTTATTTTTGAAATAGAGTCTTTTTGTGTTGCCCAGGCTGATCTCCAACTCCTGGGCTCAAGGGCTCTTCTTGGACTTCTCTTATTGGGAGACTTTTTATTAAGGATTCAATCACAATATCCCTTATTGGTCTTTTCAGGTTTTCCCCATCCTTATGGTTTAATTTTGTTTTTTTTTATTTTATGTTTCCATAATTTACCCATTTCTTCTGTGTTTTCCAATTTCTTGGCATATAGTTGTTTGTAACAGTCTTTGATGATCCTTTTATTTCTGTGATATCAGTTGTAATGTCTCCTTTTTCATCTCTAATTTTATTTATTGGGTTTTTCTCTTTTTCTTCTTAATCTAGCTAGTTTTGTAGAGTTTATCTTTTCAAATAACCAATTCCTCATCTAATGATCTTTTTTATTGCTTTTTTAGTGTTTATTTTTGTTATTATCTTCGTTATTTATGTATTTGACTAATTTTAGTTTGTTTTACTTTTGCTTTCCTAGGTCCTTGAGATGCTTGATTAGGTTGTATATTTGAAATCTTATTTTTTGATGTAGGTGTTTATTGCCATAAATTTATGTCAGTATTGCTTTTGCTGTATCTTATAAGTTTGCATATGTTGTATTTCATTTTGATTTCTTTAATGACCCATTATTTGTTTGGTAGCATGTTGTTAAGTCTTCATGAATTCTCACAGTTTTTGAGGTTTCTTTTCTTATTAATTTATAGTTTTATTCCATTGTGGTAAGAGAAAATAAACGGCATAATTTGTGGTTTATTTTCTTAAATTTATTAAGACTTATTTTGTGGCCTAATGCATGGTCATTAAAAGAGCTAAGATGTCTCCCTTTGTTGATGATCAGATCAATTCTTCCAGTAGTCATATGCAGGTTACTGTGTAAAATTTGGTGAAATTAATATTCTTTCCAGGCTTCCATTTAATCTGAATGGTGTCATTTACCTTGATGATGGAAGCAGGGTAGTGAATGATGTGAGCATCATAGGTCACCAGGGGAAGGATCACTTCTGTGCCCACAATTTCTTTCTTATTTTATACAATGTGTACCCGACCTCCTCAGATATAATATAATGTACAGCAAAGTGACCCTTAGTATCATAATCTGGCATAAATTATCTGTGGACTTTTAAATCCTGATGACATTCGTAAAAGCAGCAAGGTAGGTTATATCAGTTCAGACTTTACCACCAACCTTAAAGAAATACTACATGCAGATGTTCTTTATACTTCACCTCATGTCAGGGCATATTTAAGTCTGTTCCTTAGGAAAAAATATGAAAGGAAGTTTTCTATTAGTTTTTAGGGACCAGAAGATGAATAAAGATCAAGCACACTAGCCAATTTATTTAGCATCCACTGCTTTGGAGTTACTACTCTCTTCAGATGGTTCTTGGGATCATAATCCATGGCTTTTCAAGACATGGACAGAGTTTTGTCTTTTTCTCTGTACAGAAAATTAACTTAGCTCTAAATTCAGTGAAAAAGTTGGTTCCATCTTCTTGAATATATCTTTTCTTTTAGTCTCAATGTATCAAAAATTATCCTGTCTGGTACACAGAAAAAATGTTCTCCTTTTCCCACTCAGAGTTAAACATATCCAACAGTACACTTGGAAGCCCTGTTTCCTCTGTCTGTGCTAGAAACAACACATTAGAACCACCCTAATCTCATTTGGACTGTGAGACTCTAGGACAAACCCCCACCTCCACAGTGAGTGTTCTCCTTTTCAACTGAAACTCTAGTACGTATTAAAGCCACTCTCTTATGAAGATGACTCAAAAGCTCTAACATCCTATACTAAGCAACCCTCCACCATAGTTGTTATCCTCACTTTTTTTCATATTATTATATCCTATATTGAAGAATCACAGTTCAGCCTACTTTCCATCCTCAGTATGGATATTTTCTTTGATGGGCACATCTAATGGATTTAGGACAAACTTCTAAAAAATAAGAGGAAGCTTTCATTTATATTTTGTATAATCCTAAAATCAGAATTATATTACTCAGTATAATTGTTTTCCATATGTGCTTCACAAAGTCATAGTTAGGCAAAGATACATTTGAGACTATCCATATGCCTCAACCACTCTGAAGAGTTAATGAGAAGGAGGAGATTGAAGGTTTGATCCCAAGCCCCTCTATCCTTACTTTAGTCACAATAAATCTGCTTTTTCTATATTTTATTCATTTATTTAGGGTGCTGGGGATTGAACTCAGGGGCACTGAACCATTGAGCCACATCCCAAGCCCTATTTTGTATTTTATTTAGAGACAGGGTCTCACTGAGTTGCTTAGCACCTTGCTTTTGCTGAGGCTGGCTTTGAACTAGCCATCCTCCTGCCTCAGCTTCCCAAGCTGCTGGGATTACAGGTATACACCACCACACCCAGTTGCTTTTTCTTTATAATGTACTGATGTTGCATATAAGCTATTTTAGGGGTAATAGTATAATTGTTAAATTCAAAAACTTTTAAAAACAGTAAATCACATTTTATAGTCACAAACACTAAGATCTTGGAATTTTAAATAGTCCTCCAAGATTATTAAATTTTAACAACTGAACAGAAACAAATACTTCAGTTTCCTAATTTCCAACACTCCCTCCTCTGCTTCTAGCCCATATTGGTAATATAAAACTCAAAGGAGTATTATGGTGATCCTGGTATTTGAAAACCTTTGTGGCACTACAAAATCTTTAGGTTTTAGATGATTAAATAAAATGAATATAAGCAATAGTCAAACCATGACAAATAACAGAATTAGAAATATAACATATGGAATTATATTTATAATATGTACCTTAGTGAAGATTAAGTGAGTATAGAAAATCTTCAATGCCAAAAATAAAGGAATATGCCCCAAACCAGCAAAGCAGAAAAAATTGGAATACAGAAGTTGGTGTTGCCATTGATAGATAGCAGATAGACGTGAGTGGTAGAAACATTAAGTTAAGGGGATAATTCTTTAGCCTGGATCCATATTCTGGCCCTTCACACTTTCTTTTAAAAGTCAATTTACTTAAGGCCATTCTAGCCTTATTCTGGGTTAAGTCAATAGGATGTTACCTTTCTTGACAAACAATCCGTTACCATTAAGGCTATTGTGTCAGGACCACAAATTACCCTGAAGATTGAGCTTTTTCAACCTTAATACAGATCAAAGATTCCAAGACCCAGGAAAACAGGGTAGTTAAAGCAAAGCCCACTGACCATAAAATATGTAAAAGAATGAATTCCAATTAGAAGCAGTCACTGTGGGCCAAAGTTACTGAGAGTTGCCTTTAGATCTTTAGCATGCCGTTATAATAGTAAAATCCACCCCCCACCCATTATGGATTTCACTTGGATACTTGTGGGTAAGACCATGTGCAGTAAGAATCTAGAAATCTGATGCATTCCTACTGTCAGCCACAAGTTAAAAAGTGGTACCTGGTCAGTACTCTCTAGAAAGTTTGTTAAGACCTCTATTAGAACCAGGTGGAAGGTGGGGGGCATAATAATGCTCTACCCCTCTTAGAGATGACTCACTTTATGTCTCTCTTCCTTTTGAGAGAGCTTTCTTTCCTAACAAATTTTGTTATAGTTTTACTACATGTCATTTCTTGTCTGAAATGTTCTCTGGCAAGAACACAAGAACCAAGGAACACAATTCAATGCTGAAATTCACGGGGCTGATTGAGGCGCTGCCAGTTTTGCTGTGGGTACACAGAGCAAAAGGCTGAGAGAGTCAGAAATGCTATCCACTTCTATCCATCTCGCAGACCCTTCCAGAGCCTCTGCCACTATGGATGACGGGGAGGATCTGGTATATCAGGCAAAGCTTACCTAGCAGGCTGAGTGATATAACAAAATGGTGGAATCAATGAAGAAAGTAGCAGGGATGGATGTGGAGCTGACAGTTGAAAGAAACCTCCTATATGTTGCATATACAAATGTGATTGGAGCTAGAAGAGCTCCCTGGAGAATAATCGGCAGCATTGAACAGAAAGAAGAAAACAAGGAAGGAGAACACAAATTAAAAATGATATTGGAATATTGGCAAATGGTTGAGACAGAGCTAATGTTAGTCGGTTGTAACATTCTGGATGTACTGGGCAAACATCAAATTCCAGCAGCAAACACTGGCGAGTCCAGGGTTTTCTATTATGAAATGAAAGGGGACTACCACAGGTGTTGGTAAAGATGGCCCCCTGAGTGCTTCTCTTCCAGGAGCTCAGGTCCATGATGCACTGAATGGTGTGCGAACCATCACCTCCAATCCCTGTGAATGGCACGAACTTTGAAAGGCACACCTTCAACCCCTGAAGTGGCGGGAACTCTCAGCCAATGAAGAAGTAGCAGCCCACTCGCCTTGCTCCACCTCATCCTGCGTTAAGCCCATAAATATCAACACCCTGTTCGTGCTCTCTCTCTTACTCTCCCCCTCTCCTCTCTCTCACTCTTCTCTCTCCTCTCTTTCCTTCTCTGTCTCCCCTCTCCCCCCCCCTCTTTCTTGACCCCCTTCTCTTCTGCGACTGGCCGCTATGGTCCTGCTAATAAAAATCTCTGACAGGTAAATGGTTGTTTTGGCTTGTTGAGTTTATGGAGCTTTTCCACCGTTTCTTACAACAGGTATCTGGCTGAGTTTGCCATAGGAAATGACAGGAAGGTGGCTGCAGAGAACAGTGTAGCGGCTTATAAAGCTGCTAGTGATATTGCAATGACAGAACTTCAACCAACACACCCCATTCATTTAGATCTTGCTCTCAATTTTTCCGTATTCTACTATGAAATTCTTAATTACCCTGACCTTGACTGAAAGTTGGCAAGAGCAGATTTTGGTGATGCAGTTGCAGAACTGGATACACTGAGTGAAGAAAGCTATAAGGACTCTACACTTATCATGCAATTGTTGTGTAATAACCTGACACTATAGACTTCATACATGCAGGGTGATGGTGAAGACCAGAATAAAAAAGCGCCGCAGGATATGGAAGGTGAAAATCAGTGAGGCAATAAAGCCAACAAGAGAAAATATCTCTGACCACCCCACTTCTCTCTGTCCAACCTCTTGGAAATTCCCCATTGTCACTGAGAACCACCAAATCTGACTTTTACATTTAGTCTCAGAATTTAGGTTCCTGCTCTGTTTATTTTCTTTGTTTATTTGTTTTTGTTTTTGTTATTGTTTGTTTAAAACAGCTTTCAAAGCACTTAAAATCAAGAGTGAATTTCTGTGGATTTACTATTCCCAGCTTTTAGGTTCTTCAAGACACTAACAGGACTGCATAGAAACGTTTTCAGCATTACTGTACTGTCTCTGTGCCAGAAGTGGCAAGATCACTACAAATGGAAATTACAGGGGCTGGGGTTGTGGCTCAATGGTAGAATACTTGCCTACCATGTGTGAGGCACTGGGTTTGATTCTCAGCACTGCATATAAGTGAATAAAATTAAAGTTCATTGACAACTAAAAGATATTTTTTTAAAAAATGAAATTACATTCAAAAGCCATTCAACTTCTATGTGATGCATCTGAGACAGAGATGGATCACACTTTAGAGGCATATGTGGTATTATTTTTTCCTTTTTCTAATTGTTTGAATTTTATATCAATGTTAAACTTAATTGGGTGTTAGCTTGAGGTGGCTTAAAGTGTGTTTTGGGGGAGATTTATTGTTATGGTATTGCTGTAAAAAGTGTTTCAAACTGTGCTTAAATGTTGCTGAAAAGAGTGGTGCTGGTAACAGGTGAACAATCCATGGCTTCTCATTCTTACCTACTTTAAGTCTCCCTCTGAAGCATGTTAGCATTGCAGGTGGTAAGGAGAAGCCTGCTTGCAAGTTCAATTCTTTGATTCTTTTCCTTCCCTTTTCCCCTTTTCTCCCCTACTCTCCTTCACTAGCTCAACCTCTTTTGTTCAGTAATTGTAACTTGAAGCTAATTTGTACTACTGGATATCTGACTGGACCCAGAGATACAGAATCTGTATTGTTTTTACTGAAACACAGAATGGAATTAATATTAAACTTAAATAAAACAAACCTAAATTAAAAATGCTAAATACATTACACTTCCATCATTTATACTTCTAAAATAAAATCTGTAGATTTACATTTTCTTGAATGTGAAAATATTTTTCCTTTTTTCTTCCATAAATTATTTATCTGTCACCCGGAGATGTATATTTTGGAAAAAGAATATACTGCCTGTAATCTGGTTGTGAAGAACATTAAGTAATCTTTTAAGTCAATTGATTACATGTCTTCTCTTCCAAACCAGTTAGCAACCCAGTATTTATGTTGATCATTAAAGTACAACATGAGTATTAAAAGAAAAATAGAAAGAAAATTAATTAATTAATTAATTAATTAATTCACTGATAACGGCCCTTTGGACAAAAAATTATACATCCTCAACAAATGAGGGTTAGGTAGGCTAAATATATTTAATGAAGTTCCCTCCCTATCTTTTAATTTGCTTAGACAGGCAAAATAGTCTTTTCTGATATTTTGAAGAATAGGCCTGATTTCATCTATGCCTAGATTTTACATTGAGAATATTTTTTTTTTTAAAGAGAGAGTGAGAGAGGAGAGAGAGAGAGAGAGAGAGAGAGAGAGAGAGAGAGAGAGAGAGAATTTTCAATATTTATTTTTTAGTTCTCGGCGGACACAACATCTTTGTTGGTATGTGGTGCTGAGGATCGAACCCGGGCCGCACGCATGCCAGGCGAGCGCGCCACCGCTTGAGCCACATCCCCAGCCCACATTGAGAATATTTTCATGATCAGTATTCTCAGTTTTAGAAATTCATTTATGAGGCTTCCATACTTACATTAGGTGGTAAATTGCAAAAGTAAATTCAGATATACCTTTCTGTATTAAAATGTGCTGTCTTTTTTCCTCAGGATTTTGATGACTAAAATTAACCATTTATTTCAAAATCAAAACACACCAAACATACAAGAAAACATGGTTATATGAACAAGAATCTTTAAAGCAACAAATTTAATTATCTTCCTAAATACTTCATATATTGGCAATATTAGTTATAGAATATTTTTAATGTATTAAATATTTAAGGAATTTAAAGATAACATTGAAAGGTGATTAAGGATCAAGATACTTTAGAATATCTGCCAGACAGATTTGAAAAAGAACAAGACAAGCCAGGTATGGTGGTTCATGCTAGTAATTCCACTGGCTTGTAATGCTGAGGTTCACAAGTTCAAAGCTAGCCTCAGCAAGTTAGGAAGGTCCTAAGCAATTTAGTTAAACCTGTATCTAAATAAAATATATTTTTAAAAAGGGCAAAAGAGCTGCAGGTGTGGCTTACTCATGAAGTACTCCTGGGTTCAATCCTTGGTACCCCCCCAACAAAAAGGAGAACAAGATTAAGTTTCAGCAAATAATGTACATAACCATCAACATTGGGCTGGGGATGTGGCTCAAGCTGTAGCGCACTTGCCTGGCAAGCGTGCGGCCCGGGTTCAATCCTCAGCACCACATACAAAGATGTTGTGTCCGCTGAAAACTAAAAAATAAATATTAAAAAATAAATATTAAAGAATTCTCTCTCTCTCTTTAAAAAAAATCATCAACATTAATAAATATCACATATGGTGGTTTGACAGTAGATTAGAAAAAACTGAAGAAAGAATTTAAGAAGTTACAGATCAGAAACAGGTATTCAGAAAGCAGTGTGAAGACAAAAACATTTTTAAAAAATGAGTGAAAGAGGCTGAGAAAAAAGATGCACTGAGTAGATCTAATCTATCTATCACATATATCACTATTTATATAAGTGTACTTGAAAAAAAGAATAGAAAATTGATGAATATATTTGAAGAGATAAAACTGAGAATTTCCTGGAAGTAATGAATGACATGCATCCACACATACAGAAGGCCCAGTATATATCAACCAAGATAGATAAAAACAAATTCACATATTAACCCATCAGAATAAACTTTCAGAAGAGCAAAGAAATCTTAAAAGAACCATTTATAGAAAAAATTGCACTGGAAAAAATATTTGAGATTCAAAGAATAGTAAATTCTTGAATCCATATGAAATTATATATCAATATTTAAGCACTATTTTACTATTAGAACAATATAAACTTATAATTGGAACAACCCAAGCAGTTTGGCTAAATGGAAATAATAAACAAATTCTTCCAGATCAAGTAATAGACCAGTATGGCATTAAGTGTGATGTCTTAAATTGTCAAGTGTGGTGCAAACATATTGTGCAAGTATCTTGGAGGCACAGCTTCACATAAGGATGAATTATAGAAAATGTATCTTATTACTCTCTGAAAGAAACAGAAATTACCTAAAGTTTCCTATAATTTTGTAATAATATAGAATCAAAGAGAAATTTTAAGAGCAACTTTACCTTGTACTTACACCTTTGTTTATAATTTCCTACATCTCTTCCTTTTTGTTTAACATGAGAATTAAACCTTGCTTCCTTGGCCCCTGGAAAGTAACACAATGTAAACACAAACTTGTTATTCAAAATGTTACCCATAAAGTCCCTTATTCTTAAATTTTCCACTCTCTCATTCCCAGAGTTCACTTTTTTTCATCCCATCTCATCCTTCTGTATCACTATTTCTCTTAGATTTTCCTAATCTAGTCCTTCTTTAATTATGAAGTTGAGCACAGGGGATAGCAGTGGATCATAATTACTAGATGCAATTTCTTGGTAAAAGAATTTTTAAAAAGTCCCCAGAACTAGTAAACAGCACACTGTTGCATGACAATTGGCTTATTTGGCATAGGATTTAAGGTTATACAGCTGGATGCTTTTGTAGTTACCTTTTCATTGCCATTAAATATATATATATATATATATATATATATATATATATATAAAAACATAAAGATTCAAAGCTAAATCTGTATGCAATAACCAAGAAGAATCAATATAAAATAAAGAAAATCAAAGTTTTCCCCAAATTCCAAATTGTAGAAAACACACATGCACACACAGAGACAAATAGGATCATAAGTGATGACTCTAACTTTTAGCTCTAACTTCAGTCCAGTTCAGGAATGAAAATTATTTTGCATGCTTCTCAACATTTCACATTACTTCCATAGCCTTCATTTACTCAATAATGTTTTTCTTTTCTAGTTAAAATTGGTATCACTTCACATTTCTAATCTGCACAGCACTCCAGGCAGCCAGGACCAGATGATCAGAAATGGCATGTGTGTTGAAATATATTTACTATCTTTGCTCTATGAGCTTCAGCCAGACAATTTGGGGTTCAGATATTTTGTCTCTAGTTATTCCTAGTTTCCCATTCAGTCATGGATCCACTGTGGTACAGATGGTTTGCAGGTGTTTGCTTTCTAGGAACCATCTGTTAGGATGTCAAAGCATACTAATCTATGCTTTTTGGTGTGCTTTGTTCTATTATTAGCGACTCACGTGTATGAATGACTTGATTCTATTAGAAAATGAAATTACTTAAGGAATGAGAAAAGGGAAGTACAGCAAAAGATGGGAAAATATTTTTAAATGTAGCCTTAAAGATAAATCTGGGTCATAAATATGAATTCCTGTCTTTTGTAAAGGATGAAACTTAGTGTTGTGAGATCATGTCATCAGTTCAACTGATTTAGCTTCAACTGATTATATATATATATATATATATATATATATGAGAGAGAGAGAGATTGAACCCAGGACCTTGTGCATGCAAGGCAAGCACTCTATCAACTGAACTATATCCCAGCCCTAGTTATATTTGTTTTTATAGGGTAATTGTGCTCTTACTAGGGTTATTTCAGAAAATTATAAAGCTAAATAAAACTGTGTCTAGGTTAAAAGCTTAAAGAATAAACTTGGGCCAGGCGTGGTGGCTCACACCTATAATCCTAGTGATTTGGGAAGCTGAGACAGGAGGATTGCAAGTTCCAGGCTAACCTTGGTAACTGAAGGAGACCCTGAATCAAAATTTTAAAAAACTACAAAGGGCTGGGGATGGATCTTAGTGAGGGAATACACGTGTATTCAATCCCCAGTACCACTACCCCAAAGAAAAAAATAACATTGACAATGCATGGATAGTCTCTCTTTAGTTGTATCAAAAGCCAATGAAGGTGAACTAAATTTTTTTCTAGAACACTGTAGCTAATTCCTGTGTTTTGAACCCACAACTATATCATGAAATGAAAATTAATATAAGAAAACTACAAAATAAATTTTTTCTTGGCTAAGAATCTCCTTAACATTTGGAAAAAAATTCTTCCCTTTTTAGTGTACCTAGTATAGACCTCTACCTAGGAAAGAACTAATTAATATTTTCCTGGATTACATACATGTGTCATTAGCTTTTAATGTTCCAAGAGAGAAATTAATAGCTGTCTTCCTAGTTAATTAACCTGGACATAGACTCAATCTTATTCAGTTAACTTGGACAAGATCACTGGGATAACAGATTAATATGTGTATACCTGCATGGAGACAAGTCTATGACGTGAAAAAATGTTGGAATAAAGGCACTTGCATAACTTTTATTTTGAGTGAAAGGTAAGTGTAGACACATATCATCCATGATAATGAGAAAGAAAGTCCCAGAAATAATTATGATGGCTGGAAACTGACCCATCTGTGAAAGTAAATGAAAAGAATATTTCCTTTATCAAAAGAGATAGGTTATATCAGTTTTAATTAGAATTAAGTGGAGAAGGGAAATGAGAGATTTGTTTCCACTTTTTTTCCATTGAGGAAGGGTATAGTTAAAGTACTATTTATCAGATAACCCACATAACATTATTTTTCATAATTGACAAATAAATATGTATATTTATCAAGTAAAATGTGATGGTTTGATCTGTGTATACATTGCAGAATGATTTAATTAATCTAATTAACATATTCATTACCTCAGCGTTATTTTTGTGTGTGTGTGTGGTGAGAGTGTTAGAAATCAACTCTTTTAGCAGTATTGAAATATACATTATTATTAACTCGGTTTACCATGCAGTGGAGTAGAACATTAAAATTTTTTCTGTAAGTCTAATTGAAATCAGTATCCTTTGATTAATATCCCTATTTTCCTACATCATATGTTAAGCACATAATGCTTTAATGCTTTCTGAAAAGGGAGCTTAATTCTTAAGTTGTGCATGTGTCTGTGTGTACTTTTGAAAATAAATGAATATTACATTACTATTAATGGAATTTGATGTAATATTTATAAAGGAAACATTGAGAATAATATATTTATTTTAAGGTGTGTTTATTTATAATATATACCATATTATAAAAACATGCGTTTTTAAGGGGAAACATTGAGAGAGTGTGAAAAAGCAATAGTTAGAGAAAGGATTTGCTCTAGGCATCTATATTCTTTTCCTTTCGTTAAGAATTGTAAAACAATACAGCACATTTAGAGCACCCATGCAAGTGAAATATAGCTTGTGTGAGGCTAATAAATTCATGGACATGGATGGAAATATAAACCTATCAATGCATAGAAATATCTGGGGAATTGGAAGAAAATATATTTTAATTCTCTTGGTTTTCTCTCTCACAGTACAGGAACAGACAGACCCTTAATTTATTTCTTCTTACAACTAGCAAAGAGGTAAATAGACTATCCATTAGGTTTGATATTATATTTTACCAATTCCATGGGACATCCCAGACCTTATCATCATGATATTGGTTAAAGTATGGCAGCGGTAAATGTCATGTCTGTCATCTTGAGCTGTACCGAGCCAATCCATGTTAGATTTACTCTGAGTAAATGTCAGCACCATTGAGAGTGCCTAGAAAATGTAGATTTTTTTTCCTACTGACAAGTGCTTGACAATAAATTGTCTAGCTACTACAATAGCAGCTAGCTAATGATTAGGTCTTGCTTCTTGTAAAGTTAAGAAGACTATCATGTAGTTTATTTTATTTGTCAAGAAGAATTCAGATACTGGTTCTATATGCATATTTAATATAGGAAAATTGAGATGGTGCATTAGTTTAAGGATTTTGTGAAAAAATATCATTTGAGTCTTGTTTATAATATGATAAATAATTTCATCTAATGTAATTTCTTTCTGCTTTAAAAATAAAAGGACATCCAGCCCTTTACACTCCTATAGTCTTTTTTGCATAGAGGATAAGGAATTAACCCACCAACTCAGTACTGCCCATCATGGTAGTAGCTGCCATGGCTACTACCAATTTTAACCATGGCTTTCATTTCATGAAATAATCCCTAGAGGCTACTAAGTAGAATTTAGTAGCTGTCAATTTTAAGAAAACAAGAGACTGGTTAGTGTGTTCTCTAATGGGAGGATACAGTGAATTAAAGAAAATTACTACTTTCTTCATGTTAGGAAATGATGATTTGAATCTTCAATGTCCCTGAAAATGGGACATGTGTTAAAGGCTTGGTTCTATTGAAGCAGTGTTCAGAAGTGGGATCTTTTGGAGTTATTGGATTATTAGGGCTCTTATCTCATAAATGAATTCATCTACCTATAGATTTGTAAATTAATAGGCTATTGGAAGGTTATTGGGAGTTGGAAGAAGTGGATTATTGGGGCATGCCCTTGAAGGCTATATTTTGGTCCCAGCCTCTTCTCCACTCATTCTCTGCTTATTGGCTGCAATGAGATGCAGTTTGGCTCCACCATATAGTCCCTGCCATCATATTCTCCTTTGTCACAAGCCTAAAAGCAATGGTGCACAGCTCACATGTACTGAAATCTCTGTAAATATAAATCAAACATATTTTCCTCCTTTAAGTTGATTTATCTCAGGTATTTTTTTCAAAGCTGACTAACATGCTACCACACCTACCACTTGGTGAATAGACCAAATTGCACTTTGTCTGATGTCAAGCATATCTGAGAAAAGGAAAAGACTAAGTACAGTCTGTTTGCCCAAACCAAATGATCAGATACATTATTCCTTTGGTTCTGTGCACTTTCTGAGTGAGTGAAGAAATTGGATAGAGGAAATTAAAATTAGTCCAATTATAATGTTCTACATGAATATATTTTGTTAGGGAAAAGAAGATTTCTGATTAACCAGTCATTTTAATTCCAATAATCATGTGTGCTCTGCCTCAGTGATTTGAAAAATCTTAAGAATCCAAACAGAAGACAGATAATGTATACATTTAGTAAGTTTGTGTAGACAGGATTTTCTAACCATGATTGCATTACATTTTTCATCTTGTCTCTTATTTATGTGTTTTATTATAACAATACCAAAGATTTATTATGGTACCATCAGTCTCTCTTGTCTTCATTCAACTGCATGTGTATTTTAGATATGTACTCAACCTTGGATTGCCTTATTCCTGCCTGTGAGTCTTTTTTAATTTTTATACTGGCTTAATAATCAGTGAAGATGTTTGCTGGAAAAGTTTTTACCCTAGGAGTTTGAACCAGTTATTGAACCAGTTATTTTTTTTCAGACCTCTTAATTCTGTTGAATATAATGGATGCCTTTAAGCCCACCATGAAAATCTAGTCTTAAAAGCAGTCATAAAAAGAGAATGTTTTGTGATGGACATAAAAAAAAAAGAACAAAAGGTGAATGGTTCCCTGTAGCAATACAACTTTCAATGTGTTAACAGAAGGGTTCAATTTATTGCCGTCTTCCTTGAGATAGAAGAAAAAGTTAAAATAATTGCAATGAATGACTTTAGAGTACTCAGAATTTGCATCTATAAAACAAGAACATGATGCACATAATAAGAAACAAGGACATTAAATAGCTCTTAATTTCGTTAAAATGTGACAATTCATATAAAAAAGAAACAGGATAACTTAAATATAAAATTAAGGATGTCTCCCAAAAGTAGAATAAAAGAATAAATGCATAGAAGTATGAAAAAAAAATAAGAAAATTAAAAAATTGACTCAATCTTTTTTCTTTCTTTTTTTCCTGAGGGGGTTGTCAGGACACCTGACTAAATAGGTCAGGTCACTCCAAGTGAATTTTGGCAGACTAAATAAAGACACAGACACAGAAAGTACCTATTCTCGGGTTCAGTGACTGCTCCTTAGCCACAGTTCCCACAAGGGGGGCAAGGCAGGCAAGAAAGGAGCATGCCTTGAACTGGGGTTTTATTAGGGAGAAGCCCTTCAAATGAGACAAGGGTTAGGGTTACAACAAACAAGTAGGTGTAATCCAACCCCATTGGGTGATGCCCACTACTGGAGCTGCATCTTTTATCCAAGCAGATAAAACAGAAAGTGAATTTAAGTTAAAGTCCAAATTGTATTGTAGAGTGCAATGCATGTTTAGTACCTCTTTACTAAGGAGTTAAAGGTGTGTACATAGCTCCTATCCAGAATGGCTCCCCACATGGGGGTGTACTAGGAATTGAACTCAGGAACACTCAACCACTGAGCTACATCCCAGCACTATTTTTTTGTATTTTATTTAGAGACAGAATCTTGCTGAGTTCCTTAGTGCCTCACAGTTGCTGAGGATGGCTTCAACTAGCAATCCTCCTGTTTTAGCCTTCTGAGCTTCTGGGATTACAAGTGTGGCCACCATGCCCAGCTGACTCAGGTAATCTTAACATACTAATAATAGACACTATGAAGGAGTGAATAGAAAAAAAATATTAAAAAAAATATTTCCTGGAACTGAAGGATACAAGTTTAGACATTTAATCAACCTAATGATGATGCAGTCCAAGGAATGATTAAGGACCCACAGAAAGTGAATTTAAGTTAAACTTCAAAATATTTTGGATAAAGTGAAAAAAAACTAAAAACTTCCATGTGAAATAGTCATATATTCATTCATATATCCAAAGATTTAAAAGTTATCTCCTACATACTCTCTCCACCAAAAGGCTGATTTCTAAATGTGAAGTAATAATCCAAGAGAAAACTCTAATTCAGGATAGGGACTGTAGTATAGGAAATTGCAAAGTAAGTTCAGGTATAATAGAAATTTTCTAGTATGTGAGAGCAATGTGTACAGAGGGAATAAATGCTGCCAGAATGAAGTGTTTTCAAAAAAAAAATAACTGATGATCTGAATGTTTGCACATTTGGAAAAAAGTGTTGCTTGGTATGTGATAAATTTTTGGCTCATTTTGAGGAAAATGAAACTAATAAAAAATGAAGAAACTGTGAGGAATACAGGATCTGGCTTGGGTGAGCATTTAAAAGTCTATGCATAATAAGAAATAACTATACCTTATAAGAAGACAGAGGAATTGCAAAGTGATGGCAGAAATAATTGCTATTGTAAGATGATATGGAGTAGAGTTTAAGTCTATGACTGACTTTTTTATTTTTAATTTTAAAAATTTAAAGATAATATATGGCATGTAGCATACTATTTTAGTTGCTTTTAACTGTGCAATTGCAATGGCATTATACACTTTTGTACTCTTTCCCAACCATTATCCATCCCCAGATTTTTAATATTCTCAGCTTGAAACTTCATAACTATTAAACAATAACTCCACATTAACTCCTCCTTCAGGCCTTGTAAATCATCATTCAAATTTTTGACCATGAATTTAAGTGCAGTAAGTACCTCATATAAGTGAATTATATAACATTTGTCCTTTTTTATCTGGCTTATTTCACTTAACACAATATCTTAGAAGTCCACCCATATTGTTGTATATGTCAGAATCCCCTTCTTTGGCAAGGTTGAAATTATTGTATTGTACATGTATACCAAACTTTCTTCATATAGTCATCTATTGATGAACACATGGATTGTTTTTATAAGTTGGTTATTATGATTAATGATGTTATGAACATGATATACAAATATTTGAGATCCTAGTTTCAATTGTTTTAAACATATGCCCAAATGTGCAATTTAGGGATCAAATAGCAATTGTATGAAGTTAGTAAAAAAAAAAATTCTGTTTGATCTGGGGCATCCTTCTCTTGTTCTCAGAAATTTTTGCTTCTGCTTCTTGGGCCTTTGGACTCTGACTGGGATTTATATCATCAGATTTCCTGATTTTCAGGTTTTTGGACTAAACTGAATTAGATTGTGGGATTTCTCAGCCTCCAGAAACATGTAAACCAGTTTAAATCCAATAAGATTTAAATATGCTAATGACCATTTCCTGTGGTAAGGAGAGCACAGATAGTTCATGAGGACTGTGTACAGAGATAGATATACAAAATATATACCTTGGATACTCCTTGTCTAGCATTTATAAAAAGTAAGGATTTAAGTGACTCTGTATGTGAATCTTTCAAACTTTTTTGAAAAGTAAAAATACAGCCTGGGATGTAGATCAGTGGTGAAGCATTTGGCTTGCATGCAGGAAGCCCTGGGTTCCATCTCCATCTCCTACAAATAAAAATAAAAACAACACTAGTTTGTTTCTCCTAAAGTCATTGGACAAAGTGGTGAAAGAAAAGGATGTGCTCAGGGATTTAAATTCCCAGTTCAAGTGACTTATAAACGACCTAAAAGTCTCTAAGTGTGGCCCAAAGAAGTGCCTATATTCTGTAGCTTGCATATCTAAAACTGCTGAGAATTAATGCGGAATCTCAAGTTAGTGAGGTGAGACTAGTCTTGGGTATACATAAATCTGACATTGCTGTGGCTCAATGAACTTGCTTCTGCCTGAATGACAAGTGGTACCTTGACCCCACAGGCTGGATGACAGTACCCACTCAGAGTGCACTTGGGTAAGTCACCCTGGCCCCAGATCCTTACCACTGAGCCCTGATGCTGGGTTCAGGAAGGAGAATCAGAGGGGGGGGGTGATTGTGCTATGGGAGTGAAGGCCTGGTCTCCCTGACCAGGTGCATGCTGATGGTCACTTGCCCTGCTCAGCTACGGGAGGTGTTCTTGTCTCCAGGATCTGCAGTGTCTAATATGGTGGTATTTCCTCCTAGCTCCCTTTCTGTACCATGCTTCCT
Source organism: Spermophilus citellus (assembly GCF_964194105.1). Classification (NCBI taxonomy): domain Eukaryota; kingdom Metazoa; phylum Chordata; class Mammalia; order Rodentia; family Sciuridae; genus Spermophilus; species Spermophilus citellus. Next base: position 93,807,224 of record NC_138190.1, on the reverse strand, counting down.
GGCCCCATTTCTGAGACTGTTAAGAAGTAAGAGGGAATAAGAACCCTAGGGCCTGGGATCTATTGAAGGACAGAAAGAACAGTGGGAAAATATGTAGTGAGGAAGATCCTGGCTGGAAGGGAAAGGAACAGAATAGCAGGTATGACATACCAGGGAGACAAGAGTGGGAATGTGTTTACAGGGGCAGCCAAAGGGAGAGGTTGGCCAGGTGCCTGCATATCTTTCACTCCCACAGTATTGCTGGTGGGATTGGAGTCACTGGCACCAAGACATTACTGATATGAGGTTCCCTCAGTTCTTGTCCTCCTAAAAGAAAAATTTCAGTCAGGAGGCACAATTATAAAAAGTGTAAAGGCATAGAGTATTCATTTGGTGAGATGGAAATATGTTCCAACATGGAGAAGGCTACATCCAAAAGAGGAAAAAGCCTAGGATCTTCCATGTGGAAGCTTTTATATTTGGTCTGGGAACCTCCCTCCTCATGTATAATGCAATTTCAGTTAGTTACTGTGTTATCCTCCTGCGGCTTAGAGTGCCTGCATCAATTTTATCAGGTTTGAAATTTTTCCATCATAGACCTTATTCCATTTACTCCATATTTATAGGGAACTGACTGAAAGAAGTGGGTGCCTGGGCAGTGTAATTGCTATTTGGATGAGACCCAGGGATAGAGCCTGAATTTCCTTTCCCCACCTCCCTTGCTCATGTATATCTAACTACCTACTCTAACACTATAAATAACTGAATTATAATGTAAATTGCATGCACAGCCTCTTGAGATATCTATTGTTAATAAGATGTAATTGATTTGGAAGAAACAGGATAGTGAAAATTAGAATGGGGGCTTGTAGGGAAGACCCTAATGAAGGGGGTATATTAAGCCGCTAAATTTTGATGAATCTTCATTGCCAGTGTAATATATCTTCCCACTCCAAGCAGAAGTGGGCTCCCTATCTCCAGAGGAACTAGCCTTCAAACTCCCAGAAAAAAGGCATCATCAACTAAATTCAGTGATAACAAATCCCCACCCATAGTTCTATTAGATTTTTTACCCACCCTGAGAGGATGTTAACATTACATTGCTTGATGAAATGGTAATGGTCTCCCATGAGGTAAAAAAAAAAAAAAATGCTAATTCTTCTCCTTCATTTCTTCTGGAGTTATAAATACATCCAAGTCCCCCCCCAAATCCCTAAAGGTGAGTCACAAAATTTGGTCAATGAATAAATGATCATAGTTCAAATAACAACTTGAGTTTTCTAACTTACAGAAGCAGAATTCCAAGGAACATGTGAGAAAGCAGACAGTAAGAATCGAGGATGGTAGTGAAAGAAAAATAAAGTTGAATTAGACTGAATATATCCATGCTGGCTCACTCTACAGAGATTCTGAATTTAACATTACAACTTGGGTAATCAGAAAGGGCAGTAACTACTTATTTGGCTGAAATTGATCAAAAAAAGTTTGATAGTAAATAAGTTGCAAATACCAGACCTGCCTTGGTTTAATACAGAGGAAATTATTCATAAATTTATGGATATTGGAATGTTAAAATGTAATTGCCATTTAAGACCTATTCACCTCCTAGGACCAAGAAAATGTATCTTTTTCCATGGCTGTGAGAAACAAATGTGTGAGAGGAGCACAAGCATTTTTGAAGAGCTCCATGTTTGATCTTTCCTGCAGGCCCGAATTTGCAGTCAGAATCCCAGACACACAGTTGAAAACCCTAGCTGGAAAACATAAATTCAATAAGAGTAATTGAATCCTGGAGTGCCAGGGGCTGAATGGCAGTACTCAGATGCAAGGAGGACAGTGTTAATCAGAGTGCCCCTGTAAACACATTCCCACTCCTGTCTTCCTGGCCTGTCATAACTGCTATTCTGTTCCTTTCCCTTCCAGTCAAGATCTTCCCCACTACAGCAGTCAAAATGGTCTGACTAATGCAAACCTATATCACTGGCTAGTGTGCCTAGAAGCAAACAGATAGGAAAATGACTTAATTCTTACTTGATCTCTATAAGTAGAGAAGCTGTATATTAAGTGAAAGAAATACTAATTCAAGTAATAAAATAGACAGTCACTGTCTCTAAATTGTGCCATACTTAAGCCAGTTTATAGCCCAGAAAACCTAAAATGAAAGGGAGATCAGATCCCTTTGAGTAAGGACCCTGATATACTACAGAAAATATTTACTATTAGTTTTTCTGTCAGCCTTCCCCAAAAAGACCTTTGGTCTTTATCAGGGTAAGTGTGCATTTGGGAAAAGGAAATAATCAGAATTCTGGAGGTCTTTTCTATTAATCATTCTTTGAAATACAAAAGGGTAAAAGGATTTCTTAAACACTGATGTTTCTGAAAGAAAGCTCATATAAAGTTCAATAATAGCAGCTGTCACACAAAGAGATGTTATAAACTATGAGAAACTTCCAGTAAAATAGAATTGCTTTTAATTTTCAAAAGCTCCAAGGCTAAAAATAAAGAGAGAATTTTGGACTGTTGCAGGAATATAATTTCCACTGGGAAACATAAGGTGTGAGGAGAGGCTAGGAGAAAAAAAATGTAGTGGGAAGCAGGTTTTAATTGTAGATTACTGAAATACTTCTTATTCAACCAGCTATCTGGACGTCTCTTAGCTCAGTTAAATTGGCATACAAAATTAACCATCATAATGCTACCATTCTCAATTTGGCACTTAACACACATTTCCAAAAGCCTTACTTAGTGTACAAATAAAGATAAAGAAAAGGTTATAATTCTGCCTGATATAGCATCCTACTAAGTATAAAAGAAAATGCACTAATCCCTTCTTCAGAAGAAGAGGTAAAGTCATTTAATGGTTTACTCTTTTCTTGACATCCTGAAAATTAAATTCTATGAAGTAAAAATAGCAATGCTTAAATAGTAATAAAATCTCAATACATCTTATATTATACGATAAGAGAATAAAAGAGGAATGATTCTGGCTCAATATGTGTGTGTGTGTGTGTGTGTGTGTGTGTGTGTATAGATAAATACACAGATACACACACAAACATATTCATAACAACATCAGGGGAAATAAAAATGAAAAAAAAAATGTATTAAGACAAATGAAAATGAAAGCACAAGATGCCAGACTTATGGGAATACAGACAAAGGGAATTTTATAGCAATAAATCCTACATTATGAAAGGAGAAAGATATCAAAATATTAGCAATCTAATATCACATCAGAAGAAACTAGCAAAAGATGCACACATTAAGACCAAATTCATTAGTAGGAAGGAAGTAATAGAGACCAGAGCAGAAATCAATGAAAAGAGACTAGAATAACAATAGGAAATTTCAATGAAATAAGTTGTTTTTTTGAAAATAAAAACAAAATTGACAAACCTTTAACTAGGCTCACTAAGAGATAAACTCAAATAAATAAAATTGCAAATAAAAGAATACACATTACACTTAATACCATACAAATATAAAGGATAATAATAGACTACTATGAAAATGTATATGCCAATAAATTTGACAACCTAGAAGAAATGGATACATTCCTATAGACACAGAACCCACCAAGGTGATTACTTTCATTTGTATCATTTTTGCTTTAATCAGCTACTGTGACACTTAGCATCTTAACTCTTCCTCTCCCAATCAACCTGACCACATGACAATGGATTTACCCATTTATAGTTATATAACGTCCACCTTTGTCTTTAAGGCAAATTTTGCCTTCAAGATTATTACTTTTTTTCTGTATTAGTAAGTCTGTTCAGTTTATTTTATTAGTTCTGATACTGAAGCCAGATTTAAAAATAGGTAGTTAGTGTAGTTAGGGAAATCAGGTCTAATATCAAGTAAAATCAAAAGTGAAGGCCATGTTGAGAATGGAGTCCAAGAAAAGCAGAACAACTCTTGGAATGTTAATGTCCTCAAGGCCCAGAGCCCATTGCAAAGAAATGTTAATGAAACAGCTCACTGCAAACATGGAGATGCTAATCCAAAAGTCCTTCCTGCCCAGATTACTCCTTTGGCCCACCTGTGCCCCGCCCTTTGGGCCTTCCCACCTACATTCCATCACTGAAAGATAACTGAACAGAAGACAGGAAAGCAGGAAAGCTGAAAGACCTTAGCTATAAAAGGGGAACACATTGCCCTTTCACATATTCCATCTCTCGGGAGAAGTCTTTTCTGCTGTCCTTTAATAAAGCTTCTACCTTCCACTCTAAACTTGCCTTGGTGTACTTCTCTGGTGTTATACTTCAGCATTCGGGGAAGCAATGTTGTCACAATGGTAACAACAGTAACAACACCTCTGGTTATTGGTGAGAAGTTCTGCTCCCTCAAATGTTAAAGTGTGAACATTAGAGAAGCCCAAGGCAAGCATAGAAAGCAAGTTTATTTAAAAGGTAGGGAGGGAGAAGGGGCCATAGCTGGTAACCTGGTACCCTAAGAAGTGAGGCATACATTTTATACATTTTAGACTTTCTTTGTTCTCCTGCCTTGTTCCCCCTTATTTCTCTCCTTCCTGTGTATGTGACTAGTCCCAGGAGGTGCCAGTGGGATGACCAAAAGGTCAGAAGCAGATGGGCAGGGGAAAGGTCCAATGGAGTGATCTAGGAAGGAAGCAGTCCAAGAGGCATTAATTAACAACTTCCTGTCTCCCTTTAGGGAGGGGTAGTATAGGTAATTTTGATAATCAAAGCACTCTGGAGACTTTAATATTCCAATATCCTAGAGGAGGTCTCCAACTTCCTGGATTCAAACAGGCCTCCATTTTCTGGATCCAACCTGATTACCTATCTATACTGACTTCCTGTCTTTAATTCTTGCTTCAATTCCATGCTACATTTCATTCTTTGCTTTTTGTACATTAATTTCTTTAAATCTAAAGTGAGTCTCTTAAAGACAGATATAGCTGAATTATTTTTAATTGTCTTTTATATATAAAACGTATGAAAATGATGTATGTTGCAACCTTTACTGGTGTTCTTTATTTCTTCATATTTATTTGAGTTATTCTCTAGTGTCCTTTGATTTTGCTGGTAAAGATGGCCCCCGGAGTGCTTCTCTTCCAGGAGCTCAGTTCCATGACTCACTGAATGGTGCGCAAACCATCACCTCCAATCCCTGTGAATGGCGCGAACTTTGAATGGCGCACCTCCAATCCCTGAAGTGGCGTGAACTCTCAGCCAATGAAGAAGTAGCAGCCCACTTGCCTTGCTCCTCCTCATCCTGCATTAAGCCCATAAATATCAACACCCTGTTTCTCTCTCTCTCTTACTTACTTTACCTCTCTTTACCCCTCTCTCTCCCTTTCTTCTCTCTCTGTCTCTCTCTCTCTCTCTCTCTACCCCCTTCTCTTCTGCAACTGACCCCTATGGTCCTGCTAATAAAATCTCTGACAGGTAAACGGTTGTTTTGGCTTGTTGAGTTTATGGAGCTTTTCCACTGTTCCTTACAGATTTTACCTGATAGACTTGCTTTAGGAGTTCTTATATTACAAATCTATTAGTGACAAATATTTTCTCTTTTTGTTCATGTGAGAATGTCTAAATTCCTCTTATAAATTTGAAGGAAAATTTTACTCATGTGCAATTCTTGTTTGATAGTTTTTTTTTTCCTTTAGTACCCTGACAATGTTGTCCTACTGCCTTCTGGCCTCCATGGTTTCTGATGGAAAATTAAGCTGTGAGTCTCTTGTCTATAGCAAGTTGCTTTTCTATGTTTTCATGGTTCTTTGTCTTTATTTTTCAGCAGTTTGATGATGAGGTGTCTAGTGAAGATTTCTTTGATTTTATTCTATTTAAGGATAAATTTGTTTCAATAATTAGATGTATAGATTAATGTGTTCACAAAAATTAGGATTTTTGAAAAAAAAATATGTTCCTCAATATTCTTTGTGTTCTTCTCTCCCCTTTTTGGATCAGACAGCTAAAATAATAATAATTATTGTAATTATTGTAATTCTTTTTGACCAACGTTCCTTTTGTTTCCTTAATTGATGGATATATATTTTCAAGACTATTATTAAGTTAGGAAGCAAGGGATAAGCCTAAGGTAAATTAAAATAACAGCTCAGTTAGAACCTAGATTCAGCCTTTTTTGTCAAGTAAACATCTCAGTTAATGCATGGCTCTAGTTAATTTCCCAAATTTTAAAATAGTTTATTATGATGGCTTTGATGTTTTTTTTTTTTTTAATGGCTTTTATGGCAGGGTAGAATATTGGAGTTCTTATGTCACCATTTCTATTGCCATCATATACTATATATACTTTAAAATTATTTTTGCTATCATTTTTGTTTAATGGGTAGCCAGCTATTATTTCTCAGTAACTAACTAATTTTATGTTAATCAAGTGTTTATTATTTGACATCCTTCCTCATTAATAAATTTTCTCTGTATTGCAAAAGGCTGAATAGCATCATCTTTTTAAATTTTGATTGGTTCTTTTTAGTTATACATGACAATAGAACTCACTTGTCATAATTATAAAAGCATGGAATATAATTTGTTCTAATTCAGTCGCCAAAACTTTCCCTTTCCTTTTCCTCCTCTCACCATCTGTTCCTTCCCTCTACTCTACTGAGCTTTCTGCTATTTACTTATATACATGTATTTTTTAAGTTAGTATCTTGTGATGTGAGATTCACTGTGGTATATTCATAATATGTACATATGAAAGTTAGGTCAAATTTATTCCATTGTCTTTCCCCATTCTATCATTCCCCCCTTCCCTTCATTCCCATTCATCTAGTCCACTGATCTTTCTTATATTTGTCTTTTTATAAAATCTCCCTTCTCCTTATTTTAGATTAGCTTCTGCATATCAAAACATATTCAACCTTTGACTTTTTGGGACTGGCTTATTACACTTAGCAGGGTAGCTTCCAGCTCCATCCATTTACTTGCAAATCCCATAGAATCATTCTTCTTTACAGCTGAGTAATACTCCATTGTATATATAAAGCACATTTTCTTTATCCATTTATCTGTTAAAGGGCTCCTAGGCTGGTTCCATAGCCAAGCTATTGTGAATTTTGTTGTTATAAACATAGATGTGACTGTGTCACTGTACTATGATGATTTTAATTCCTATGGGTAACTGGGTCATATGATAGTTCCATTCCAAGATTTTTTTTCAAATCTCTATACTGCTTTCCAGAGTGGTTGCACAAATTTGCAGTCCCACCAACAATGTATTAGTGTGCACTTTTCCCCACATCCTCAGCAACAGTTATCATTACTTGTATTCTTGATAATTGTCATTGTGACAGGAGTGAGATGAAATCTTGATGTAGTTTTAATTTGCATTTCTCTAATTGCTACAGATGTTGAATATTGTTTTAATATATTTGTTACCATTTGTATTTCTTCTTTAGAGAAGTTTCTCCTTAGTTCCTTTGCCTATTTATTGATTGGTAGAGTGTTTTTCTTTTTTTTTTTTTTTTTTTGGTATTAAGTTTTTAATTTTTTTTGTATACCCTGGATATTAATGCTGTATTTGAAAAGCAGATGGCAGAATTCTGTCCCATTCTGTAGGCTTTGTCTTCATGCTTTTGATAGTTTCTTTTACTGTAAAGAAGTTTTTTTTTAATTATTTATTAACTTTTGTTAAACTTTTTATTATTTATTAACTTTAATATTTTTTTTTACTTCTTGCACTTTAGTAGTCTTGTTAATGAAGTCAGTTCCTGAGCTGACATGTTGAACTGTTGGGCCTACATTTTCTTCTAGTTTGTGCAAGATTTATGGCCTAATTCCTAGGTCTTTGATCTACTTTGAGTTGATTTTTGTGCTGGGTGAGACATAGGTATTAAATTTCATTCTACTACATATAGATTTTCAATATTCCCAGCATCATTTGTGTAAAAGGCTATCTTCTCTTCAACATATGGTTTTGGCACCTTTGTCTAGTATGAGATAATTGTATTCCTGTGGGTTTGTCTTTGTGCCTTCTATTCTATTCCATTGATCTTCGTGCCTGTTTTGGTGCCAGTATATCATCTTCTTAATTATCCATTGTATTTTGTTTTTCACCTGCCTGCATATGCTATTGCCACAATTAAACCATATAAAGTCCCAATGCATCTTTCAGTTCTCCTTTGAAACAATCATGTCAAATTAATATAACTTCTATCTTGCTTTCTAGGTTGTAAAACCTATAGTAGCTGAAGTTGTATATCATGTTTAATAATTTCTAGAACTTAGCATCTTTCTCATCATAGAGAAGATATTCAATACTTCTCATATGAAATACATACAATTTCTGGGTGCAGTGGCTGACACTTATAATCCAAGCATCTTGGGAGGCTGAACCAGGACAATCACAAGTTCAAAGCCAGCCTCAGCAAATTAGAAATGTCATAGGCAGCTTAGCAAGATCTTGTCTCAAAATAAAAAGCAAAAAGTGTTAGGGATGTAGCCTATTGTGGCTAAGCAACCCTCAATTCAATCCCCCAGTACCAAAAAAAAAAAAAAAAAACCCAAACGGCTAAAATCCATAGTGCATACTAATTGTTAAAACAAATGTATGTTAATTCTGTGATTTTTTTTTCTTTTTGTAATTCTAGGAAACAAACACAGAGCCTTGAATATGCTAGGTGAGCACTCCATCACTGAACTACAACCCCAGCACCATATTTTTCTGATTATTTGTTTTGAAACATTTTTTTTCTGAGTATGTAAGAAATTGAATTGTCTCCTTTTTTATGTTAAACTCCTTCGGTAGTCACTCTTAAAGTTACATAAAGCTAAAATAAATCATGTAGATTAAAATTACCAGATTGTATTTAAATTGTCAAAAGAATGTATATATATTTAATTGGCCTCTACATAAAGTCAAAGATTGCCTTGACCTGATTTTTAAAATAACTGAGATGAAATGCTTCATTTTCAATTTTTGCATCACTTAATATAAAAGGTCAATAAAGGGATGTGGTTCTGGTGCACTGGTAGAGTGCTTGCCTAGCATGTGTGAGGTCCTGGGCTCAATCTTCAGCACCACATAAAAATAAATAAGTAAAATAAAGGTGTTGTGTCCAAGTATAACTCAAAAATTTTAAAAAGGTCAATAAGTGTTCAGTGTATTATATACAGTAATCCTTTATTTAAATAAAATTATTAAATTATACTACATGCTATTGATTTCCACAGTTGAAAAGGTATTGCTAAAGTGGAAACAAGTGGTAATACCATTTGGACATATTTTACACTGAATTATAAGATAATATAATCAAAGTTTTAGCTAATTAGCTATCTGACACAGGACTAAGTATTTACAAATTACAAAAATAGAAGAACAAAAACCACACAAATCCCTATAAGAACAAAAAACACACAAATCCCATAGAAGTATTGTTGTGCTTTGTGGCATAGTTGATTGCTGGTCCTACATATTGTTTTACATAGTCAGTATTTCTTATAGGTATGCCATTAAGGAGGTTATTTGCCAAAGAGTTGGTCCTGTATTTTGGTTTCTATTTGAATCTCTTTTTTTTTTTTTTTTTAAAAAGAGAGAGTGAGAGAGGAGAGAGAGTGAGAGAGAGAATTTTTTTAATATTTATTTTTTTTTTAGTTCTCGGCGGACACAACATCTTTGTTGGTATGTGGTGCTGAGGATCGAACCCGGGCCGCACGCATGCGAGGCGAGCGCGCTACCGCTTGAGCCACATCCCCAGCCCTATTTGAATCTCTTATGGTGCAAAACTTACTACAAATTGAACTTAGTTTTGTCCATAATAAAAAAAAGTGGGAATTAAGGCCCATTTGGGGCAATACATTATATGAATACTATGTATTTATCTTCATAATCTATAAAAGAGAATTATATCAAACTCCTTTCTGATATCCTTTACCATTCTTCAATGTGCTGTGGCATAAAAGTATTTTTTCTTGTCAAATGAGTAAATAGCCAATTGTTTTATAAATTATTATTGAAAAAAATGATGAATTGAATACATGAACATAGTGGCACATACCTTTAATCCCAGTGACTCTGTAGGCTGAGGCATGAAGTTTGTAGATTTGAGGCCAGTTTCAGCAATTTAGTAAGCCCTTGTCTCAAAATTTAAAAAAAAAAAATGAAAAAGGAAGATCTGATCAGGTGGCTCAGTGTTAAATTGTCCCTGAATTCCAGAACAAAAATAAAACAAACAGATAGTAGTAAGCAGTATCCTATACTCCTTCGTTTTCCCTACCCATACTAGTTGTATGTAGATAAATTTGTTGCTTCATTTGATTCAATGTGACAGTTAATAATTTTTTAAGTACCTAAAATTTCCTTCTCAAATAAAAATGTCACATTGTATCATATGAACATATAGGCTAAAATGAAAGCTTCATCTATATTTCCTTTTGGCAAAATGTCTGAAGTACTTTCTCATTCATGTTTTGAGCAAATGAATATTATATCATTGTAGTGTATTAAAAGTTACTGAAAGTATAAAACCTTTTACATTTTAATGGAAATATATTGCTATTCTTCACCTGCATTAAATTTAATTATATCATATAATTGACCTACCCTACTGAAATGCAAAGATCAGTTCCCATTATTAATGTACTATTAGAATTTTACAGTTCTTTCATATTGCAAACTGACATAATTATGTTATAACATTTAAAAAAAATATTGGCTGCTAAAATTCAAGTCCTTATTTGACTGGAATGGATGGGGATCAGGTGTTTATTCTAAGGTTCTTTTGGGAATTGACATCCATCCCACCTTTCAACCAGTCAGTATCATCCTAGCATACTACATTAATCAAATGATTAGAAAGAGTAGAGAAAGAGACTAGAGAAAAATATCCACTTCCCAAACCATTTTGAATTCTTTATCTTAATTCACAAGCTATTGAAAATATTTCTGTAAAGTAATTTTTGGTTAAGATGAAAGAACACTTAAGTGGAATTGCTTTTCAACAAATAAATAGTTCTTCTGAACTGAGGGCACAGATACTGTGTCCATAATAACAGACTATCCAGTCATTCAAAATACATCAGAGAGATGTGTTATACAATCTGAAGAACTGGAGTCTTGGAACCAACATCAGTGTTTGCAGTATTCCTCCTTGTAACAAATCTTAGAAAAGTCATATTCTATTATAGTTCATATATATATATATATATATATATATATATATATATATAATATTGATTTGTTTGTTTTTGTTTTGTTTTATTTTTGGTACCAAGGATTGAACCAAGGGGCACATAACCATTGAGCCACATTCAAAATTTTTAATTTTGAAACTGGATCTTGCTTATTTGCTGAGTCTGGTTTTAAATTTATGATACTCCTGCCTCAGCTTTCCAAACTGCTGGGATTACAGATGTGTATCACCATGCCCAGGCAGTAATGTTTTTTAAAAATATTGATTAAGGGCTCTAGGGATATAGCTCAGTGATAGAGCACTTTCCTAGTGCTAAATAAATAAATAAATAAATAAATAAATAAATAAAATATATTTATATATGCACATATATATTTATTCATAATGCATATATGTATATTTATAAGAATATGTAATATATCATGTTTATTATATTATAATATTTTATGTTGTATGTATTATATGGTGATATATAAAACCCTAACAAATATATATATGGATCAATTTTATATCCAAGTATTATAGATATTGGAAATATAAAACATAAATTTCTACTCACATGGAGACTATATGCTAAAAGTTAAAGATGTAAAAAACAAGGTAGGAAATACAATAATTTATGTTGTTAAAACATTATAAAGGAAACAAATAATGTCTTCATGAGCCTTAGTACTAAGGAGGCATGTTGTGGGAGAAGATCCATTTTAAATGTGAATCTCAGGATATATTGGAATTTATGAATGAGACAGTTTTTGATTCTTCAACGAGACCTTTGCTTTTTTTCCCTCTAACCTCTAAACTGCTCTTGTTTCAAAGCTAAATGTGTTTAGGTTGGGGCTTTTTTTTTGCTGTGAAATGGGGAGAAACCCTAATTATATACTAATGAATGTACTTCAAATTAATTTATTTATGAAAATCTGTATTTAGGGTAAAAATGGGAGTTCATAACCCACTTGAATCTAATGTATGAAATATGATATGTCAAGAGCTTTGTAATGTTTTGAACAACCAATAAAAAAAAAGTGAAAAAAAAAAACAATTTTTTCATGGAAAGGTATTTGTAGCTACTCCCTGTCTCTCATTTTAAAATATAGATAAAAATTCTGTGCTACAGGAAAAATATATAAGACACTAACAACATTGCTTAAGCCAAAAACAGAATTACCACAATAAGAGTAGTCCAAACATACCTTTTGCTGAAACTTATCTGCATAATTGTTTGACTCATAAGTAATGCTTGAACTCAATATACATCTCTGAATAAAAAAGAAGTCTCGGGCACATTTCTAATACAGATTAGACCTTCAATAATTGTTGAAATGAATGATCACATGATTAAGTAAATGAATAGATGAAACAGATGAATAGATGTGTCAAATCATGTATTTGACCAAATTTCTTTTAACATTGTGATTGACTTTCATATTTGAATATATATGACAAATTTTCATATTTATCAGACTGGGAATAACAAATCCCCATTCTAGAAGACACATAAAAATATAATAGGTGTATAAAGTAGTAGGAGTGGTTTCAGAAATTATTATTTTATTTTATTTTTGTATTTAGTTAATTTTGAAAATCTAAATAATTTTAAAAGTGGATTCAAGTTATGTACACATCCAGGAGGAATGAAAACATGCATCTACACAAAATCTTAATTAAGAATCAATAAATGGGATTGAATCAAACTAAAAAGTTTCCTCATAGCAAAGGAAGAAATCGAGAACATAACGAGAGAGCCTACAGAATGACATAAAATCTTTGACACCTGCACCTCAGAAAAAGCATTAATCTCCAGGATATATAAAGAACTCAAAAAACCTAACACTAGAAAATGAAAACAACCCAATCAATAAATGGCAAAGGAAATGAACAGGCATGTCACAGAAGAATAAATATGATCAATCTACAAATACATGAAAAAATGTTCACCAACACTAGCAATTAAGGAAATGCACATTAAAACTACAACCACTACAACAAGATTTCATCTCACTTCAGAATGACATTGATCAAGAATATATGTAACAACAAATATTGGTGAAGATGTGGGGGGGAAAGATACATTGCTGGTGCAGCTGCAAATTTATGCAACCACTCTGAAAAGAAGTATGGAGAGTCCTTAGAAAACTTGGAATAGAATCACCATTTGGCCCAGATATCCCACTCCTTGGCATATACCCAAAGGACTTAAAATCAGCATAGTGTAGTGACACAGCCACATCAATGTTCATAGCTCAATTCACAATAACTAAACTACAGAACCAACCTAGGTGCCTTTCAACAGATTAATGGATAAAGAAAATATGGTATATATACACTCATTCATAAAGAAGACTGAAATTATGGTGTTTTCCAGTAAATGAATAGAACTGGAGACCATCGTGCTAAGTGAAATAAATCAATCCCCAAAACCAAAGGCTGAGTATTCTCTCTGATATACAGATGCGGAATCACAATAGGCAGGGAGGTATGAAGGACTTGAGGTTCCCTGGAATGGAGGGGGGAAGTGGGGGGAAGGGAGGAGGTAGAAATAGGAAAGAGTAGAATAAATCAGAAATAACCTTTCTATGTTTATATTTGAAAACATGACCAGTGTAACTCTACATCATGTACAACCACAAGAATGAGAAGTTGTACTCCATGTATTTATGACATGCCAAAATGCATTCCACTGTCATGCACAACTAAATATAACAAATAAAAAAGCTTGATTACATGAATGTTCAATAGCAGCATTATTCAAAATATCAAAAAAGTGGAAACTACCCAAATGTCTACCAACTGCAGAATGAGTAAACAAACTGTAGTATATCCATCTAATGGAATATTATTATTCATCCATAAGAAGGGATGAAATACTGACATAAGCAACAACATGGAAGACACCTGAAAATGTTATATTAAATGGAAGTAGTGAGCCACAAGACCTTAAATATTTTATAATTTCTTTTATAAAAATTTCCAAAGAAGGAAAATCCAGAGATATAAAGTAGATTAGGGTTTGCCTACAGGTGGAAGGGAAGTAAATGTGATGCGATCACTAATACGATAATGAAAATGTTCTGATATTAGATTGTAGTGATTATGGTATAATTCTTTAAATATAGAGAAAGTATCAAATTTTGTACTTGGGGCACATGTAAGGTGTGTGAAATATAAATCAGTATAGCAGTTAAAAATCAAAAAGTGGATATAAGATTTTATGATTATTAGAAGGTATTTCGCTTTGTTTTGTGTTGTTTGAAAAACATTATTTGGGAAAACCATATGCTCTATAAAAATGAAGAAAATAAGATGGCACTTCAGAGGACTATATTGAAAATAAATAAGCATTTGACAAAATGATTTATGTCCTCTTATCGTGACTTCTTATTTTTCCATTCCATTGAGAACTCAGGAGGAATAGAAATATATTAAATAATTCAGGCTTTATATTCCAGAATATATTTTCATTTTAGGAATCACCTTGTCTCTGAAAGATTTAATTTTTTATCTCACTGTTATTTCTTTTATTTCAAAGAGCATCTAGCTATGTTGCCCAAGTGGGCTCAAGAAACCTCTTGCCTCATCTTCCAAGTAATTTATAATTCTCTAAATCTAAGCATTATAGGATTTTTTTCCCTAAAAGTCATTTCCCAATGTAATGAAATATAAATTAAAGTTGATTATGCCAAATTGTTAGCTGATTTTAGATACATGCCAAATGAGCTCATAAATTTATTTTATTTTATTTTACTTGTGGTTGGGCATAATATCTTTATTTAATTAGTTAATTTATTTATATGTGGTACTGAGGATTGAACCCAATGCCTCATGCATGTGAGGCAAGTGCTCTACTACTGAGCCACAGCCCCTGCCCGAAATATGATTTTTAAAGTATTTTATTTTAATTACTTAATTAATATAGTTTTTGAGTTGGGGGTCTCACTCTTTTGCCTGGGTTGCTCTCAAACTCTTGGGCCTCCCATGAAATGTGATTTAATATTTCAAAGTACATATCTATAATATATTCAATGAAGGATATTAATATCAATATGTAGGAATGGAGATAAAATTTACTTCTGAGAACCTGTCAGCAGTAGTTTATAACCTAATTCAGAAATATTTGTTGAAAAAGTATTTACATTGAGTACTCACTGAGAATTACATACTGATCTTATACTGAGTAGAAAGACGAATAAGACATAACTCCCACTTTAAAAAACATTATTTATATACTTTCAAATATAGCTCTTGAAACCTCTCACTCTAATTAGAAGATCAAAAGTTACTATTAGGACTAAGACTAAACTAGAATATAAATGAATGAAGCTATAATATAATCAGTCATATCATCACATACTTGAAGAAAGATTTGGTGGAAGAAAGGTAGATAAGAGAAACTAGAAACCAGAATGTATAGCTTTTATTGACATGACACTATATCTTCCTAACCCCAGTGTTTTGCAGAACCCACTCTATTATGGCTTAATTATCTATAATAATAAATTAACTATAATAATTAAATTTTCTGTAACAGGGATAAATTTTCTTTCAAGTGTAACATCTTTTGTTCTCATTTACTAATCTTTATCATCTGATTACTAATTCTGTTGGAAAATATACCTTGATGGTGGGATTTTTGTAACCTTTGTATGGCAATGTGATGACCATAAAGACATCTTCCTAACAAAAAGTAATCAATTATCATTCTTATATATACATTGATCTTTGTTACATTTAGTCAATGTAATCTATCATTTTAAATTCCCTTCTACTGGAAACCATAACAATTCTTATCAGACAAAAAAATCAGTATTCTAGTTCTTCCAAACATATATCAAGTTTATTGGATTTCTATGAAACAACTGTTACATAAGGAAGTTCTGTCTTGTCATACATTTCCCTTCACAGACTTCTGTGTCTCTTTTGCAAGCTCAAATTATTGAACTTCAGAGAGATCTAAAGAAGAGCAACACAACTGGTTAAAATTTGAATAATAAATGGTACATTTGAAAATGTAGGTCTGTAGACACTGTAAAGGAGATTTTTTTTTATTTACAAGGATAAGTCAAAATGCATATTTCACAAGTAGATTTTGGTAGAAGGGCTGGAGTTCATATATGGCTACAAAATTATGTCAGCAGTACCCATACATTGCTGGTGGGACTGCAAATTTTTGCAACCAATCTGTAAAGTAGTATGGAGATTACTTAGAAAACTTGGAATGGAATCACCATTTGACTCAGCTATCCCTCTTCTCAGACTATTCCCAAAGGACTTAAAAACAGCATACTGGGCTGGGGATGTGGCTCAAGCGGTAGCGCGCTCACCTGGCATGTGTGCGGCCCGGGTTCGATCCTCAGCACCACATACCAACAAAGATGTTGTGTCCGCCGAGAACTAAAAAATAAATATTAAAAATTCTCTCTCTCTCTCTCTCTCTCTCCCCTCTCTCACTCTCAAAAAAAAAAAAAAAACAGCATACTACAGTGACACAGCCATGTCAAATTTTATAGCTGCACAATTTACAATATCCAAACTGTGGAACCAACTTACATGTCCTTCAATAGCTGAATGGATAAAGAAACTGTGATATATACACAATGGAATATTACTCAGCATTAAAAGAGAATTAAATTATGGCATTTGCAGGTAAATGAATGGAGTTAGAGAATATCACGCTAAGTGAAGTAAGCCAATCCCAAAAAAACCAAAGACCAAATGTACTTTCTTATTAGTGGATACTGATCCATAATGGGGTTGGGGTGGGGAGCATGAAGGAATTTTGATTGGGCCAAGAGGAGAGATGGGTGGGGATAGGGCTGGAAAAGAAAGATGGGGGAATGAGATGGACATCATTACCCTAGGTACATGTATAAAGACATGAATGGTTGACTCTACTTTGTGTACAACCAGAAAAATTAAAAGTTGTGCTTCATTTGTGTACAATGAATCAAAAAGCTTTCTGCTGTCAGGGATAACTGATTAGAACTAATAAAAAAGGTGCCAGCAATCTATGTCTCGTTTCTGAGCTAGCTATTTAAACTAATTATTTCAGAGCTAGTAGTAAAACTCCAATGGATATGTTCAGATGAATCAATACAAAAGGATACCATATAAGACATGACTTGTATAAAATATGACCTATTTTAAGTGTGATTTGTTTTGTAATACCTTGCAATGGGAAGAAATTGGACCAAATGATTTCAAAGGATATGTGTACTTCTACAACTATATGTTTTGATTAGAATAAAAAAGAGATACTCTACAATTTTTTTAAATTGACATTAAGAAGTTAGTAAAATGAATGAGTTGAATTTAACCTCATTCATTTTACTTGTTGGGGTAAATACTAATAAGTGCCTAGAAAAGCTTGCAGTAAGATAAGAAGGACTCCACAGAATGTGATAATAAAGGAAATGGAGAGGGAAAGCTTGTTGAGAACCACAGCCAAAGGCGGCCCCAGCAAACTTCCAGCTGCCAGCAACATCTAGCTGATTTGCTCCTCTGCGGTGATGTTCATTGGGCTGCTTCCCTGCCCTTTCAGACCACGGAGCTGCTCATTGGGGGACTTCTTTGGCTCCACCCATGTGACCCAGCCAATCGGCCTCAAGAGCAGGAGGATATGGGGAGGGGGTGAGGCTTGTGTTGGGGTGAGAGGCTTGTGGGAAGCCGGTGGTGGCAGTTGGGCTCTGAGGGGTTTTTTCCTGAGGAGCTGTTTTGTTTGGCGTGTGTAGTTCTAAAAATAAAGTTAGTTTCTTTTGACAAGTGGCTCCTGAATTGTGCCCAGTCAGACTGCGGCATTTGGTGGCTCGCACGGGGAGCGACTGAGGGTAAGTAAACTGCTCGCCCCTGAGGGCAGGACGAGAGGATGGGTAGCCATTTTAAGATTCCTCTTTTGTTTTGCTTCACTTTTGTTTAAGTTGCCTGTCCCTGGAGATGAGTGAGACGGAAGAAAAACTGCTCACATCTGAGGAACAGATAGGGAGAAAGGCTATAATGATTTTTTTTTTAAAGAGAGAGTGAGAGAGGAGAGAGAGTGAGAGAGAGAGAGAATTTTTAATATTTATATTTTAGTTCTCGGCGGACACAACATCTTTGTTGGTATGTGGTGCTGAGGATTGAACCCGGGCCGCACGCATTCCAGGCGAGCGCACTACTGCTTGAGCCACATCCCCAGCCCTATAATGATTTTTTGTTGTTCCATTTTTATTTCATTCTATCTCGGTTTTGTTTGGTGTTATCTTGTTGGGATGTATTATAGTAGAAATATGGGATCAGAAATTAGTAAAAAACAGACCAAAAGAGTGTTAAGTAAATTGTTAGAGGAAGGAGGCATCCCAGTAAAATCAAGAGCAGTCAGGGCATATGTTGATACAATACAAAAATGTAGCCCATGGCTTTTTAAGGAGGAGTTGTTAAATATCTCACAATGGAACCATCATGGTGAAGATTTAAAAAGAATAGAAAAGAAAAGCCCAGGGACTCTGCCAGTTGGCATGTTGCCATTGTGGACGTTCATATCTTGTTTGCTTAGTCCAAAGCCTTCAGTTCAGACAATGGTAGAGGAAGGAGAAGACATATTGATTCAAGTAAAAGAGAAGGTCTCTTGAGCTAGTCAGACAGAGGAAAACATTCAAGTAAAAGAGGAGGTCTCTCGAGCTAGTCAGACAGAGGAAAAGATTCAAGTAAAAGAGAAGGTCTCTCGAGCTAGTCAGACAGAGGAAAACATTCAAGTAAAAGAGGAGGTCTCTCGAGCTAGTCAGACAGAGGAAAAGATTCAAGTAAAAGAGAAGGTCTATTGAACTAGTCAGACAGAGAAAAAGATTCAAGCAAAAGAGAAGGTCTCTCGAACTAGTCAGACAGAGGAAGGAAGTTTAGAGCACAAAAAGCCATCAGGGGGAAAGTTACAAAAGGAGACTGCTACTAACACCTTTCTATCAGCAGAGGATGTAAATGTCCAACTAACAAGGCCACCTCCATATGCTGGGAGGGCCCCAACCCCCAAAGTTGATAGTTGGGATCCTGAGACAGGATCTCAAGTATTAACATGCCCTGTATTTGAGGTAGGAAGGCAGCGAATTTACCATGCTTTAAATTTCAAAACAGTGAAGGAGCTAAAAGAGGCTGTAACAACCTATGGTCCTCAAGCACCCTTCACTGTAAGCTTGGTCGAATGCATTAACAACTTGAACATGACACCAGCAGATTGGGCTAATATGTGTAAAGCTGTGCTAAATGGAGGACAATACCTGTTATGGAAGGTTGCCAATGAGGAATTTTGCAAGGAGACGGCTAGGCGAAATGCAGCAGCTGGTTATCCTCAGAGAAATCTAGATATGTTGTTAGGAAAGGGACCTTATGAGGATCAGCAGCAACAAATTCCATATGATCCTGGCGTATACTCACAAATTGCTGTAGAGGCGATTAGGGCATGGAAAACTTTACAAGGACATGGAGGTTTACAAGGTCAATTATCTAAGATAATACAAGGAGCTAATGAACCTTACGCTGAATTTGTAGATAGGCTTATTCAAACAGCTACCAGAGTTTTGGGGAATACAGAACAAGCAATGCCATTAATAAAACAACTGGCTTATGACCAAGCAAATCGTTGGTGCAGAGATATCATTAGACCATGGAAACATGAAGATTTAAACACATATATTAAATTATGTAGAGACATTAATGAACAAGAGCAAGTCATGGCAGCTGCAGTAAAACAGGCTTTAGATGCCAGAGACATTAATGAACAAGGGCAAATTGTGGCAGCTGCAGTAAAACAGGCTTTAGATTCCAGGCCAAGAACATGCTACAGATGTGAACAAACAGGACATTTTAAAAGAAATTTCCCCATAGGAGGAGGGCTTAACAAAACTAGGTATCAAAGGAGTAGAATACCGGGTATTTGCCCACGATGCCGTAGAGGGAGACATTGGGCTAATGAATGCTATTCTCAAACCACCATAGAGGGTAATCCATTATCAAAAAATGAACAAGGACAAGGTGTTTATCCACAATATCATGGAGAAAGGCATTGGGCTCCATTGCCAAAAAATGGACAGGGGGCCCCAATGCTCCAGGGCCCCAAACTACAAATATACGGAGCACTGGAGGAACCCAGCAACCCCATCAGGGTAGTGCCCAGGACACATTGTCTATCAGATCCCTCATCAGACAAACCAGAGGGAGCATAGGGTTGGACATCTGCACCTCCGCCAGATCAGTACTAACTCCAGAGATGGGAGTTCAAATCATTCCCACAGGGGTAAAAGGACCTCTTCCCAAAGGAACAGTAGGCTTATTATTGGGACACAGCTCTTCTACTCTAAAAGGACTTATGATAAGTCCTGGTGTAATTGATCCCGATTATGAAGGTGAAATAAAAATTATAGCCAGTTCTCCAAAGGGTATATTGGTAATTTCAACAGGAGATAGAATAGCACAGTTACTAATAATACCAAGCCTACATGATAAATTTTCCAGTCGTGCTGTAGAAAGAGGTTCCAAGGGATTAGGCTCCACAAGTGTAGATTGGGCTATGCTTTCTTTAAATTTAGATTCTCGCCCCATGCTAAAACTAAATATTCAAGGACATGAATTTAATGGGCTACTGGATACAGGTGCAGACCTTAGCATCATCTCTCATCAAGAATGGCCAAAACATTGGCCATTACAACAAGCCACTCAAACACTTCGAGGGCTAGGAGTGGTGACTAATCCCCATAGAAGTGCAATGGTATTAGATTGGAAGGATCCTGAAGGATGTGAAGGAACTATACAGCCATATGTATTGGATCATCTTCCCGTAAATTTATGGGGACGAGATGTCCTAGATCAATTAGGTTTGACATTAACAAATAACATCAACCAAAATGCACCCACTATTATGACTAGACAAGGTTTTAGGAAAGGAAAAAGATTAGAAAAACAAGAACAAGGTATAGCAGCACCAATACAAATAGATCAAGGAACAGACAGACATGGGTTGGATTTTCAGAAAGGGCCACTGAGACAATACAAATTACTTGGAAATCAGAAAGACCAGTATGGGTTCCTCAGTGGCCCCTGACTAAAGAAAAGATACAAGCAGCTCATGATCTGGTCAAACAACAATTAGCGGAAGGACATATACAACCTTCTGTATCTCCCCATAATACTCCCATTTTTGTCATCAAAAAGAAATCTGGTAAATGGAGATTATTGCAAGATTTAAGAGCCATTAATAATGAGATGGTTATTATGGGACCTGCTCAATCGGGGATTCCTCAATTGTCTGCTTTGCCAAAAACTTGGTATGTTTTAGTTATAGATATTAAAGATTGTTTTTTTTTTTTTCAATTCCAATTCATCCTGAGGCTAGTCCACGTTTTGCATTTATTATCCCTGCACTGAATCATTAAGGTCCTGATCAGAGATATGAATGGAAAGTACTCCCTCATGGGATGGCTAACAGCCCAACTATGTGTCAAATTTATGTTAACAAAGTAATCCAGCCACTTAGAAATCAAAATTCTGAACTACAAATATTTCACTATATGGATGATGTATTATTAGCACACAAAGATAAAACCACATTGCTAGAATGTTATGCTACACTTACAAACTTATTAAAAAAATTATAATCTAGAGATAGCAATAGATAAAGTACAATTAAATTTTCCAATTAATGATTTAGGAGTTCTATTATCCTCAACCATGGTCCGTCCACCAAAAATTCAAATATGAGTAGATCAACTCAAATCACATAATGACTTTCAAAAGTTATTAGGAGACATAAATTGGATAAGGCCTTATCTAGGTATACCAACAGGAGAGTTAGGACCTTTATTTGATATCCTAAAAGGTAGATCAGATCCAAATTCACCCTGAATGTTAACACCTGAAGCAAGAAAGGCATTAAAAATCATTGAAACATATATGGAAAATATGCATTTGGATAGAATTGATATAAGTTTGCCTTTATTATTTATTGTACTACCAACAAAAAATATTCCTACAGGAGTATTTTGGCAAGAAGGTCCATTATTATGGATACATTTATCTTATTCTCCTAACACTATTCTTACTAGGTATCCTGAGGCTGTAGGACAATTAATACTCAAAGGAATAAAAGCAGCAAAGGGAGTGTTTGGAATTTCTCCCAATAAAATTATTACTCCATATACTATGAATCAAATTGATGAGTTAGCTAATGAGTTAAAGACTTGGGCAATAATCATGTGCAAATCTAATGTTTCATTTGATAACCACTTACCATCTAATCCTTTATTGTCTTTTTGGTCATTGAATCCTGTAATTTTTCCAAAAATGACAAAAAAACACCTATCATGAATGCTCCAAATATATTCAGTGATGGGTCAAATAATGGTACAGCAGCAATAATTACACCTGATCAAACTTTTACATTTTTAGTACCCAAACAATCAGCTCAAAAGGTAGAGCTTAATGCAGTATTACAAGCTTTTGTGATGTTTAAAGATTCTGTATTTAATTTATTTTCTGATAGTCAGTATATAGTTAATGCTATAGTATCCCTTGAAGATGCTGGTAGGATTTCCCCTTCCTCTACTGTTTTCTCTTTGCTTTCCACTATACAAAGTCTAATCTGGGATAGAAAAGATCAATTCTTTACAGGACATATCAGGGCACATACAGGATTGCCTGGAGCCCTTAGTTTGGGCAATGATTTAGCAGATAAAACTACACATGACATACATATTTTCTCTACACCAGAAGAAGCTATAAAGTTTCATAAAAGTTTCCATGTCAATGCTAATACTTTACAAAAGTGTTTTAAAATAACTAAGGAACAAGCTAGACAAATAATAAAACAATGTCAAAATTGTGTAACCTTTTTACCACAAGTTAATCTTGGAGTCAATCCTAGAGGATTGATACCTAACCATATTTGGCAGATGGACATCACACACTTGCCAGAATTTGGAAAATTAAAATATTTGCATGTTACAGTTGATACTTCTTCTGGATTTTTGATGGGCTCCTTTCATGCCGGAGAAAAAACTAAAGATGTTATAGCTCATTGCTTACAAAATTTTGCCACTGTGGGTGTTCCAAAACAGTTAAAAACAGATAATGCCCCTGGTTATACTTCTACCTCTTTTAAACAATTTTGTTCATCATTTGGCATTACTCATATAACAGGAATCCCATACAATCCACAGGGACAAGGCATAGTTGAAAGAGCTCATCAAAGTATTAAAATGTACTTATTAAAGCAAAAAGAAGGAATTGGGAAGGGGTATATATTCCCCAAAGATAAACTTAAAATAACCCTTTTTACTCTACACTTTTAAAATTTGGATTCATCAGGGCTTAGTGCTGCAGAAAGGCATATGTGTCCAAAAAATGTACATAAGCCCAGGGTACTTTGGAAGGATATTCTAACAGGACAATGGAAAGGTCCTGACCCAGTAATTGTCTGGAGTCTGAGGTCTGTTTGTTTGTTTCCACAGGGAGAACAGCAGCCGATTTGGATTCCAGAGAGATTAACTAAAGCGATTTCTACAGACCAAAAAGAAGATGATTTGGCTCAAATCCATAACAGCTGATATCCAGAACTCCAGTTTGGCTATTCTTACATCTGCGACAGAACCAGGATGCTTTTTACAATATCTATTTTATTATTGCCCTTTCCCATATCATGAAGTTCTATTTTGTTTTTTGAGCTCATACAGACCTAGGTTAATGTTTTGCTGATCAGTTCTATTTTTTTGACTATAGAGTTTTTAAACATTTCAATGGAGATTTCACCTGTAAAAAGTTATAAGGCCTTTACTATTATGTTATGTGTTGTATGTATTATATTATGTGTGCACACTTGTGTTTTGTGTTATATGTTTTAATGTACATATGTCCATATATAATATATGATGAGCGCTCATGAAAAAATGGATCCAAATATTTTTTTTAAATGGTTTAATTTAAATTGGGTAAACAACTGTTAAGGATTGTTTTAATATGTAAACAAAAAAGGAGGTTAACAGATCTGTTTGTTTACTTTCACCTTTCCTTTTCATTACATTTAATAATTCTCTTCAAGATAATGTAAATTGTTAAGAAAATTGTTTTCTTTTAGTGCCTTCTGGAATGTACACAATTTTTTCTTTAACCATTATTGCCAGAATTCCTATCTTCATCCCATTGCCGGTGAAGACAATGTAAATTGTTAAGAAAATTGTTTTGTTTTAGTGCCTTCTGGAATGTTACACAATTTTTTCCTTAGCCATTATTGCCAGAATTCCTATCTTCATCCCAGTGCCAGTGAAGACAAAGATAAAACTAATCTACAGCTTCTGCAATAGCCATCACTGAACTGCTTGCAGAACTTGCCTAGACTATGTGTCACTTGTATGCATTGTGAACTCACTTGTATGCATAGTGAACTATCTGTTGGTGCAGCGACTTGTGGTAGTGTTGGAGTATTTTTGCTGATGTCATCAGTGGTACAAATTTTCCAAAAAGAGCCGTCAATTGGCTTGGTGTATCTTCCTCCCTTCTGCTTGTCATGATTGTTCAGCTAAAATTTGGGGGCCAACAGAGGTGAGGCAAAGAACCTCACCCCCCCCCCCCCGCTGGTACAAAGACCTCTCCACAGGTGTGGCTTTATACTGGACCGGTAGTCAGTGACAGGTAAGATCCAATTACAATGGTACCAACCTAAGACAGGAGGCTGATGCCCTGAGGTCAGCTCGTCCGATGACGGGTAAGGACCATATGTAGTATTGGACAACCTAAGGCAGGCACGGTCCCTAAGCCACATGCTTGTTATTTAAACAGAGAGGGGGAGATGTTGAGAGCCACAGCCAAAGGTGGCCCCAGCAAACTTCCAGCTGCCAGCAACATCTAGCTGATTGGCTCCTCTGTGTTGATGTTCATTGGGCTGCTTCCCTGCCCTTTCAGACCACGGAGCTGCTCATTGGGGGACTTCTTTGGCTCCGCCCATGCGACCCAGCTAATCCGCCTCAAGAGCAGGAAGATATGGGGAGGGGGTGAGGCTTGTGTTGGGGTGAGAGGCTTGTGGGAAACCAGTGGTGGCAGTTGGGCTCTGAGGGTTTTTTCCTGAAGAGCTGTTTTGTTTGGCTTGTGTAGTTCTAAAAATAAAGTTAGTTTCTTTTGACAAGTGGCTCCTGAATTGTGCCCAGCCAGACTGCGGCAAAAGCTGACTACTTCCCTTCCTCCAACCTTTAGGTGAGGATCAAATCAGAGTGATTATGGTAGTAAAGTAAAAGAGAATACTCAGAAAACATCTGAAGAACTCCCTAGTGCAGTGGGCATTCAATCTATCATATATATTTCCTCTGGTTATAGGCAACTTGAAGCTCTCCCTTGTATCCTGGTCTGCCACTGCTGTGGAGTTCATGAGTAATAAAATGTCAAAAAACTCTTCACTGAATTCTCCAAGTTCTTTCTTTGGAACCAAATGATATGCTGGGGCTTTTGCAGCCCTGGGGCCAATCATGTGTTAATTAATTTTTTGTTGTTTTAATAAGATCCTAAATGTTTAGCAATAGGAAGGAGAGATTGTGAATAATTCCATTCTTAAGACCAAGAATTGGCTAAATATATGTGAAATGATTATTTTTATATGTTAGCTGAGCATGGAGTGCACATACATTTGGTCAAACATTATTTTGGATGCATATCTGAAAAACATTTTTGGCTGAGATTAACATTTCACTTGGTAAACTACATAAAGCAGATTTTCCTCCCCAAGGTAGGTAAGTCTCATTCAAACAATGAAAGAACTAAGTAGGGAAAAATAGCTGAGTAACAAGGGACTCCTCCTGCCTGACTGTGAGCTGGGACTTTGGTCTTTTCCTGCAGTTGAATTTGAACTGAAAAACTGGCTCTTCTTGAGTCTCAAACCTTGAAACTCACACCCTTGAATCTCCTGGTTCTGAGGTCTTTAGACTTGGATTGAAGATTATATATCAACTTTTTTCATTCTAAGGCCTTTGGACTCAGACAGGAACTCAGAACAATGGCTCTCTTGGGTTTGCAGTTTGCTGAATATAGGTCTTGGAATTTTTCAGACTCTATTACTGCATGAGCAATTGCTTATAATAAACCTCTTTATATATGTGTGAGAATATATTGGTTCTGTTTCTCAGAAGAACAATTTCTATACAAATGTTGACTTCGAAAATTGTTCTATATGAACAAAAATTTATGGATTTTTCTGAATTGGTTTTAATGATTCTGAAATTGGCTCTTTAATCTGATTGCATTTTAAAATTATACCAACTCTATTTCTAGTAGTAAAGAGAGTGCCGATAGGGCATACTTTAATTTAGCCATGAAGCTAAATTAATGAGCTTTTTTTTCACTATGACCAAAATACCCTGTCATAACAACTTAGAGGAGGAAAAAAATTATTTTGGCTCATGGTTTCAGAGTTTTGACATTTAGTAGTATATTCCAGATCCAAACCATAATAGGAGATAAACAAAGTACCTCAATGGGTTATATCTAATCAACCACTTAGAAGATTCGCAGAGCTGAATAACTATGCATACAATATATTCAAATGTTTTAGAAAATTATGTATATAATGAGATCAACTGGTTGTTTTTAATGTCACTAGACAAAGTACAGAATTAAAAGGATGAATTCAGGAATTTAAATTCCCTTTTAAAATGCCACACAAATTATCTGAAATGTTCCATGTGTGCCCTGAAGTTATCTCCTGCAGTTTAGGGCTGAGGTTGTTGCAAATCAAAGGCAGAATCTCATCCTGTGACAGGCTGAATTATAATGAAAATTGAACTTCCAGCTTTGTAGAGCGTCTACTGTTAAGTTGAAGACATTAATTGAAAAGGAATAGGATCATGAAAGTTGTAATATCTAAACAACCAAGAACTTGGATAAAGCTGGGACATTGAGACTTTAAATTCTGAGGAGTGTTTTTACCAGTGGAAGAAGTCCCTCTAGACTTAGTATGAATGGCCTCAGCATACCCAGTGACAGTGGCCTCTCTAGCCTCAGGAAGAGAAGGGTGGCCTCTTTTCTACCCCTGTCTTAGAGGATTAATTGTCATTGTTTGAGGAAATAGTAATATCATTCCCTGATACTTCTCTGTGCTGTCTTTTAAGATTACACTAAATATCATTAGAATCAATACTCCACCTCACTTTGCTTTCATATCTATTATACACACAATAATGTATAATATTATTTTATAAAATGGGTGCTCAATTGCCAAAGAAAAGGTGAGTATTGTTACCATAATGAACAACAAAGTGAAAACGATGGTTAGAATTGACTGACTCCTGCAAATATAATGGCTTGTTTGACTAGTTGATCATGATGTTCCTAGAAGTGCAATAGATAGGAAATGTACTAAATTATTGATCTGTATAGCAAAAAGTTTCAGCAGGCTCCTATAGATGAACTGTAACCAAAGATGAAGTGACCTACATTTTTTAGAAAAAAATATTCAAGTTTTCTAATTTATTCAAACAGAACTTGGGGACTGTGAATGGTATGGGGTAATGATCAAAGAACATATAACGGAATCAGGTAGAATTTAGTGATATGAGCTCAACAACAGAGATTTTTTCTATCTAATATTTAGTTCAGGAAGCTAGAAATGGCTTTAACAGTTTGGTTGGCAAACACGTGACCCAGGGTGAGTTAGCTGGAAATGCTGAACTTGCCTTTGTTTAATGTACAGGAAAAATTATAAAGCTTGGGAAATTTGAATGATAGAATGTATTTATCATTTAAAGTTTACCTTGACTACACTGAGAAGATCCAGAAGACATACCTTTCACCAATATTGTGAGAAGTAAATTTTCAAGGGTAGCCCTGGTACCTTTGAAGAACTCTGTGATTGCTCTTTTCTATGGACCAGACTTTACAGTGGAAACAGTATATACTTAATAGGAAAATGTAAGTACAATCAGAATGATTGGATCCTAGAAAGGCAGAAGAAAAATGGATGCTCAATTGCCAAAGAAATGGTGAGTATTGTTTCCATAATGAACAACAGAGTCAAAACAGTGGTCAGAATTGTCTGACTCCTGCAAATATAATGGTTTGTTTGACTAGTTGATCATGCTGTTCATAGAAGTACAATAGATAGGAAATATACTAAATTATTTGATCTGCATAACAAAATGTTCTAGATCAAATGAATACAAATCTAACCTGAATTAAAAAATGGAGAGTAAAAAAAATGATCCATTCCTAGCACTATAAGTGATGCTTAGTCTCAGGGGATCCAAGTTTGAGCCCAAATTCTTTTGAGTACAATTCTTTCTTGAGATGGCATAAAGATTTAAGTCAATTCCCCAAACATACTTTCATTTATACAGGCCAAGATACAGATTTTTTTTTGGTATATGTGTGTATAATATTTGACTAATGGAGTTGATTTAGACATTGATACAGAAGGTATCTCAAAAGCTTTTAAACAAAATATATCAACTCTGACTAACAGGTATAGGGACACCAAAAAAAAAAAATAGAGAAACTTTTGAAACTCCAAACTTCTAGGTACATAGAATAGACCCAGAATGTTACTTAGCTGCAAACTGCCTGAATTTTAATTGTTGAAAATTACTGATAAGATATAGAACTGAGCCCTATTCATGCCCCTGACAATATTTATGCCTCAAACATCAGAATTGCTCGACTAGTAACTGACACATGCATCCCACTTACCCCTTCCTTTTAAATGCATTTTTATTTTTAATTGGTACATAGTAATTATACATATGTATGGGGTGCAGTGTGACATTTCAACACATGTCTAAATGTATATAACATATAATGCATACATTACACTTAGGGTGGTAGGCATAGCTGTCAACTCAGACATATAATCTTCTTTGTAATGGGAAGATTTAAAATCCTCTCTGCTAGTTCTGTTTGAAATATTTAATTAATTGTTGTCAACCACAGTTATCCTACTATGTTATAGAACATTCCTGGTTATCCATCCTATAAATACCCTGGAACTCATCAACCATCTTCTCTCCATCCCTTCTGTCCTCCTCCCAGTCTCTATATACTCCCTTTTTGAATGAATGAGTCTAGGGTGTTCCATCATAGTATTCTTCATGTGTTTTCTGGGAAGGCAACACATTGTTTCTGAAATTCATAGTTCTTCAGAGTAAGTGGAACTGAGCCCAAGGAGAAATAGCTTCATCTGCCCTTGGACATGATTTTATATGAGATCCAGTCCTCAAGCAATATCCTGATGCTGTAATAGGATAAGTCTATAAGCTGAGAGTCTCAGGAAAGAATGAGCATATTTTGGGTGTGAGAGAAATGTCAACGTAAGTGACCTAAACGCACACTGTGGTAGTTTTAAACATGGATTCAAAAGTCTTTGGTTCTTCCTTTATGGAGTTGTAGGGGCCATTGTATTTCTCTTTGAAATTAGTTAGGTTCATGAGTGCTTCATTATACTGAAGGTAGCTGATGTAAGGCATAATGATATGAATAGCTCCTAAAAGGCCATGCAGTTTATACCTTGGCTAATGGGTGGCTGATCACTATGAGGTTGCTGAGCTGCAGAGACCATCTGTATGCACTCTGGTTGACAGTTCTAACTGAACACAGCCTTCCATCTGTTCCCACCAGGGCACCTGATATATCAGTGAAGCCTCTCGGTTGAATAAGTGCATCTCTCCATGTGGGGAAATAACAGGAAGTGACCTTCATCCATATTGCACACAAGACTTGCCTAGCCAAGTCCTGTCTGAATAATTAACTCAGGAAATTATGAGATATCATGTGTGTTTTTTGAAACCAACAAGTTTTGGGGTCAATTTTTATGTAGTCATAGAGAAGTAGGGACACTTACTAAAGTTTCTTAAACATTTAGCAAATACTTTAAGCATATTAGGAACCTTAGTGTGGAGATTATGACAGGTAAAACACTGAACTGAGTAAAACGGGAGATACTACTGGTTTCAGCCAAAAACAAAAGTGGGGTGAGACTGGTACACCATTAAGAAAAAGTCACAAATGAAAAACCTCTTTCTTTAGAGGAACATTCCTTCAACAGGTATTTTCAGCAAGCTGTAGTATCTTCTCTACTCTTCATTGAGCTTCAAACTGGGAAGGATAAATTACAGAGAATCTATATTTTCTTTTAAAAAAACAACCTTTCCTCAAATAAATGTTTAAATTCTCTCTCTCTCTCTCTCTCTCTCTCTCTATATATATATATATATATATATATATATATATATTTATATATAAATACATATGTATATGTATTTATATATAAATATATAGGTATTTATATATATACATATATAAATACATATATATGTATTTATATATAAATATATAGGTATTTATATATATACATATATATGTATTTATATATATATATATATACACACACACATATATATATATATATATATATATATATATAGAGAGAGAGAGAGAGAGAGAGAGAGAGAGAGAGAGAATATAAAAGGCAAAGAGTGACAAACAATCAATTCCCACACTGGGACTGACGTTTACAGACCTAGAAATTCTTGAACATAAAGCTGAGTCTACTTTCAAAGGACCCAGGCACACTGACAGAAAAATTATGCTGTAAATATTCTTCCAGGCCTTCTCCATAGGGAACTACAGATTTTTTCCAGATAACTCTACATTGGGGAAAAGAAAATAATCAGAACTTTTAGGGAATACTGGACACTGGATCTGAACTGACACTGATTCCAAGAGATCCAAAATATCTCTAAAGTATATCAGTAAAAGGAAGGGACTATGGAAGTCAAGTGATAAATAGAATTTAGTCCAGGAGTATATTATAGTGGATACAGTGGCTTCCCGAATTTATTCTGGAATTATATCCCATTTCATGAATGCATAATTGCAATAGACATACTCAGCAGCTGACAGAATCCTCCTACTGCTCCTCTGACCTATAGAGCGAAGGTTAATTATAATAGGAAAGGCCAAGTGGACATCAATATAGTACAATAGGAATAATATATTAGTGGAAGGAACATGATGATTAGTACCACCACAATGGACTATAAGATGCAGTTCTCTTGATTTCCATCACATTACCATTCAGCCCACCTATATAGGTTGTGCATAGATAGAAGGAACTTAGATAATGACAGTGGGTTATTGTAAGTAAGTAGGTGGTAAATCCAATTGCAGCTGCCATACCAGGTTTTCTTCATTGTTTCAACAAATTAAAAACATCCCCTGGTACCTGATATGTAGCTATTGATCTGGAAGATACTTTTTTCTTGATACCTGTTAGAAAAGACCACTAGAAGCATCCACCTGGCACAGCCAGCAAAACATTTTCATTGTTCTATCTCAGATATATAATTCTTCACCTTTTTCAATAATACAGTTTTCATGGATCTTGTTCACCTTTTCTTTCTACAAGATAGCACACTGGCCCATTTTGTTGATTAAGTTATACTGAATGTACATAGTGATCAAGAAATAGTAACTATTCTAGATTTATTAATGAGAGGTTTGCATGTCAGAATATGGAAAACAAATACAACTAAAATCTAAGGGCCTTCTAGGTCAATGAAATTTCTAGGGATCAGTAGTATGGAGCATGTTTAGAGACGTTTTTCTAAGGTAAAGAAAAAACTGCTGCATTTGGAACTTCCTACATTCACAAAAATAGACATGATGCATAGTAGATCTAGATTTGGAAGGAAATGTACTTTGCATTTGAGTGTATTAATCTATCTACCAAGTGACATGAAAATGTGATAGTTTTATGTGGGGCCCAGAACAAGTCACTACACTAGGTCCAGACTCCTATACAAATTGCTCTGCCACTTGGATAGTATGATTCATATGGTGGTTGAATTTTACTAGCAGATAGGAATGCTATTTAGATGCTGGCAAGTACCTATAGGTGACTTACATTGCAAGGCTTTAGGATTTGGGAGCAAAATCTTGCCATTTTCTAAAGATAACTATTACTCTTGAGAAGCAACTCTTGGACTGTTGCCGGGCCTCAGTAGACACAGAACACTTAATCATGGGCTACATTATTACCATGTGACCTCAGCTTTCCATCATGAACTCAGCCATAAACTTATGTGTGTATGGCAGCACTCCCTCATTGAATGCAAGTGGTATATATGAGATTGGTCCAAGACATCTCTGAGTCATAAGTATTTTGCATGAAAAATTAAAATAAATGCTGAAGGTTTGTACTCTTGCTACACTGCCTTCTCTCTTCCAACTTAAACCTATGGATCATAGGGAGTTAGTTCCCTACAATCATTTGACAGAGGAAGAGAAGATGATTCTACAAGATGTGCATGAGCCACCAGAAAGTGAACAGCTCAAGCAATTTTCCCCTTTTCTGGCATATCACTAGAGAGCAACAGTAAAGAAAATCATCTCTGCAAAAACATGAGCATTGCATCTGGCTGTTCACTGTTCTTGGAAGGACAAATGTCCATAAATGTCATTATATACTCATTTATGGACTGTGGCCAATGGTTTGGCTGGGCAGTCAGGGAAATAAAGGAACAAGGTTGGAAAATTGATAGGAAAGAAATCTGGGGAAGAGGTATGTGGATAAACCTCTTTCAATGAGAAAAAAAGTGAAGATATATGTGTCCCATATGAATGTTCATCAAATGTTAATATACCAGAGAATAACTTTAATAATCCATTATGTAGAATGAACTATTGATATCAACCACTCTCCTTCCCTAGCCACTACTGTAACTGCTTAGTGGCAAAGGGGTCTAGTAAACAGGGATGTAGGTAATGCATGGTTTCAATAACAGTGATCTCCATTCACCAAGATTGAACCACCTATGGCCACTGCTGAGTGCCTAATCTTCCAGTAGCAGTGGACACCAATATTGAATATGCAATGTGGCTCCATTCCTTCAGAGTAATCAACCAAATACATGGTGACAGGTATAATACATTGAATTACTTTCATCATGGAGGGGTAGTAGTATGTTCTTAATGGAATAGACAATCTATGAATAGAGATATACCTTCTCTTCACTTAATGCTTTTGTCTGAATTCCCATCCATGAACTAACAGAATGCCTTATCCACCATCATGTTATTTCACAAATAATTGCTTCTCATCAATAAGCTTGCTTCACAATAAATGAAGTGCAACATGGGGCCTGTGATCATAACATTCATTGGTCTTACCATGTTCTGTACCATCTTGAAACATCAGGCCTGACAAAATGGTGGAATGGTCTTCTGATGACTCAGCAATAGAACCAGACATATGACAATACCTTACAGGGCCAGAGAAAGCTTCTCTAGAATTCTGTGTATGTTCTGAATCAGAGTCTAATATATGATTCTGTTTCTCTCATAGCCAGAATTCATGAGTCCAGGAATAAAGGGGTAGAAATGGAAGACTCACCACTCACTGTTACCTCTAGCTAACCAGTAACAAAATTTATGCTTTCAATTCCTGGGACATTATTCTCTAGAGGCTAAGTGTCTCAGTTCTCTTTGGAACTCCATGAGTCACAACAATGATTCCATCCAACTGGAGGGTAAGACTGCTTCTCGGTCACTTTGAGCTCCTCATGCCTCTGAATCAATAGGAAAACTGTATCATAGCCTACCTTAGTTGTTCTCAGAACACTTACATTAGCATATGGGTGGCAAACTCAATTAGTACAAAATGTATCATATATAAAGTTGAATATCTTGTGTAATTTGTTGAATACTATACTGAGTGAAAATCAGAATGGCTGTATAGATTATGCTTTTACACAATTGTAATGTTGAAAAATTATAAGAAAAACCATAGTCTGAGGGCTGGGGTTGTGGCTCAGTGGTACAGCACTCTCCTAGTATGGGTGAGGCCCTGGGTTTGATCCTCAGCACCACATAAAAATAAATACATTAATTAAAGATACTCTATCCAAAACAAATGGAAAGCAAATACAACTAAAAAAAATATAAAAAACATAGTCTGCATTAAATTAGGCAGAATTAAGTGCTCATTATTATATTTCTTTGGAGACTACATATGGTTTAGGAGATGTGAGCCAATTTGACAGCCAATTTGTGGTGGTTGATTTTATGCATCATCCTGACTGGGATAGAATGTGCCTAGATTTGGGGTTAAATATTACTCTGGATGTGTTCATGAGAGTGT
This sequence comes from Spermophilus citellus, assembly GCF_964194105.1. Taxonomy (NCBI): domain Eukaryota; kingdom Metazoa; phylum Chordata; class Mammalia; order Rodentia; family Sciuridae; genus Spermophilus; species Spermophilus citellus. The sequence goes on along the minus strand of NC_138190.1, from coordinate 93,773,004 downwards.
TCCTAGATGAGCTTAATATTTTAATAGGTAGACTGAAAAAAAGCAGAATGCCCTACCTAGTATGGGCAGGCCTCATTTAGTCAAGTGAAGACCTGAATAGAACAAAAAGGCTGAATAAAACACTTCCTGCATGACTGCTTTTGCTACAAACTGGTCTTCCCTTCCTTTTGATTACAAGTGTAAACTGGCTGTTCTGGAATACTGAGCCTGTCGGACTGCCCTCTGACAGAGGTTGGGGAGAATCACTAGACCAGCTAGTGAGTGTCTCCGGGCTGAGTGAGAGGGTGAGTGTCTCGACCCTGCCCGCCACCCTGCCTGGCAAAAATCGCACTGAGTTGGGAGTTGAGTCAGCTGAGATGGCGCAGCAACTCAGTTTATTGTGGAGGGAGAGGACTTATATAGAGAGAGGAGAAGGAGGGTGGGGCAAAGGCAGGGGCCAATCAGAGATTGGAGAGTCCCCCAGATTGGGGTAGCCTAGGCACCCCAGTTACAGAAACAGAGCCCCGTTACCCTAGTTACAGAAACAATACCCCATTAGGTATGTGTGCCCCATTGCTGGGGAGTTATTCTTTGTGTTTGCGGAAGCCATATCTTGGGGCTATTCAGGCACGTATATGGAAGCCATTTCTCAAGCTCTAACTGTCAGGTACATGGAGAATCACAAAACCAGAATCACAAAAGACTGGGGATTTCCCAACAGTGGTTTTTCTTCCTCTTTCCCCAGCGATTGCACTTCCGTGGTCAGCAGAGGTCCCAACATGAGCCTACTTGTTTTTGTACTAAAACTTAAACTACAAGCTTTTGTTTTCAGAAGCTTAAACTCACAATGGAACTTAACACCATTGGCTTTCATGGTTTCCCAGGCCTTTTTGTTGTGACTGGAACTACATCATTGTCACTCCTGTCTTTCCATTTGTGCAGTGCATATCATGGGACTTTTCATCCTTTATTATTTGAGGGGATTATTTCTTATAATAAATCTTGTTCTCTTTCTGTGTACTCAATAGGTTCTGGTTGTCTGAAAAACCTTCACTAGTACAACATGTTATGAGGTAATTGCAAGGTTTAATTGCATAAAATCTAAAATTTTCTAGCTAGCGTTTAATAGAATAATGAACAAACCAAAATTTCCATTTCAGGAATAATTTAAGAAATATATTTTGAATGCAGTTAGTAAGAACATTTTGTGTAATGTACTTTAATTGTCAATCAAAATTTTTACATAATGACTTTCTTTGATAGCCTATCTATATTTTGCTCTCCCACAAAACGTGTTATATATATATATATATATATATATATATATATATATTCCCTGAAATTAGAGAACTAATTGACTTTTAGTCTAATAATAAACCATGATTTAATCATAAGCATGCTGCTTATTTTAATATCCTTCATCTTTTTAACTATTAATGTATTCTATGTAATTAGTTTACTTACACATTTAACAAAATTTTGATTTAAATATTTATTGTGGTAAAATATACATAACATACTTTACCATTTTAACTATATTTATCTGTATAGACCTGTAGCATTTTGTACTTTCACATCACTGTGTACCCATCACCTCTGAATATCACCAGAATTTTGTTTCACCTTCTCCAACTTAAACTCTGTATCTATTAAAAGCTACCTCCCAATTCCTACTTCCATTAACTTCTGGAAGTTACCAATTTATTTCTGTCTGCATGAATCTGACTATTCTAAATAGTTCATATAAGTGAAGATGTACACTTTTTTTTCCTTTGAGTTTGAATTATTTCATTTTCTACAATATTTTCAAAGTTCAACCATTTTGCAGCATTATCAGAATTTTGTTTCTTTATTAAGGCATAATATTCCCTATGCTATGCACGATATAACACATTTTATTTACTCATTTATCTGTTAGTAACAGATTACTTAGGCTGTTTCCACATTTAGGCTTTTGTGAATAATGCTGATATGAACATTGGTATAAAAATATATGTTAGAATTCCCATTTTGATTGCTTTGGGTTAATGACTACAGTGGAAATGTTAGATTATATGGTAAGTCCACATGTAATTTTTTTGAAGAACTACTACAACATATTCCTCAGTGACTGCACCATTTTTCATTCCTAACAGCAGTGCACAAAGGTCCCAATTTCTCTTTATCCTTGTCAACATTTTCCCCTATTTGAAAAGAATCATCTGATTGATATCAAATTGGATATCTTTTTGGTTTTGGTTTGTAATTTTCTAATGATTTATGCTGCTGAGCATCTTTTCATGTGCATATTGGCCATTATCCTGTGTTATTTTGAGAAATATCTATTGACATATTTTCCCCACTCCTAGCTGAGTTATTTTTTTGTTGAATTAGGGAAATCTTTATATATTCTCTTATTAAGTCCTTATCAAATATATTATTTGAAAATATTTTTTCCCATTTTAGGGTTTTTCTACTGTCTTCGTAGTTTCCTGATGCACAAGAACTTAATTTTGGTGACATCCAATATATTCAGTTTTTCCTTTTGCCTGTGCTTTTAAGAATCATATCTAAGAAATCACTGCCAAATCCAGTGTTATGAACTTTTTTCTCCAATTTTGGTGAGTTTTCTAGTTTAAAAATTTACATTTTAAACTTTGTTCCTGTCAAGTTCACCTTTTTATTTGGTATAAGGTAAGGGTCAAACTTTGCTTCTTGGGGTTTAATTTTCCCAGACCTATTCCTTAAAAAGACTATCCTTTACTCACTGAATGGTCTTGTAAACTTCATAGAAAGTAATTTGAATACATATGTTTGCTTTTACTTCGTGACTTTCTACTTTATTCTGTTGGTCTATGTGCTTATATTTATGCCATTACTACACCACTGATGACTATAGTTTAATAATAAAATTTGGAATCAGGAGGTATGCATCCCGTGCTTATATTTATGCCATTACTACACCACTGATGACTATAGTTTAATAATAAAATTTGGAATCAGGAGGTATGCATCCCCTTTTTCCTTATGCAGCTTGTTTGGCTATTTGGTATTCTTTAAGATTCCATAAGAATTTTAAGATAGGATTTTCTATTTCTTCGAAAACATCATTGGGATTTTGATAGGGATTGCATTAAATACTTAACAATATTAAGTATTCCAATTCACACACATGGGGTGTCTTTTCACTTATTTATGTCTTCTTGTAATTTCTTTTAGTAATGTATTACAGTTTCCTGTAAAAGTCTTTTGTTTCCTAGTTGTTTTTTTTTGGATTTTATTGTAAATGGAATTGTTTTCTTAATTTCATTTTATGTTTGCTATTGCTATGTGTAGGAATGTATCTGAACTTTTCATTTTGTTCTTCACTGCAATTTTTCTTCATTTGTTTATTCACTACTAAAACTCATGTGTGTGTGTGTGTAAGTTAGTATTTTCTATGTATAAGATTATGTTATCTCCAGAGAGATAGTTTTGCTTCTTTTTAATTTAGTCAGCCTTTTCTCTCTCTCTAGTTTATATATCCAATATTAAGTTGAAAAATATATATATGTGAGCATTCTTATCTTGTTTCTGATGTTAGAAGAGGTTTTCAGTCCTGTATCATTGAATATATTGTAACTCACATGTGACTTTTATTTCTTTTTTGAGTTTTTTAATATTCCTCATTTAAGTTTTTCTTTTCATAGAAGCACATTGAAATTTATCAAATTCTATTTTGTATCAATTGAGATAATCATGTGGAAATATTTCCTTCATTTTTTAATGTGGTGTATTACATTGACTGATATTTTTGTATGTTGTAGCATTCTGTCATTCTACAAATAAATTCCATTTTGTCAGAGTGTGTGATTTTTAAAATATGCTATTGAATTCAGTTTGCTAGTATTTTATAGAAGATTTCTGTATAAATATTTATAAGAGATAGAGGTCTGTAGTTTTCTTTTATTTTCCTGGCTTTTATGATAGGCTACTGGCCACATAAAATGAATGTTCTCTTCTTTTCAATTTATGCTTGGGAGAATTTTACCAATGCAACCATCTGGTTAAGGGTTTTTCTTTGTTGGGATATTTTGAATACTGATTCAAGTTCCTTACTATTTTAGCTATTATTCAGATTTTTTATTTATTTATGATTCAGTCTTGTCAGGTTGTGTTTCTATGAATGTTTCCATTTCATTTAGGCTTTTGAATCGGGTTTTCAAACAATTGTTATTAGTTCCTTCTTATAATCCTTTTCATTTCTTTAAGAAATGAATTAGTAATTTCCTTACTTTTACTTAAATCTCTCTCTTTTTCTTATTTCATCCAGATAAAGATAAATCAATTTTCAAACTTTTAAAGAACCAACTTTTGGGTTCACTGATTTTATTTATTTTTCTATTTTTTAATTTATCTTTTCTGTAATTGTTACTTATACTAGCTTTGAGTTTACTTTGATAATTTCTTTACAGTGTAAAACTAGGTAATTTTTATTGTTTTTTTTTTTACCTTTTGTGTATGTGGTTTTGCACATTTAAAACTATAAATTTTCCTTTTAGGCCTGCTTTCTCTGCCCCATAAGTTCTAGAATGTTGCATTTTCATTTGCTTTACGATATTTTCTGAATTCCATTTTATTTTTGACATTGATTTATATAAGATAAGAAGTTTAAACTAGACACTTGTCAAAAATAGCAAGATGAGACCTGAAGGCCCAGATCAGCCTATGAGCCCAGCAAGATCTAGATGACATGGTCTTCCTTAAGTGATTCTTTGTGGAAAGCCAGTGCAGGCAGAATGCCTGTGCTCACCTGTGCATCTTCTCTGTCCCACGTGTGATAGAATAACAATGGCCCCATCCATAGCAGCTCTCCACTGCTCCAAAGAGTGATTTAGATCACACATACTACCAGTGGTCACTTGTATAGTTGATAGGAGGCAGACTGGTGAAATTAATATTTAGCACCTTTAATACCTTTTTCTATGTACTGAGAATTGTACCTAAGGGCACTTAACCACATCCCCACATCCACATCTCTAGCCCTTTGTATGCAGTGTGTCCTTTGGTTGGTTGAGGGGTATGTTTGTTTTATATGACAGGTAATCCAAATGTCAAATGTAAATTGGGTTAGGTGTGAAAAAATAATTTAAACACTTCAGTTATGTTGTTGTCTTTAACTACTGATATGTTTTTTGAGTGTTAAATAAAGCTATAGGAAAATATTTGTAATTTCAGTAGAATCACGAATTCATATGAATATTGGTCAGAAAAGATTGTTTTCAAAAAAAGACTGCGGCAAAAGATGAATTTTATTCCTAATAAAGCAGTAGGGGAGAGAGACTTTAGTATACAAGTGAGCTCTAAATAGAGAAAAGACAGTTGGGATTTTTAGCCAAAAGGTAAATTGATGGGGTCAGTGGATATATTATTACTAAGTTTATATCAAGATTTAGGGGATTCTTGATTCACTGGCATAAAACAGTGCTAATTAAAGGCAAACCAAGGATTTAGACATCAAGCATAGGAAATGAGGAACTTAATCATACATTAAGGATACTCAGATATCAAGATTAGGGGGATTCTTGACAAACTGGCTTAGTATAATTATTTGGTGAAGCTGTTCTCTGTAGGCCAAGGATGAGGATTAGTAGAGGAGAAGGCTCTAAAGAAAATCGAATAAGGTTTGTTCAAGGAGGGACTCTCAATTGTCAAAGAATGTGAATTCTTTTTTTTTTTTTTAAGAATGCGCTGTTTACAGGTATTTCTGGATTTTTGCTTTCTTTTTGTTATTGATTTTTAGTTTTATTCCATTGGTATCAGCAAGGTTACCTTGCATAATTTCAATCCTTTAAAATGTATTAAGAAGTTTGTTTTATAGTGTTATATATGATCGACTTTGGACAATAATTCCCTGTGTACTTGAGAAAAATGAAAATTCTTCTCCTGTTAGGTAGAGTGTTATTTCTATATTGATCTTCTACCTGGTTATTTTCAATACACATTTCATTTTGAGAGAGCAAAAATAAATTTTACATGTTAAATTTGTTCATTTTGTGTTTGGTAGCTATTCACTTTCTATCACACAATATTCATAAAAAAACTTAGCATATTGCATTTTGTGTATTTCCTAAGAGTGTTTTCTTATTTTTATTTGCTTATGTTGTGCATTGAGGATGGATAGGTATATAGGAACTATTCAGTCTGAAATTAACACATGAAAAAAATTTTATGACAATTATTATTGACATTCTAATGTAGCTAAATGGGTATTTTGCACACAAGTTGTGATATACAATGTGTTTCATTTTATTTAAATAATAGTGATAATGGCAATGCTCATAGTTCACAATGATGAATTATGCACCTTGTATCACACAGAGTAATCCAAAGTCCCTTAGCCCTAAGAACACTCCACTTCATCTAAGAGATTTATGTATGTATATTTAAGCACAAGTGTTAACACAATTTATCATCTTAAATGTTACATAATAAAACAGAAAATTAGAATTTCTTAAAACACTATGTTCAGGGTACATTCAATAAAAAAATGAAGGCATACTATTTTTTTCTGGTTATTAACTTATTAATGTTTGTGTTACCATCACCTTAAATGTGCAATTTCTGCAGTTCCTAAGTGATTTTTTTTCAGAAGTTCCTCATTATAATGCTTAGCTTCTAGCATCCTCTCCTGTGTTTTATTGGTTCTAATGAATATCTCCCTTGAAGCCATAGAAAATCAAGAACCATGAGCTATAGCATTATGGTTTGAATGTGAGGTGTCCCCCCAAATTTTATGTGTGAAACAATGCAAGAACATTCAGAGATGAAATGTTAGGGTTATGAGAGCTTTATCCAAGTCCGTGAATTAATCCCCTGATGGGAATAACTGGGTGATAACTGTAGACTGGTAGAATGTGGCCAGAGGAAATGAGTCATTGGGTGCATGCCTCTGGGGTATATATTTGGTTAGCTGAGCTTAGTCTCTCTGTTTCTTGATCATTATTTGAGCCACTTCTTTCTAACACACCTGTTGAGAGCCACAGCCAAAGGGGCCCCAGCAAACTTCCAGCTGCCAGCAAGCAGCGGCCAGCTGATGATTGGCTCACAGCAGCCCCAGCAACATCTAGCTGATTGGCTCCTCCACAGAGCTGCTCATTGGGGGACTTCTTTGGCTCCGCCCACGCAACCCAGCCAATCGGCCTCAAGAACAGGAGGATTGTGGGAGGTGGTGAGGTTTGTGTGGGGGTGAGAGGCTTGTGGGAAGCCGGTGGTGGCAGTTGGGATCTGAGGGGTTTTTCCTGAGGAGCTGTTTTGTTTGGCGTTTGTAGTTCTAAAAATAAAGTTTGTTTCTTTTGACAAGTGGCTCCTGAATTGTGCCCAGCCAGACTGCGGCACACACCCTTCTGCCATGACATTCTGTCTCATCTTGATCCCGGGGGAATGGACCTAGCCTTTCATGGACTGAGACCTCTGAAACTGTGAGCCCCCTAAATAAACTTTTCCTCCCCTAAAAATGTTCTTTTCATGTCTTTTAGTCATAGCAGCAAAAAAAGCTTATTAAAACACGTAGGGAGGGATGTGTTCCATAAATATAAGGAGCATTACAAATAGTTAGAAATAGGAATTATATATTAATAGTAATGATTAAAAAGATTTTAGACTCTGTTCATGCATTAACAGACAGAAAGATTACCAATGCACCACCTATACAGAGCTTCCAACAAAATTGACAAAAGCAAACCTTCCTATTACATGAGTAAATCTTTTCATTTATCAAGGTTGACCAGCCTCTTATTGAATGTGTCTCCTCATCTGCAACATTCATATGTTGAAACCCCAATTCTCAATGTAATGAATGGTATTTGGAAGTGGGTCCTTTGGAAGTAATTAGGTCATGAAGGCATAGCCCTCATGAATTGGATGAAGTGAAAAAACATGAAGAAACACAAAAGAATATTATTTCAGTTTTTTTTTCTCTCTCCTCACAAACCTTGCGAAGATACAACAGGAGGGCAAATTATCTACAATGGACAAGAAGGCCCTCAATAGGAATTAAATTGGCTTGTACCTTGATCTTGGACTCCACAACCTTCAGAACTGTAGAAATACATTTCTATTATTTTACCCATCTAATCATTGATAATTTTTTTTATAGCAGCCAAGCTGACTAAGCCAATATCACACGGTCACTTCTTATTATAAATATCTTTATGCATTTGTACTGATAGTAATAGAGTATAACAAAGATAGAAGTGAACAATAAGTGGCACCAGTTATCACAAAAACAAGTCTGATAGAAAAAGAAAGAAAACAAAACATCTTTTGAATGACTGAATTCCTCCAATTTCATCATTTCATTCTTTACACCAAACAAGGTAGGATTTACTGAGTGATGGAAATTAGTCAGAATAATTTCTGTTCTATATAGTCAGCAAGAACATGAAATACCTTTGCTGTCTATATCCATGTTAGAGGCATAACTATTTGATATAAGAATTCTGGACAATGGTTATGAATATAATCAACATCCATATAGCTTAACATTTAGGATTCTAACAGGAATTACTTGAAGAGTGATGGGTAGAAAATGTGTCCACCATGTTTATTGACAATGAGTATGCTTAGATAAATGTAGATTTCTTCTAATTTAATAAATAATTTTAAAGAAAAAGAATTAGAAGGTTGAAAAGTATTTTGCAATGCAAAATAGAGATCATTAACTCAAAATGTGGAGAAAGTATTTTTGAGGAAGAAGATATATGTAAAATATATGAAAAATGCATTTCCTCAATAAATTCAAGAAATATGAAATCTATGAAATAAAAGATAAAATATTATGAAACAATCCAGAATAACATGAAAAGCCCTATAAAACGGTTATGATGAACTCAGGCACAAAGGCAAAAAAGTTTTTTAAAAAATCACAACTTACGAAATAGCTTTAGAACTTTATTTAACATAACCTATATTGCAATAATAAAATCCATTTTATTGGATATATGAAGAAATAAATTAATTCAGCCCACAAATAATTGTTTTACTGAACAAGTAACTAGGACAAATGGAGCAGAACTAACAATGAAAAAAATATTAATATAAACCTGTAGAAAACTAAACAAAGCCCCATGCTTGTAGATCAAAGAAATTCACTGAATAATATGCAAATAAATGAAAAAATATAATCATTTACACATAACTTGGAAAAAGTTTGAATTTCAAAGTTGAAGAAAAAACTGTATGATCCTATGGATTCATAAAAGAATAAAAACTGAGCATACCTAAGGATTATCCTCCAGAACATTACCTTTCAATAGACAATAACACAAAATATCTGGCATCCTAAGAGACTAAAGTATACAAAGTCAGATTTCGATAAGCTGGCAGAAACTCATGTTTTAGTGAAGGCAGTAAGATATTTATGTTGTAAAAATATTTATAAAATTGATTAATAGCAATCTCGACTAAAGACAAAAACATCCTCTAGTTAAAGAATTAGTCAAAATAAAGAATACCCATAAGTGAAATAAACATACCAATGGTATGGCAGGGGCAGCTGGAAAGATTGAAGTTATTGTTATAAATAAGTTTGCAAAGAAGCAGCAGAAAATAATCAAAATATACTTGTCAAAATTTTTCTATGAGTCTAAAAACTAGACTAATTAAACAAATCAAAATTGATAATTAACAGAAATATGGATTTGAGTATGTGTTTGAAATAGTTAACTGAAACCACTGGCAAATTTTAAATTGGTACACATTTCTTATGTGGTAGATAACTGTTATTTATCACAAATATTCAATATCCCTTGGGGAGAGTTATATTTTTCAATCTCTTGGATATTAAGCTTGACTATATAATTTCCTATAGTCAATGAAATGTGTTTTAAAGAATTTAAAAGCTGGGCTAGGGTTGTGGCTCAGTGGTAGATGCTTGTCTAGTACATGTGAGGCACTGGATTCGATTCTCTGAACCACATAAAAGTAAAAGTATTCTGTCCATCTACAACTAAAACAATGCTTGAAAAATGAATTTAAAAGCCAGTGAAAGTTCTTGGTATACTCACTTTCTTAGTTTTTAAACTGGCAATATTCTAGAAAGAGGCTTCCCTATCAACCTAGATCCTGGAATGGAGAGGACATGGAGGAGAGTTGCAACCAAACAGCAGCACATTTATATTTGAGCAAAGATAAACATCTGTTGCTAATGCTTCTGAAATTTTATGATTGTTTTTTACATCCAAAGAATCTAATTTATCCTCACTAAAATTCCATTTCAATCATCAGAAATATTGTTAAGACTACCAAAACCTTAAGAAAACATACATATGTTTTATATACATACATACTCATCCTCACACACATATATATAGAGAGAATATAATCCATGTTGAAAATTAAAACAAACACAACCATTGTGAAAAAATATAAATTATTAAAAATCTAATTTTAGTAATAAAGGATAACAAATCAACTAAATACCAATTTTTAGTGATCATATAAAACAAAATGAAGTTACAGGTACAAATTTTGGCAATACATGCTAAATAAACACAGTCTAAAAGAGAAAAACTTGTCAATATCAGACAATATAAAATTCAAACAGAATATATGACTATAACTAGAAAAAGTATTTTATTGATCAATGTTCTTATTGATGCTGAAGAACAATGTTGGACACTACTAAAATATCAATTATGAAAAAAATGCAAATTTTTTTTAAGTTATGCTTAGATAATAGCATGATGGAGCTGAGTCTCTAAACTGAATCTTGTATTTAATAGTTTCCTAGTGTTTGAGCCCCAGCTAATTCCTGCCTTTCAGGAAAAGAGAGGAGTCATGTGTGCGTCAGTAAGTGTCTGCTTCAAGCAGGGGTGGTGATTCATGCCTGTAATTCCAGTTATCCTGGCTACTCAGGAGACTGAGGAAGGAGGATCATAAGTTCAAACCCAGCCTCAGCAACTTAGCAAGGCCTTAAGCAACTTAGCAAGACCCTGCCTTAAAAAAAAATGTCTGGAGATGTGATTCAGTGGTTAAATACCCTGAGTTCAATTCAAGTGTAAATATATATATATATATATATATATATATATATATATATATATATATATATATAGTAAAATGGTTTGTTTATATGTGATGAGCTATGTTAAAAAGTTTCTAGAGACTAAAATTTCTTTACCACAACAATCCTGTTAAAAACCCTTGATGTCAAAAGGCAGAAATCAAAACAGCTACTGCAAAACAGCTTTGTCAAAAGTATTATTACATCAAAATGTCCTATAATCATCATCAACTGTATAGGCCCAAATCCATAGAAAATTTAAGGGGGGTTGGTAGAAAAACACTTTTATCTTTTTCAAAATATGGAGAATAAGTGATAGTATTAAGTATTTTAAATAATATGATCCAGTTAATTAAATGGATATGTATTTCATACTTTATTGACTAAAAAATACTCTTTTACCAGCATTTATGAAAGATTTACACAAATCTTATTGTGTAATGGCAAAAAAAATCAATAAAATTTTAACCTCAAGAATTATTAATTTCCTGCTTGAAAATTTCCTGCCTAAAAAGTTAAATTAAGGATTAAACAATATGAAAATGAATAACTTATAAAAAGCTGTTGGGACACAAAAGAAATCAAAATCATAATGCATAAATAGGTTTTTTTTTTAAGAGAGAGTGAGAGAGGAGAGAGTTAGAGAGGAGAGAGAGAGAGAGAGAGAGAGAGAGAGAGAGAGAGAGAGAGAGAATTTTTAATATTTATTTTTTAGTTCTCGGCGGACACAACATCTTTGTTGGTATGTGGTGCTGAGGATGGAACCCGGGCCGCACGCATGCCAGGCGAGCGCGCTACCGCTTGAGCCACATCCCCAGCCCCATAAATAGGTTTTGCTGTGTAACAGACAGCATCAAATATCAGTGAATTACAACAGAAAAAAATACTAATATGAATAGTTTGCATGACACCAGTTTGCTCTGTACTTCAGATTGCTTTCATTATTTTGGGACAAGGGTTTACCAAGAGTCAAGTGTTCTGATTAAATCTGAGGAGTATGAGATGGCCAGGCAAAACAAGTCAGTGTATTTAAAGCCTCTGCTTTACTACTGAGTCATAGTAACCAAAACAATGTTGTACTTGCACAAATGATACAGACCAATGGAACAGAATAAAGATCCCAAAAATGAACCCAGGCATCTATAGTTGATTCTCAAAAGATTCCAAAAACTTACATTAAAGAAAGGACAGGTTCTTCAATAAGTTGTGCTCAGAAAAATGGTTAGCCATATGCAGATTGAAACTTGACCTCTGTCCCTAACCCAGTGCAAAAATCTACTCAAAGTAGATCAAAGAACTAAGTGTAAGACTTGAATCTATGAAATTTGAAGAAAACAAAAGGTAACACTTAAAGGCATTGGTACATCAGAGAGTTCTTAGATATGATCCAGAAAGCCTAGGAATCAAAAATACAAATAAATAAGTGGTATTATAGCAACTGAAAAGCTTCTTCGTAGCAAAGGAAACCACAGAGAAAAGAGACAATCTACATAATGGGAGAAATATAATTGCCAACTCTTTAGCTAACAAAGTATTAATATACAGAATAAATAAAGACATAAAGAAAAAACTAATAAAACTCAAATAATCTAATTAAAAATGAGTAAATGATCTGAATAGACACTTCTCAAAAGAAGAAATACAAATAGCCAACACATCTATGCCCCCTGCCATCTGACTTTCCTATACAGTATATTAAAATATGTATATTATATTTTTTCACATTATTGATGTACTTTGTTTTATGAGTTATTTAGGTCCAAGGTCATGAAGAAAAAGAGACTAATAATCAGCTTGTTGACTTGTGTGGCCTCCATTCTGGTGTATTTAATTTGCCAAGAGAAAAGCATGTTTCCAAATAACTGCTGCTCTTTCAGATTTGGCCTGAGAATAAAAATCTGGAGCAAATCTGAATCTGACCATAATCCTTCAGTCCAGCTTAGCCTAGCCAAGCCCATGAACATGAAAATAAATGTTTTTGTTACAAAATTCTGAGATATTAAGGCTACTTTGATTAATGACAGAAACCATCCTAGTGCAACATCATGAGAGCTAATCCTATTTCCCTCCACATCCTTCACAGTTGATATAATCCTTGTCCCAGTCATGAACAGATACATCATATTTGAAATAATATAATAAAAGAGTATTAGTAATTCTCACTATGAGATGATGAACATACTTTAACTATAGTTCTTGTTTCTCTGTTGAAGATATAGCTGCATATTTTCTAACTTAGTTGTAAATGGATCTTTATTTAATTTACTTATTTATATGCAGTGCTAAGAATTGAACCCAGTGCCTTGAACATGCTAGGCAAGTGTTCTACCACAACAAACCAAACTTTAATTTACACCTTATTAACTGAATAACTGGGGCAAATTATTTGATCTTCCATTCTTCCATTGCACCAGTTTTCCCATCTGTAAAATGAGAGTGTAATCATACCTAATTCCTTACAAGGTTGCTGTGAAGATTAAATACATTAATACCTACCAATCTTTTGTCATAATGCCTAGGGTTTGTTGAATAAAGCTTAGTTTTGTTATTATTATTATTGTTATTATTATTATTGCATTTACTTGGAGCAAATATAATTATGACTTCTATATTATAATTTGAATGCTTTATTTACTTAAATGCTATTTTTTCACATTATTACAATTATAATTCTTACTAGATCATTGGAATATTGTACTGTAATATGAGGAGAGTGTTTTTATCTGAGGTGTAGGAAATATTGGGCTTTTATTTTTTGTACTTTTTATAATTCATTTTATTTTGAGACAGTGTCTCACTAAATTGTTGAGGCTGGCCTTGAACTTGTATTCTCCTTCCAAGTAATTGGGATTACAAGCATGCACCACCACACCTGGCAATAAGGGTAGTTTAGATTACTGAATGTATTTGGAAAAAATATAGTTCATCATATGAACAAATCAGATGAGATATTTTGAAAGGTAGATTTTAAAAGTCTGATTTACAATTCTTAAAACTTCTTAAAGACTTATAGAAATGACCAGAGGCAAACATAAAGGAAATATTTTTCATTGACACTACAAGTAGAGAATATTGATAATGACAAAACCTAGTATATAGTTTGAGTAATTTTGTCATATCAAGTATAATTTGAAAAAAGCTGATGAAAAACAATGAGAGTCAAAATTCAATTTCCCCTAAAAAGTACTACAAAATTTTAGGGGCTAAGTTAAAAAATTCAGATAAAATCTATTAGCCTGCTACTATCCCTTAATTTAGATGGAGATCTTGAAGCATAGTTGGGTTTTGAGAGAGATGAAAGATTCATACAAGTATACCCTTATTGTTGCTGTAGAAAAAAAATCAATCCTGGTCCCTAACAGCAAAAGAAATGGAGGAGAAAGTATGTAATGATTTCATTTTTTTTGGCAAGAGCATCTCTGATCTATAAAGAAAATTTATTCGTTTACCCAAACTAGATTTGGAGGTAGGGAATATTAGGAGAGAAACTGTGTTAATGTGCATGTGGCTATTTTCATAGGGGAAGACAGTAACATCAAAGGTGGATGTCCAGAAGAGGAAAATAAATGTATAACTTTACCAATATAAAACTAGAACCCCTGTGGGATTTATTCTATAACAAAATATTTCAAATTTGTTTCTGAGAGTCCTAGATTGCTCTAAAGACAATTAAGAGAACACCACGAGGGTCTAAGAAAATTCATTTTCAAGATCTCCATTCATTTTGTTTTCTTAAGAGCTTGTCATCATTTGATGTGACAAATATGGTCTCATATTTCTATAATCTTCTTATAATATCTAATTACTCCGTTGTGTTGCCTCTGTTGTAGATAATTTTTTTTCCTGAGGTTTCTTTACTATAGGTTTATTTACTATATTTTAATAATCACTACATGTTAAGTCCTTTTCTTCAGTAATTTACAAATACTGAATAAAATATATAATGTTACATAATATTATGTGTGCACATGCATGTGCATATTCCTAATTACTGTGCTGAGAGGTAATTACTATTGTTAATCTCATTTTGCAAATGGAGAAATCAAGACACAGAGATCTTGGGAAACATATCCAAGACCACATAGCAAGTGGCAAGGTCAGAATATGAAGCTAGGTCCTCTTAAGTCCCAGAGTCCTTGTTTTTAACTAATATAAATTTCTGCAACTCTTCAATGTTTCACTTTCATACTGTCAGGTTTTCTAAAATCTTGGGGCATTCTTCATGGTGCCCTTATTTTTTTCTTTCTTTTAGAGATTTCTTTGCTAGTCTGTGAACTCTATTCCCTTAATTTAGCATTCATTAGGAATAATGAAAGATGCATCTGGCTAGAAAAGAAGCAGCAGGCAGCATTTAGTGTATGTTTCTTTGCCATTCTTCCTGAGTGTCAACACTCTTGGTACTGTCCTGCTTCTTTTGGCTGCATTTCTTCATTTACTGCTCCCATTTGAGTGCTGGATATCTCGGCAACCCTTTACTTGGAAGAAAAGGAAGTTTCAGTAGCTTAATAGAATAATTGAGAATTTGTTTTGACTACACAAAAATTCCATTTATAGAAAAAATGTACGATAAATTGTATTAATTGACAAATACAGTAGTCCCTCCTTATCAATGGAAGACACATTTCCAGAACCCCTATGGATGCCTGATACCACAGAAACTACCAAACTCCTATGCATTGTTTTTCCCATGCATGCGTATCTATGACAAAAGACTAATAATAACTAATAATATAATGATTATAACAATATATTGTCATGCTATTCTTGCACTTTCAGGTCATTATGAAGTAAAATAAGGATTACTTGAGCAAAAACACCATGATATTTTGATATTCTGATAAAAGGGGTGACTTAGTGAGTAATGGGTATTGAGCACATATAGTTTAGGCACTGAAAAGGGGATGATTGGCATCCCACGTGAAACGGCAGAATGGAAAACAATTTAAAACAAAGGAAATATGTTTGTAGTATGTATGTATGTATGTGTGTGTGTGTGTGTATGTATGTATGTGTATATATATATATATATATATATATATATATATATATATATATCTCAAACCCAATAGTCTTAACTTAAAATACCTTAAAAAGTTATAGAGAATAGTAAATAGAAAAATGTTTAGAGGTCATAAAAAGGGCTGGGGTTGTGGCTCAGTGGTAGAGTGCTTGCTAGGGTTCAATTCTCAGCACCACATACAAATAAATGAATAAAATAAAGGTCCATCAACAACTATTAAAAAAAGAGGTCATAAAAAGGAAATAAAAAAGGAAACATCTTTGAAAATATTTTATTTTCCACTTATGAAGTGTAATGTAAAACCATACATAATTTTTGCAAAGACAAAGATGTTATCAGTATATGTCAAGATGGAGGAAAATGGACACTACCATATGATGTTGCAGAACATGAAACTTGTTACAGATTTTTAGGCTTGCCATCTGGCAATACATATCTGAATCAGTTGTGATTAATTTCAAATATTAAAAAAATAAGATAAAAAATATTGAAGTTTCTCTTTTACCTAACAACTTTAAAATAAATTTTAAATATACAATATACAAAGAAATTACTAAAAGAAATGCAGTATTCTTGGGAGGATGAGAATATATCTATCCCATGAAAAAGAGATACGCTGCTATGGAAACAGGACATAAATAGATTCCTGGCTCCTCTCAAATCATCATAAGTCTATTAATAATTAGGCAGCATGGCACAAATATGTGAGATTGAGTAGCAGCTACTACTTTTAAAAGGGGGTTATGTCCAATGATGCATCCATTTAATAGAAATGTACATCCATTGAAAAGAATGAGGTAGAAATAACTGTCAATTTTTGAAAAGTGATATTGAGCAAAACTAACAAATTATAGAAGAGTGACTATAGTCTTAATTCATTAATGTAAATACACATGTAAATATGGATTTTTAGTATAAATATATTTATGTAAATTCATTTATGTGTGTCTATTTAGAAATAAAATGACACCCACATCCCCTTGAACACATCTGATCTCAAATCATCATAAATAAATTACATATAAAATTTTAGTTATATTATTATACATCTCCAGATCAAACTTTTGATTGATTTTCTCTGGAATTTGGGAGATTGTTAGGTTCATATTAATTTGGAGATATTATTTTACTTTCTTATTTATATGTGCCTATTTTTAAGTTTATAACTTAATGGATGTTATCAAACACATTGAAAAACTACAGTTTGCAAGATAAACTAACTTATGAGATCATCCATTGACAAATACATACACTAAATACATTTTTGTAATATGAAATAAAATATAAACCAAAATAAATGAAAAGTCTGTCAGGTTCTTCTATAAAACCCCTTATGTGAAATAAAAAGGAAAAGATCAATATTAGCCAATTTCACCCAATGAGACCTGCTATGATAAAACATTAAAAGTCATCCCCCAATATCTACTTTATAACTATGAAATATTTTATTCACTCTGTGAGTTATAGTTTTGTAGTTTGAGACAATAAAGAACCTGGAAATCATTAAAATCCATTTCTGGGAAATCATATTTCATTTTCACTAAAATGAATGCATTCTGTTAAGATGGTTTATATTTAATGGCAGCTTCTAAAATATGGCTTCCAGTAATTTGAACAATTCTTTTAAATGTTTCTATAAATCTTGACATGGTAAAGTGGATGAATATGAGCGTGTGACAGCTGTAGCAAGCCTAGTGATGACAAATTATAGAGAAGCTGTAAGAGAACAGAATTTTTTAAAAATTTAAAGGCTAACTATGGAATGTACAGATATTAAAGTAAATATTAAATGTTAAGTGTTGTTTTCCTCAATTATGAGCAGCTTTTAGTGTCAAATATATAACCAGAAGAAGAGATCTATAGTCATATCATCATCTTCTATTTTAACTAAAACTCATACTCATGAGATTTGAGAATCAACTAGAAAGTTTAGGATCCTCAAATTTCACAAGTATAGATGAGACAATCATTATTTATAACATTATAATCATATATTGTGAAACATAAGTATAGAAATCAAAAGTAGATAAGGAATAAGTGAAACGATTCCAATTGTAATTTAATTTTCAGTTCTCTCATTTTTTTCAGGGCTTAGGGAAGAACAATTATTTTTTCTGCCTTTGTCTCTCCTACCAAAAATGACTTCAATTGACTCTTTCAGTTTTGCAGTTTTCCAATAATGATGATAATCATAGCACAGTTAATAAACAATAGCATTTTAGATATTTAGTGTAGACTACGTTCTAGGTTCTGGGAAAGTGATATATTCTATATCTCCTAATCCTCCTCTTAGTTCTGTGCAGTGAATTTCTCATTGTAAAATAAGGTTAGGTTTCTTGCTTAACCTCATATAGATAATGACTGGGTTGAGAGTAAAGCCTAGGCCTGTCTGATCTAAAATTCCATATTCTTAACTATTTCTATTCCTAGTGAATAATTGTACTGAACCAGAGATAAAGTGTTTTAAAGAACATTGAGTAGGTATTAGTCATTGTGCTAAGTTTTAGGAATACACAGAATAACAAGCTAAATATAGTCATTCCCTGACCTCAAGAAATTTATTCGCTAATGTGGAAGCACTTGGAGTGCAAGTAAATAAGCAAAATAACAATAAATCCCTAGAGAATGTAGTATTTATTTTGCAGAAAATAAGAGAGAAGAAAGACGTCAATGACAGTGGTCCTAAAATCCTCTCTGAAAAAGGTAGCATTTAAATTAAGATTTAAATAACTAAGTATAAATCAATCACATGAATAGAGGTTATTGGAGTGTAAGGAGGCAGGAATACAGGAAAAAGATTAATTATTGCTTCATGCAATAAAATAGTGTTAAAAAACTTGAGGTACAAATGCAAGGGTATTATGTGATAAAGAAAAAATTCTAAAATGTAAAAAGAGAGATCACGAGAAGTTTTGAAAACCATAGTCAGGAGTTTGGATTTTATTCCATGTGTAATGAGAAGGTTTTTAAACAGAGGTATTTTAGACATTTATTCATTCATTCAACACTTATTTACTACTGCCTAGTTAACTAGTAGGAAATGTACTAACTGTTGGAGAAACATCCCTGAAAAAGAGATGCCAAAATCACCACCCTAGTCAGGCACAGTGGTACATGTCTGTAATCCCAGCCACCTAAGGGGCTAAGACAGTAGAACAGAAAGTTTGAGATCAGCCTGGGCAATTTAGATCCTGTTTCCAAATAAAATAAAATGAGCTGAGATGTAGCTCAGTGGTAGAGTACTTGCCAAGAATGTGTGAGGTCCTGGGTTTAAACCCCAGCACCCCTCCAAAAAAAATCAAAACCCTCAAAGAGATTATATTTTTATTTTAAACCTAGAAAATAAAGTAAATGTTTAAAATTCATATTACTTTAGAAGTTAATACTTGCTAAGGAAGAAAATAAACCTGAAAGAAGGAATCAGAAATTTTACTGGTGATAGGAGGTGGTCATGGTGGCAATAATGGTAGAAGATTTAAAATTCAGACAGTGTGGCACTAGTTCAAGAATGTGACATTTGGGGAAATATTTGAAGGTGATGAGGGATCCAGATTTGTAGATATTGAAAAGAAGAATATTCCAGGTAGAAGAAATAGTTAATGCAAAAGCAATGACATGGGTCCATGTAAAGCAATATGCCGTAGCCATGAAAATATGCTGCTCACTCCAATTTACATTCCTGATGCCTGCAGCTACTACCTTTCTAGATCCACTAGGGCATGTTTCCTGAGCTCAAGATTCCTATGGTCTGTTTCCAATCAATGACTAAGAATTGTAGAGCACTATGTCAGGCCCATTCTGGCAAGGTATGAGACTCCTACAGTATGTGACTTTTTTTTTAAGAGAGAGTGAGAGAGGAGAGAGAGAGAGAGAGAGAGGAGAGAGAGAATTTTTTTAAATATTTATTTCTTTTTAGTTCTCGGCGGACACAACATCTTTGTTGGTATGTGGTGCTGAGGATCGAACCTGGGCCGCACGCACACCAGGCGAGTGCGCCACCGCTTGAGCCACATCCCTAGCCCCTACAGTATGTGACTTTGAATGAAGGATTTCCCATCATTCTGGTTGAAAGTTTCTCAGAGATACATGTCAGTTTGATACTTCCTATCTAATCTTCCTTTTCTCCTTCTATGGTTGTCAGATATTCTCTATGGTCTGAAGAATCTCAGCACCTCCTTCTTCTTTTTCCTCCAATAAATCTCTTGCACTTCTATTCCTGAAGTGTCTAATTCTCAGTAGACACAAACTAGTGCTCAATATGACTTCTATGATTAAAGGAGAGTAAATGGTACTAAGAGATAGTGGGTGACAGACAACCTAGAGTCACTTGTGGTAAGAATTTCAAATTTTTCTATGTGATATTCATAACATTGGGGATCTCTGAACATGTGGTTTGTTGTATCATTTGGTTTCTGATTTAACAGGATCACTCTGACTACTGCATTGAAAAGAGACAAAAGCAGAAAAGGGAAGAAGCAAAAAGGAGTTTTAAAGAGGCTTTTGCAACAATCATAATAAGAAGCCATTGCAGTTTATTTCATTCCGAGATGAAGAGAAGTGGTCAAATCATAGATATACAGTTCAAGATAGAGTTTATAAAATTTAATTATGGAGAGTTTAATAAAAAGAATCTAAGGATCATTATTTTCCTTTAATATCTATTTAATTTGAGATGTTTATTTAATATCTAAGTGAAAAAGGTGAATAAGCAAGTATTTGGCTTCAGTTTGGATAGTTGATTCTGGATAAAGAATTAAATAGAGGGGCTGGGGTTATGGCTCAGCCGTAGAGCACTCACCTCACACATGCAAGGCCCTGGGTTTGCTCCTCAGCACCACATAAAAATAAAATAAAACAAAATAAAGTTATTGTGTACAACTACAACTACAAAAAATAAATATTAAAAAAAGAATTAAATAGTCATTGCCAATATATAAATTATAACTTAAAAATAAGAACAGATGAGATCATAGGTGCATTAGAGTAGATGGAAAAGAAAATGATTAAGAATCAGTATAAGGGCCAGGTGTGGTGACATAGGCCTATAATCCCAGTGGTCTGGAAGACTGAGGAAGGAGGATTGCAAGTTAAAAGCCAGTCTCAGCAATTTAACGAAGCCCTAAACAACTTAGTGAGATGCTTTCCCAAAATAAGAAAAAAAAATAAAAATAAAAAGGGCTGGGATGTGGCTTGGTTGTTGAGTGCCCCTGGGTTCATTCCAAAGTTCAAGTGTAAGGTTGCCAAATAAATCTAAGTCAACATGGAACAATTATAGGAATGAAAGGGGAGATAGAAATAATTATAACTGGATAGTGATTATAAACCAGGTTTGTTCTGACTAAACCAAGGCATATTATCATTTTTGAAGAAAAAAATTATTGAGGCAACTTTTTTAAGTAGTTGTATCATTTGGGTCTTCAAGTAGAAGAGGCTGGAATTCCTATGAAAGTTAAAAATTAAAACAACAACAACAACAACAAAAGTCAAACAAAGGAATCCTTCATAATAAGATGTGGATCAGACACATATAAAAGTAAAGCAAGAGAAAGTTAGCCTCAATTTTGTATACAGTTATGATAAAGAGTTCCCCAATCCAATAGGGAAATCCAGAGCAAATATTAAATGTTTGGTGACCCCTATGCATTGGGAACAATTGGCTAGGCCATAGTCATTAGTTGAGGAATGCCCAGGAAGTGTATAGGCTTGATTTAAAGACTGAGGTGCATTCTCAAGTCACTGAAAGCTTCAAGCTGTGAGCAGCTGCACTACTCACATATAAACATCAAGTTATTTCTTGGCAGAAGGAAGCAGAGAGGGAAGTAGGGAAGGGGCCACTGGGAAGATGTGTTCTTACTGAGCATTCCTCTAATGATCCATGTCCCCTATCCATACCCCACTGCCTATAGTTACTACCCAGTCAGTTCATTCAAACTGGGAGGGACTGATTAGTTTAAAGGGCTGATAATCTAATCATTCACATCTGAACATTCCTGTGTTAATACAGGCACTCTTGGAAGTCACTTCATATCCAGACCATAACATAGTGGTAAATACAAAGCTGAGAATATAGTGGTTAACTCACAGACTTCAAGAGGGTATGGGAGATAATAAGGATAAAAAAATAGATGTTGACAAAGATATGGGGAGAAAAGTACAATCATACTTTACTAGTGGAACTGCAAATTGGTACAACCACTCTGGAAGCAGTATGGAGATTCCTTAGAAAACGTGGAATGAAAGCACCATTTGACCCAACTATCCCACTGCTCAGTTTATACCCAAATGACTTAAAATCAGTGTACTACAGTGATGCAGTCACAACAATGTTTATAGTGGTTCAATTCACAATAGCCAAACTATGGAACCAAACTATGTGCCCTTCAAGAGATGAATGGATAAAGAAAATATAATCCCTCAGCTTGCCGGGGAGTTTTAGGGGGCGCTCCACGGGGGTCTCTTTGCTGCTGCACGTTCGCAATTAACCTCCGAGAACCAAGAGTGCAGAGGACCCAGGTTCTGCTTTTAGTTTTAAGAGGAAATACGGAAGTTAGGGCATAGAATTAAAGTATCTGTGAAGTTGGAACCAACCAGCCCCAGTCATCTCGTAGCACCGGCGGCACGCCCCGCCTTTCCCTGAAGCCTGGATGGCCACTCAGCGAACGTTCTTAGAATGGGTTGCATTTAGGATCCCCACCGACCCTGTTGTGTATTCATTCAGCACTTTTGAGTATCTGCTGTGTGCCAGGTGCTGAACTAGGACTTTGAAATCCGTTGAGGCAGCAAGCTTGCAGGACTACAGATCCACATTAGGTGCCTGCTCTGTAAAGCATGGTGCTGGGGACTCTGTGCTGGGCCATGGACACAAAGAAGTATAACATGCTATTGTATAGAAGTCTACCCAGTCCCCTACTTCTGGATGCTTAGATTTTTCCAGTTTTCACCCTGAAAAACATTTTTACAGGGAATGTCTTTCTTTACATATCCTGGAACACAAAAATATGTAGGAATATACCTGCACTTCTCTCCCAAGCGGTCCTGAGGGCTGAGTGCTGGGGACCTGTGCACCTGTAATGGAGAGCTATTCTGTATCAAGACCAGATGCTGAGAGCTGTGGGCTGACCACATAGCTAGGTAAAAGCCAACTGAGCCTTCATAGGCAGTGGCCACAGGATTGAAACGGGGCTTGGGAGAGACAGTCAGGACCCACCCGTTGCATTGGTCACCTGGCAAAGGGAACGAACGGTCACCATTTGCATGGGATACCACCATGGCAGAGAACTGACGTCACGGGTGGAGGAGATAACTTCATTGAAACCAGCGGCGACAGGTGTGTAATCCCCTAGCCATCCCTCTCCACAGAGCGGGGAAACCTCAAGGGCCCCTCCCAGCTCTCCCATGAGCACCATAGCCAGACCGAGGGAATTAGGAGTGGTGCGGGACTCGTGGCCCAGAACTCCCGGCTACCGCTCCCACCAGTGCTGACAACTGAGGTCTCTTGCACCAGCTACCGGGGGCGTGGCTACTGGAGGGCAAGCAAATTCGCTGGGGGTTCTCAGCCCTAAGCTCTACAAACTTAGGGTCTCAGGAAAGCAAACAGGGAGAGTGTGCCCAGGTGTTCATGAAAACAGGGCTCCCAGGAGCAGCATACCTGGCGTGTAGCCAGTATTGTGATGAGCATCACAGGTGAGCGGGGCCTGGCTCGAGGAAACAAAGAGAAGGCCCTAGACACTCAGGATTTGAGACCCATCCAGTCTGGGAGGAAGAGCTGCTACACAGTGATTGGTTCCCACCTATTGAGAGGAGAAGCTTGGCCCAGTGGGCACAGCTCCACCTACTGGAAGAGATATGGGGTTTTTTAATATGGGGTTTTTTTTCTTTTATTTTCATTTTTTGTTGTTGTTCTTTAACTTTTTTAAATGTTTTTATTTTTTATTTTTTTATTTTATTATTATTATTATTTTAAATTTTCATTTTCATTTTTTTATTATCATTATTATTTTTAATTTTTTTTCTTTCTTTCTTTATTTTCTATTTTTTCTTTTGTATTTTCATTTCTTTTCAATTTTCTTATTCCCCCTTCCTTGAATTCTACATGCCTGGCGCTGCGAGAAGGGTCTCCGCCCGCTCATCAAACAGCCCCCCGCCCGCCCAGCCCAGGAGGCGACGTGAAGGGAATCTAACCAAGCCTCTATGAAATAGCGAACTGGGCTGCGTACGGGGGTGGCTGAAGTGCTGAGCCTGGAGCTCGGAGCAGAGGCTTTAATCGAGACTTTGCGCAGCTTGTTAGAGCGCCTCTCACCATTAGACTGTAGTGGACCACCCGGCCAAGTGGGAGAAAAAAAAAAAACAAAGAGATTGAAAAAGAGGACGCTTGGCTCCCTGACGATTTTCTGCTCAGAGCCACGCTTTGCGCCCATCTATTCCTCTTCCACTTCACTCCCCGCAGAGAAGCTGAATGGGTAATCAGCAGTTGATCCTAAGTACCTGAGGCTAAGAAAGCTTAGTACACCCCCGCCCTTTTTTTTTTTTTTTTTTTTTTTTTTTTTTTTTTTTTTTTTTTTTTAATAATGACTATACAGGGAGAATTAATGGACTGAAATTGTTGGCTGGGCTGGGGTTTCGGGGCCGAAAATCCACTCCGCTGGAGCTGCCATTTGCTTTCGGCACGCTGTCTTGAGGGCCCTGTCTACACGGTCTAGCTGCCGCTTCTAGAGACTAGAACTGGGCTGCGTGCCGAGCCCTGTCCTCCGAAGGCTGGGTCATTCGGCATCCCCCTGCGAGAGGACCCGTGCTCCGGAGGAGGCGGTTGGAGAGCCGCGGCGGCAGCCGCTTGGGCCCCAGGAGCTAGGCACCGGGCCGAGGAACAGCGGAGGCCGCGGCGGCGCTGCTATCTAAAGCCTATTTGCTCAGGATCACTAGGCAATGCTGAGCTGACGTGGAGCTAGGGCGTACACTTTGGGCCCCACAGAAAACACACACTGAGCACGTATCTGCTGCGTTTAAGCCCCAGATCGCCTGCTTCTCGTGACTCAGCACTAACGACCCAGCTGAAATAACTAGTCGGCCCACATGATCTCACAGAGGTAAAAAAAAAAAAAAAAAAAACAGAGCACCATAGCCAGACCCAGGGAATCAGAAGTGATGTGGGATTAGCGGCACAGAATTCCCGGCTATCGCCCCCACCAGGGCCGACAACAGAGGTCCCTTGCACCACCTACCAGGGGAGTTGCTACCTGAGGGCAAACAAATTCGCTGGGGGTCCTCAGCCCCAAACCCTACAAACTTAGGGCCTGAGGGAGGCAAACAGAAAGGGTGTGCCCAGACATCCATGAAAACAGGGCTCCCAGGTGCAGCAGACCCGACGTGTAGACAGTAATGTGGTAAGCATCACAGGTGAGTGGGGCATGGATTGAGGAACCACAAGAGA
The DNA here is from genome assembly GCF_964194105.1 of Spermophilus citellus. Taxonomy (NCBI): domain Eukaryota; kingdom Metazoa; phylum Chordata; class Mammalia; order Rodentia; family Sciuridae; genus Spermophilus; species Spermophilus citellus. Next base: position 93,747,555 of record NC_138190.1, on the reverse strand, counting down.
AGGACCCAGACATTCAGGACTGGAGACTCACACAGTCTGGGAAGAAAAGCTGAGGCACAGTGATTGGCTCCCACCTATCAAGAGGAGAAGCCTGGCCCAGTGGGCATAGCTCCACCCACTGGAAGAGAAGTCAATCGAGCTTTATGACTGCATTTATTATTAGTATTTTTTTTTATTTACTTAATGAGTATTATTAGTATTTTTTTTTTTATTCTCACTTTTTGTAGTTGACGTTGTTGTGTTCTTTAACTTTCTTACTAATGGTTTCAATTTTTTTGTTAATTTTTCTTATCCTATTATTATTACTATTATTTTTTTAAACTTCAATTTCCATTTTTTATTACCATTATAATTTTTTTTCCGTTTGTTTTAAATTTTTATTTTTTCGTTTTTTCTCTCTTTCTTCTCACTTTTTTTCTTTTGTCTTTTCATTTCTTTTCAACTTTCTTATTCCCCCTCTCTTGAACTCCACCTGCCTACACTTGCTCTCTTTAGTGACTTCTTCCCTTCCCTTCTAATACCTCTCCTCCCAAGCATCAAATAAACTTATAAGAGTAAACAGTAACTCAACAGTCAAACAGAACAAGAAGTATCATGAGCATAAAAAAGCAAGGAAGAAAAGGAGTACAAACAATGAAAGACAGCCTAAATATTCAGGAGGACCTGGAGTCATCAGAAAAATGGCCATATAAAGAACTCAAGGAACACCTTAGACAGATGGAAAGGAACCTTAAAGATCACATTGAAAAGGAATTACAAAAACAGATAAAAGAAGAAGTTAAATATCTTTATCAGGAGATAGAGGTTATAAAAAAAATCAAACAATAATTCTAGAAATGAAGGAAATGATAAACCAAATTAAAAACTCAATCGAGAGTATCACTAACAGAGTGGAGCAAGTAGAAGCCAGAACGTCAGATAATGAAGACAAAATATATCACCTTGAAAAGAGTCTAGCCAACTCAGATAGGCTGGTAAAAAACCACGAGAAAAACATCCAAGAGATTTGGGATAACATAAAAAAACCAAACTTACGAGTCATCGGGATAGAGGAGGGCACAGAGATTCATGCCAAGGGAATGGGTAACTTACTGAAGGAAATAATTACAGAAAACTTTCCAGAAATAAAAAAGGATACAGATATACAAATTGTAGATGCATACAGGACACCGAGCACACAAAATCACAATAGACCAACGCCAAGACACATTGTTATGAAGCTATCCAATGTACAGAACAAAGAGAAAATATTAAAAGCTACAAGAGAAAAGAGGCAGATTACATTTAGGGGTAAACCAATAAGGTTGACAACGGATTTTTCATCACAGACGCTGAAAGCGAGAAGATCCTGGAACAATGTATTTCAAACACTGAAAGACAATGGATGCCAACCAAGAATCCTGTATCCAGCAAAATTAAGCTTCAGATACGACAACGAAATAAAAATCTTCCATGATAAACAAAAGCTAAAAGAATTTGTAGCCAGAAAACCAGCATTGCAAAGCGTCTTGAGCAAAACTCTACACGAGGAAGAAATGGAAAACAATAACCAAAACCATCAGCGGGAAGTGCCCCAGTAAAGACAGAGGATGGGAGGAAAGCTAATCATGGAGAAACAAACTAAATTAGGGGAAAAAAAAAGAGATAAATAATCAAACATGGCAGGAAGTACAAACCATATATCAATAGTAACTCTAAACGTTAATGGCTTAAACTCTCCAATAAAGCGACATAGGCTGGTAACATGGATTAAAAAAACAAATCCAACGATATGCTGCCTCCAGGAGACACATCTGACTGGAAAAGACATACACAGGCTCAAGGTAAAAGGTTGGGAAAAAATATACCAAGCACACGGTCCTCGTAAGCAAGCAGGCGTGGCCATTCTCATATCGAATAAAATCGACTTCAAGACTAAGTTAATCAAAAGGGATAAGGAAGGACATTATATACTGTTAAAAGGAACCATTCACCAACAAGACATAACAATTATCAATATTTATGCACCAAATAATGGTGCTGCGACGTTCATAAAACAAACTCTCCTCAAGTTCAAGAATCAAATAGACCACAACACAATAATCACGGGTGACTTCAACACACCTCTCTCACCATTGGACAGATCCTCCAAACAAAAGTTGAATAAAGAAACTATTGACCTCAATACCACAATCAATAACTTAGACTTAACTGACATATATAGAATATATCAACCATCATCAAGTGGATATACTTTTTTCTCAGCAGCACATGGAACCTTCTCAAAAATAGATCATATATTATGCCATAGGGCAACCCTCAGTAAATATAAAGGGGTTGAGATAATACCATGCACTTTATCAGATCATAATGGAATGAAACTGGAAATCAATGATAAAAGAAGGAAAGAAAAATCGTACATCACATGGAAAATGAACAATATGTTACTGAATGATCAATGGGTTACAGAAGACATAAAGGAGGAAATCAAAAAATTCTTAGAGATAAATGAAAATACAGACACAACATATCGGAATCTATGGGACACAATGAAAGCAGTTTTAAGAGGGAAATTCATCGCCTGGAGGTCATTCCTCAAAAAAAGGAAAAACCAACAAATAAATGAGCTCACACTTCATCTCAAAGCCCTAGAAAAGGAAGAGCAAAACAATAGCAAATGTAGCAGAAGGCAAGAACTAATTAAAATCAGAGCAGAAATCAATGAAATTGAAACAAAAGAAACTATTGAAAAAATTAACAAAACAAAAAGTTGGTTCTTTGAAAAAATAAATAAGATCGACAGACCCCTAGCCATACTAACGAAGAGAAGAAGAGAGAGAACCCAAATCACTAACATACGGGATGAAAAAGGCAATATTACAACAGACGCTTCAGAAATACAGAAAACAATTAGAAATTATTTTGAAAACCTATATTCCAATAAAATAGAAGAAAGTGAAGACATCGATAAATTCCTTAAGTCATATGATTTGCCCAGACTGAGTAAGGAGGAAACTCACAACCTAAACAGACCAATATCAATAGATGAAATAGAAGAAGCAATTAAAAAACTTCCAACCAAGAAAAGCCCAGGACCGGATGGGTATACAGCGGAGTTCTACAAAACCTTTAAAGAAGAATTAATACCAGTACTTTTCAAGTTATTTCAGGAAATAGAAAAAGAGGGAGCTCTTCCAAATTCATTCTATGAGGCCAACATCACCCTGATTCCAAAACCAGACAAGGACGCCTCAAAGAAAGAAAACTACAGACCAATATCTCTAATGAACATAGATGCAAAAATCCTCAATAAAATTCTGGCGAATCGGATACAAAGGCATATCAAAAAAATTGTGCACCATGATCAAGTAGGATTCATCCCTGGGATGCAAGGATGGTTCAATATACGGAAATCAATAAACGTTATTCACCACATCAATAGGCTTAAAGAGAAGAACCATATGATCATCTCAATAGACGCAGAAAAAGCATTTGACAAAGTACAGCATCCCTTTATGTTCAAAACGTTAGAAAAAATAGGGATAACAGGAACTTACCTCGACATTGTAAAAGCTATCTATGCCAAGCCTCAGGCTAGCATCATTCTGAATGGAGAAAAATTGAAGGCATTCCCTCTAAAATCTGGAACACGACAGGGATGCCCCCTATCACCACTTCTATTCAATATAGTTCTTGAAACACTGGCCAGAGCAATTAGACAAACGAAAGAAATTAAAGGCATAAAAATAGGAAAAGAAGAACTTAAATTATCACTATTTGCGGATGACATGATCCTATACCTAGAAGACCCAAAAGGGTCTACAAAAAAACTACTAGAACTAATAAATGAATTCAGCAAAGTGGCAGGATATAAAATCAACACACATAAATCAAAGGCATTTCTGTATATCAGCGACAAAACTTCTGAAATGGAAATGAGGAAAAACACTCCATTCGCAATATCCTCAAAAAAAATAAAGTACTTGGGAATCAACCTAACAAAAGAGGTGAAGGACCTATACAATGAAAACTACAGAACCCTAAAGAAAGAAATAGAAGAGGATCTTAGAAGATGGAAAAATATACCCTGTTCATGGTTAGGCAGAACTAACATCATCAAAATGGCGATATTACCAAAAGTTCTCTATAGGTTCAACGCAATGCCAATCAAAATCCCAATGGCATTTCTTGTAGCAATAGATAAAGCAATCATGAAATTCATATGGAAAAACAAAAGACCCAGAATAGCAAAAACAATTCTAAGCAGGAAGTGTGAATCAGGTGGTATAGCGATACCAGACTTCAAACTATACTACAGAGCAATAGTAATAAAAACAGCATGGTACTGGTACCAGAACAGGCGGGTGGACCAATGGTACAGAATAGAGGACACAGAGACTAATCCACAAAGCTACAACTATCTTATATTTGATAAAGGAGCTAAAAACATGCAATGGAGAAAGGATAGCATCTTCAACAAATGGTGTTGGGAAAACTGGAAATCCATATGCAACAAAATGAAACTAAATCCCCTCCTCTCGCCACGCACAAAAGTCAACTCAAAGTGGATAAAGGAGCTAGATATCAAATCAGAGACTCTCCGTCTGATAGAAGAAAAAGTTGGCTCCAATCTACAGATTGTGGGGACGGGCTCCAAATTCCTTAATAGGACACCCATAGCACAAGAGTTAATAACAAGAATCAACAAATGGGACTTTCTTAAACTGAAAAGTTTTTTCTCAGCAAGAGAAACAATAAGAGAGGTAAATAGGGAGCCTACATCCTGGGAACAAATTTTTACTCCTCACACCTCAGATAGAGCCCTAATATCCAGAGTATACAAAGAACTCAAAAAATTAGACAATAAGATAACAAATAACCCAATCAACAAATGGGCCAAGGACCTGAACAGACACTTCTCAGAGGAGGACATACAATCAATCAATAAGTACATGAAAAAATGCTCACCATCTCTAGCAGTCAAGGAAATGCAAATCAAAACCACCCTAAGATACCACCTCACCCCAGTAAGATTGGCAGCCATGATGAAGTCAAACAACAACAAGTGCTGGCGAGGATGTGGGGAAAAGGGTACTCTTGTACACTGCTGGTGGGACTGCAAACGGGTGCGGCCAATTTGGAAAGCAGTATGGAGATTCCTGGGAAAGCTGGGAATGGAACCACCATTTGACCCAGCTATTGCCCTACTCGGACTATTTCCTGAAGACCTTAAAAGAGCACACTACAGGGATACTGCCACATCGATGTTCATAGCAGCACAATTCACAATTGCTAGACTGTGGAATCAACCCAGATGCCCTTCAATAGATGAATGGATAAAAAAAATGTGGCATTTATATACCATGGAATATTACGCAGCACTAAAAAATGACAAAATCACGGAATTTGCAGGGAAATGGATGGCACTAGAGCAGATTATGCTTAGTGAAGCTAGCCAATCCCTAAAAAACAAATACCAAATGTCTTCTTTGATATAATGAGAACAACTAAGAGCAGAACAGTGAGGCTGAGCAGGAAGAAAAGACTAGCATTAAACAGAGACATGAGGCGGGAGGGAAAGGGAGAAAAAAAAAAGGGAAATCACATGGAAATGGAGGGAGACACTCATTGTTATACAAAATTATATATAAGAGTATACGAGGGGAATGGGATAACAAACATGGAGGGAAATGAATTTCAATAGATGGGGTAGAGAGAGAAGATGGGAGGGAAGGGGAGGGGGGATATTAGAGGATAGTAAAGGTAGCAGAATACAACAGTCACTAATAAGGCAGTATGTAAAAATGTGATGTGTAGCCGATGTGATTCTGCAATCTGTATTTGGGGTAAAAATGGGAGTTCATAACCCAATTGATTCTAATCTATGAAATATGATTTGTCATGAGCTTTGTAATGTTGTGAACATCCAATAAAAAAAAAATGATAAAAGAAGGAAGGAAAAATCCTACATCACATGGACAATGAACAATATGTTACTGAATGAACAATGGGTTACAGAAGACATAAAGGAGGAAATCAAAAAATTCTTAGAGATAAATGAAAATACAGACACAACATATAGGAATCTTTGGGACACAATGAAAGCAGTTTTAAGAGGGAAATTCATCGCCTAGAGGTCATTCCTCAAAAAAAGGAAAAACCAACAAATAAATGAGCTCACACTTCATCTCAAAGCCCTAGAAAAGGAAGACCAAAACAACGGCAAATGTAGCAGAAGGCAAGAAATAATTAAAAACAGAGCGGAAATCAACGAAATTGAAACAAAAGAAACTATTGAAAAAATTAACAAAACTTAAAGTTGGTTCTTCAAAAAAAATAAATAAGATCGACAGACCCTTAGCCATGTTAACGAAGATAAGAAGAGAGAGAACTCAAATTACTAACATACGGGATGAAAAAGGCAATATCACAACAGATGCTACAGAAATACAGAAGACAATTAGAAATTATTTTGAAAACCTATATTCCAATAAAAGAGAAGATACTGAAGACATCGATAAATTTCTAAAGTCATATGATTTGCCCAGACTGAGTCAGGAGGATACACACAATTTAAACAGACCAATTTCAATGGATGAAATTGAAGAAAGAATCAAAAGACTACCAACCAAGTAAAGCCCAGGACCGGATGGGTATACAGCAGAGTTTTACAAAACCTTTAAAGAAGAATTAATACCAATACTTTTCAAGTTATTTCAGGGAATAGAAAAAGAGGGAGCTCTTCCAAATTCATTCTATGAGGCCAACATCACCCTGATTCCGAAACCAGACAAAGACACCTCAAAGAATGACAACTACAGACCAATATCTCTGATGAACCTAGGTGCAAAAATCCTCAATAAAATTCTGGCGAATTGGATACAAAGGCACATCAAAAAAATTGTGCACCGTGATCAAGTAGGATTCATCCCTGGGATGCAAGGATGGTTCAATATATGGAAATCAATAAATGTTATTCACCACATCAATAGACTTAAAGATAAGAACCATATGATCATCTCGATAGATGCAGAAAAAGGATTCGATAAAGTACAGCATCCCTTTATGTTCAAAACATTAGAAAAACTAGGGATAACAGGAAGTTACCTTGACATTGTAAAAGCTATCTATGCTAAGCCTCAGGCTAGCATCATTCTGAATGGAGAAAAATTGAAGGCATTCCCTCTAAAATCTGGAACAAGACAGGGATGCCCTCTATCACCACTTCTATTCAATATAGTTCTCGAAACACTGGCCAGAGCAATTAGACAGACGAGAGAGATTAAAGGCATAAAAATAGGAAAAGAAGAACTTAAATTATCACTATTTGCGGATGACATGATTCTATACCTAGAAGACCCAAAAGTATCTACAAAGAAACTACTAGAACTAATAAATGAATTCAGCAAAGTGGCAGGATATAAAATCAACACGCATAAATCAAAGGCATTTCTGTATATCAGCGTCAAAACTTCTGAAATGGAAATGAGGAAAAACACTCCATTCACAATATGCTCCAAAAAAATAAAATACTTGGGAATCAACCTAACAAAAGAGGTGAAAGATTTATACAATGAAAACTACAGAACCCTAAAAAGAGAAGTAGAAGAAGATCTTAGAAGATGGAAAAATATACCCTGTTCATGGATAGGCAGAACTAACATCATCAAAATGGCGATATTACCAAAAGCTTTCTATAGGTTTAATGCAATGCCAATCAAAATCCCAAAGGCATTTCTTGTAGAAATAGATAAAGCAATCATGAAATTCATATGGAAAAATAAAAGACCCAGAATAGCAAAAGCAATTCTAAGCAGGAAGTGTGAATGAGGCGGTATAGCGATACCAGATTTCAAACTATATTACAGAGCAATAGTAACAAAAACAGTATGGTACTGGTACCAAAACAGGTGGGTGGACCAATGGTACAGAATAGAGGACACATAGACTAATCCACAAAGTTACAACTCTCTTATATTTGATAAAGGAGCTAAAAGCATGCAATGGAGGAATTATAGCATCTTCAACAAATGGTGTTGGGAAAACTGGAAATCCATATGCAACAAAATGAAACTGAATCCCCTCCTCGCGCCATGCACAAAAGTTAACTCAAAGTGGATCAAGGAGCTAGATATCAAATCAGAGACTCTGCATCTGATAGAAGAAAAAGTTGGCTCCGATCTACATATCGTGGGGTCGGGCTCCAAATTCCTCAATAGGACATCCATAGCACAAGAGTTAATAACAAGAATCAACAAATGGGACTCACTTAAACTGAAAAGTTTTTTTCTCAGCAAGAGAAACAATAAGAGAGGTAAATACATCCTGGGAACAAATTTTTACTCCTCACACTTCAGGTAGAGCCCTAATATCCGGAGTATACAAAGAACTCAAAAAATTAGACAATAAGATAACAAATAACCCAATCAACAAATGGGCCAAGGACCTGAACAGACACTTCTCAGAGGAGGACATACAATCTCTAGCAGTCAGAGAAATGCAAATAAAAACCGCCCTAAGATACCACCTCACCCCAGTAAGATTGGCAGCCATGATGAAGTCAAACAACAACAAGTGCTGGCGAGGATGTGGGGAAAAGGGTACACTTGTACATTGCTGGTGGGACTGCAAACTGGTGCGGCCAATTTGGAAAGCAGTATGGAGATTCCTGGGAAAGCTGGGAATGGAACCACCATTTGACCCAGCTATTGCCCTTCTTGGACTATTCCCTGAAGACCTTAAAAGAGCGTACTATAGGGATACTGCCACATCGATGTTCATAGCAGCACAATTCACAATTGCTAGACTGTGGAACCAACCCAGATGCCCTTCAATAGATGAATGGATAAAAAAAATGTGGCATTTGTACACCATGGAGTATTATGCAGCACTAAAAAATGACAAAATCATGGAATTTGCAGGGAAATGGATAGCACTAGAGCAGATTATGCTTAGTGAAGCTAGCCAATCCCTAAAAAAACAAATATCAAATGTCTTCTTTGATATAATGAGAACAACTAAGAATAGAGCAGGGAGGAAGAGCAGGAAGAAAAGATTAACATTAAACAGAGACATGAGGTGGTAGGGAAAGGAAGAGAAAAGGGAAATTGCATAGAAATGGAGGGAGACCCTCATTGTTATACAAAATTACATATAAGAGGTTGTGAAGGGAATGGGAAAATAAACAAGGAGAGAAATGAATTACATTAGTGGGGTAGAGAGAGAAGATGGGAGGGGAGGGGAGGGAGGATAGTAGAGGATAGAAAGGTAGCAGAATACAAAAGTCACTAATATGGCATTATGTAAAAATATGGATGTGTAACCTATGTGATTCTGCAATCTGCATTTTGGGTAAAAATGGGAGTTCATAACCCACTTGAATCTAATGTATGAAATATGATATGTCAAGAGCTTTGTAATGTTTTGAACAACCAATAAAAAAGAAAAAAAAAGAAAATATAATTATATATATATATATAGATAGATAGATAGATAGATAGATATGAGTTGGAATATTATTTATCCTTAAAGAAGAACAAAATTATGGTATTTACAGGTAAATGGATCAAAATGGAGAATATCATGCTAATTGAAATAATCCAGCCCTAAAAAATCCAAAGGCAGAATATTTTCTATGATATACAGAAGGTAATTCATAATAACAGGTAACTAATGAAATATAGTACTTTGGATTAGGCAGAGGGAAATGAAGGCAGGGGAAGGAATACAGAGGTAAAAATGACAGTAGAATAAATTAAACATTATTACCCTATGTACATATGTGATTACAGAACTGGTGTGATTCTATAACATGTACAAACAGAGGAACGAAAAGTTATGTTCCATTTGTGTACAGTGGACTAATTAGAATATATAAGAAAAAAAGAAGGCACTATGGTGAATTGTAATTCCTAGAGAGATCAAGGGATTACTGAATTTGAAATTCTTTAATTAGGGGACAAGTCTTAAAATTACAATCATGAGAGTGCATGACAATCAGGATAGTATATGAGATCACTGATGAAAAAGAGTTCTAGAAACTCAAAGTTCAGTAAATTGGAAGAGGCAACAATAGGACTATTGATTATAATTTTTAAAAGCTTACTTTGGCATATTGTGAAAAATTAACTGTATGGGAAAAAGAACAGTGATATGGAGACACTGTAGATTAGAAAAGATGGTTGGATGAACTATGGTATGGTAATAACATACAAAATAAAAAAGTGAATATATGACTTTATTTTTTTAATTTTAATTTATATATGTTGGAGTTGAAGAATATAGTGAAGTAAGCCAGTCCCAACAAACCAAATGCCAAATTTTTTCTCTGATATAAGGATGCTGATTCATAATGAGGTTATTTTGGTGGTAGAGCCAGTAAGAATTGCTGATATATTCATGTGGGAAATGATGAAGAAGAAGATCACAAGGAAGAATGATAGGTATTTTTATTTGAGTAGTGAAATGGATGCTGGTACCATTTACTAAGATGTGAAACACTGAGGTCCTAAAAAGTTGACTGTTAAATTAGAATTTTCTTTAAAGACATCTAAATTTGGGCTGGTGCCGCAGTCTGGCTGGGCACAATTCAGGAGCCACTTGTCAAAAGAAGCAAACTTTATTTTTAGAACACACACACCAAACCACACAGCTCCTCAGGAAATCCCTTCAGAGCCCAACTGCCACCACCAGCTTCCCACAAGCCTCTCAACCTCCCCCACTCCTCCTGCTCTTGAGGCCGATTGGCTGGGTCGCGTGGGCAGAGCCAAAAAAAGTCCCCCAATGAGCAGCTCCATGGGCTGAAAGGGCAGGGAAAAAGCCGAATGAGCATCACCGTAGAGGAGCCAATCAGTTGGCAGCTAGAAGTTTGCTGGGGCCCCTGTGAGCCAATCATCAGCTGGCAGGTGGAAGTTTGCTGGCTGCTGGAAGTTTGCTGGGGCCCCTTTTGGCTGTGGCTCTCAACAGGCTGGGGTTGTGGCTCAGGGGTAGAGTGCTCGCCTGGCATGTGCGAGGCCCTGGGTTCAATCCTCAACACCACATAAAAATAAATAAACAAAATAAAGGTATTGTGTACAACTAAAAAAATAAATATTAAGAAAAGACATCAAAATTCAAGATGCCTGTTACACATGAGGTGGAAATTTCAAATAAGCAATTGGACATTTGCATTAAGTGTGGAAGTTTATGCTAGAAAGCTCAGTGGTACATTATTAGAGCTATAACCTAACCAGGAGATTAATCCATTTGATGGATTAATAATTTTAAAGGACTATTTTACTGGGTTGTAACTCTAGGCAAATAGGGTGTGACTGCCTAGATAGGAAAGAATTAGGTCACTGGGAGTGTCTTTGGGATTCATATTTTGTCCCTGGTACCTAGCTTTCTCTCTCTGCTTCCTGGATGTTCTGAACTGAGCAGCATTTCTCTACCATGCCCTTATACCATAGTCACCTCCCACCCAGACTAATGGAGTCAGTCAGCCATGAACTGAACCCCTCAAATCATGATCCAAAACAAACTTTTCCTTATCTAAGTTCTATTTGTCAGATATTTTGGTCACAGTGACACAAAGCTGACTACTTGATTACAGCAAATATGCCACATCCTTGAAAATGTAGTTATAACCAAGAAGAAACAAAAAATAAAACTCTCACTAAAACTGATTTTGTAAAACAACTACAAAAGAGAAAATACATCAGTACCATGAGAAATGGTTATATCCCTCATGGGAAAGTACCTTATCTAGGAAAGTAGAGATAATTAAACAATCTGAAATTGTGGGAGGCCATCCTCACACGTGATTTGAGTTACCTCCCTGGCTGTGTGAGAGGCACTTAGACACAGCTGTGTCAAAGCTTTTCCCACCCTTTTCCAGGTCCGAGGGCTTGTCTGTTCAGAGGTGTGTCTGGCCACTGCCCTGAAGACCCAATCGTTGCCCCTGTCCTTGGGATGCTGCCCCCCTTAACCTTCATTGGATTAGATTTTTCCTGGAATTTTTGTTCCCCAATAAAAGTCCACTCCCTGGCGTTCTCTCTCTCTCTCTCTCTCTCTCTCTCTCTCTCTCTCTCTCTCTCTCTCTCTCTCTCTCTCCCTCTCTCTCCCTCTCGCCTCTTCAGTAAACCTCGCTACCCCATTAGGTGGCTGGAGGCGGGAGCTAGGAGAAGCCGTCCTGGAGCTGGTTTAAAGGTAATTAGAGTCTTGTCTCTTTAATTTAAAACTCCCTAGCGTTTTCTCATGGTTAGAACCTTCTTTCATGAAGCCAGTGCTGGTCGCTTGGCAGATGAAATGAATTGTTCCTCTTTAATAATTTATTAGGGAAATACCTAACATACCCAAAAGAAGAAAGATGCACATTATCTAAATTCAATAATTTTCAATGTTCTTCCAGCTTTGTTGTGCACAGCCCTACAATTATTTTATGCAAACTTAGTTCAGAATGAATCAAAAATATTATGGTGTTCTAAATATTTTAGAATACATCTAATAGATAAGTACTTATTAATGCTTCCTTAATACCTTCTCATACTTAATTTGTAGTTTAATCTAGATTAAATTGTTGAAAGTTAAACCATGGCAGGAGCTAGAGTTAAAAAGAGAATACTGGCTGCAGGAGGTAGACAGACAGTAATAAATTACCCAGGCTTCTCCTACTACTGACCTCCACTCCACCACCACTGCCTACGATTGTTCAAATCCAGCTAGAATTCACAAGTTTGAAAAGAAAATCTGAAAGGATCATCATTTTGCTACATAGAAAAGAGCAAGGGAAAGGAGAAGGAGTGGATCTAAAGGCAAAATATGGTCATATCAGCAAAAAATCAATCAATTAATCCTTTTTTAAAAAAATTCACTTCGACCATACACTTCTAATTATACATGGTTTACCATGTACTTCAATAACTATAGAGCAAATTTCTCCCTTTTGCTCTCCTTTTTCCTGGCTACCATTAATAAATTTTATGACCACCTTTTCTGACTTCAGAAAAATAAAAGTCCATATGTAACATATTGGGATACCATTATATGTTACCTTAGTAAAAATTGACATATCAATATGTTCAATTTTCCTACATGAGAAGCTGATATGGCTTTCCATTCATTCAAGACCACATGTGTGCCAATAAGGATGATTTTAAAGATTTTATCATATTTATTTTCCACATTTCTTGTGAAGTTTTTGCCTAGTCAGTTTATTATCATTATTTTGCTGATTTTTTTAACCAGAAACACACACACACACACACACACACACACACACACACACAGAATGTATTAAATGCCTAAGGCATGGGAGTATTAGACTTCCATTTTGGTAATTTAAATGACATCTTTTCCCTATGTCTTCTAAATGATTACTTTTCTATATATGAAGACCACTGACTTATCTATGTTAATTTTACTTTATTACATTCTCTTAATTGATTTTAGTGGGGTTTTTTTCATTTGTTTTTTTTTTTTTTTACTTACCAAGTATACAATCTAAGTGTCTGTGATAATAAGTTTTTTTCTCTTTAAGTTTTATTTAATTTATTCTGAAGTTTTTTTTTTCTCTTATTCAATAGAACTGGCTAATAACTAATATTTTAGGTGAAAACAATAGAAATAATAAGTATTTTTGTCTTGTTTGTAACATCAGCGACAGTGTCCCATAAGTAAGAAGTTGATTTTTTGTTTACTTATACACACACACACACACACACACACACCCCATGTTAAAGAAGGATAACAGTAATTTTTCCGTCAAAAAATCAGTTCAGGTCTTAATTTTTAGTTCCATTTTATTTTATTTTTTTAGCCCAGATTTTGCATTTCTCTTGTTTATTTCTTCTCTTTTCTTTCAATTTACATTAGTATTCTTTTTCAAATTTTACAGTTAGGTGATTACTACTTTTTTTCTTTATTAATATTACAATTAGGTGTTTAATGCTATATATTTTCTCTTGAGAACTATTTGAGTTAATCTACACCATAGATTCCGACATATCATAAATTTTAGAAACCTTGCATTTGAACTTGAATAGCTCCTTTGTCCACAGAGAGAGCTTAAAGTATTTCAGATGGAAGTGTCTGCAATTGGTAAAAACGTTGACTCATTTTATTTTATTATGATCTGAGACTTCTGGCTTGTATTATTTCTACTTTGAAAATCAGTGGAATTCTTTATGGGTTCCTAAATGGTTAATTTTTACCAATATTTCATATGCACTTATAAAGGTATGTTTCAAAGTTTCATATATGTGAGGTCTAATACTTTGTGATTTTATTTGATTCTTCAATGTATTTAATAACTTTGCACAATTAGTCTGTTGTGAACTGAAAGATATGGTAATATTACCTAATAGTTCCTAATTTGTAAAACTTGCTGTTTCAATTAGTATATAGCTATGAAATACTTTTTTGCATTTATTGTGGATTTTACTCTTTCAACTTATAAAATATATGTGTCCAATTTAAATTATAAGTTACTTTATCTAACATTAAAAACATAAGTTTGAATTTAACTTGTGTTTTCCTGGTGTATTGTATACTATTTTAAAATATTTTTTTAGTTGTAGATTGACAAAATACCTTTATTTTGTTTATTTATTTTTATGTGGTGCTCAGGATCAAACCCAGTGCCTCACACCTGTGAGACAAGTGCTCTACCACCAAGCCACAACCCCAGTCCTGTGTATACTTTTATAATAAAATCTTTGTAAGCTCTTTTTTTAGGTATGTCTTGTGTGAATAGCAAGCATAGTGTTAAGTTTGTTTAGAGTATCTTATACTTCTTTCTTTTTAAGTTGCCCAAGCTCATTTGAATTCATTTGTTGAGAGCCACAGCCAAAGGGGCCCCAGCAAACTTCCAGCTGCCGGCTGATGATTGGCTCACAGCAGCCCCAGCAACATCTAGCTGATTGGCTCCTCTGCGGTGATGTTCATTGGGCTGTTTCCCTGCCCTTCAGACTGCCAGCTGATGATTGGTTCACAGCGGCCCCAGCAACATCTAGCTGATTGGCTCCTCTGCGGTGATGTTCATTGGGCTGTTTCCCTGCCCTTCAGACTGCCAGCTGATGATTGGCTCACAGCGGCCCCAGCAACATCTAGCTGATTGGCTCCTCCACGGAGCTGCTCATTAGGGGACTTCTTTGGCTCCGCCCACACGACCCAGCCAATCGGCCTCAAGAGCAGGAGGATTGTGGGAGGTGGTGAGGGTTGTGTGGGGGTGAGAGGCTTGGGGAAGCCGGTGGTGGCAGTTGGGCTCTGAGGGTTTTTTCCTGAGGAGCGGTTTTGTTTGGTGTTTTTAGTTCTAAAAATAAAGTTAGTTTCTTTTGACAAGTGGCTCCTGAATTGTGCCCAGCCAGACTGCGGCATTCATTAATGTGACAGATGTTTATTCTCAATTCTATTACATTTGATGATATATATATATATATATATATATATATATATATATGTGTGTCTATATATATATATATATATATATATATATAGACACACATATATATGTGTGTGTCTATACACACACACATATAGTATTATGGAGGGTTTTTATTTGTTTGTTTTTTGGTTTTGCTTTCTTGCTTGCTTATTTTTCCTACTTCTGAGTTCTGAGTCAGGGGCAAAAGGACAGTCAGTGTAGATAATGAATGATTGTGTCAGGAAGATGGGACTGGTTCAAAGGAAATAAATGCTAATGTCTCCAGAACACTCCTCCCTCCTCCCACCTGTTGCTAAGGTCCCCAGCCTTTAGGAAAATTTTCTGGGTTGTCCCTTCCTTTCTTTCTGAGAAGATACAGCGAATAGGTAGAGGTACCCCCTGGGCAGCTCCTTTCCTGACTTTTGGAACCAAAAGTAAGATGAGAGGAGGAGGGGACATGAAAAGAAAAGAAACCTAAAATCTATAAAAGGGGCAAGACAACCCCATTGCCTTGGGCACCAGCTCTGAACCTCCTCCAATCTGGAGGAGTCTCTATCTATCTATCTATGTATCTATCTATCTATGTGTGTGGGTGTGTTCATTCTATCCTTTATTTTTTTATTTTTTTGTATAAGTTCCACATGAAAATACAATGATCTTGACATATCATATATTTGAATCAAATGGGGTATAATTTCTCATTTTTCTGAGTGTACAGGTTGCAGAATCACATTGGTTATACAGACACATATATACATACAACAATACTAGTGTCTATTTTATTCTGCTGCCCTTTCTATCCCCCCTTCCCCTCCCCTTCCCTCCCAATCTAATGTGACACATTTCTTTTTTTTCCCCCTCACATCATCATACATGTATTCTGTATAACAATGAGGGTCTCCTTCCATCTTCCGTGTAATTCCCCTTCTCCCTCATTTTCCCTCCCACCTCTCTTCCCTAGAGCAGATTATGCTAAGTTAGCCAATCCCTAACAAACAAATGCCGAATGTCTTCTCTGATATAAGAGAGCTGACTCAAAATGGGGTAGGGAGGAAGAGCATGAGAAGAAAATTACCTCATTCTATCCTTTAAATAAAACCTTTTGCTCTTGCCTTAGTGTTTCTCAGGTGTTCAATCTTCAACACCAGGGGAATAGGACCCAATCCTGATTTCTAAGACCAGTTTTACTTCTTTCAGTGTGTGGAAAGTTTATTTATTTTTTTTAGAACAGTAACATTTACACTAATATTGTAATATTATGCCTTCTGTCTCCTTAAATCTGAGATGCTTTTTCTTTGTTTACTAAATCATATCTGCTAGTCATTTTTCTTCCCCCTTAGCCCACTATCTAATTTGAAGTTGTAGCTTTGTACCCCAATTACTGCCTGTGGCAGTGTAAATGAGGTTATTATATTTTCCATATAATTCATACATATTGGATTGCATTTTCCAGGTACAGAATATGACATAGATTTAGTGGCTATTTTAGTAAATTGTCTTAAATTATACTTCTTTGTGTTTTTTATGTTCCATCACTTTGGGTTTTTTTCAGGGAATTTCATTTTATGTCTGCTAGCTCTAATTTGCTTGTCTTATATATCTATTATTTTTTCTGTCTCAAACTGTTTTAATTTTCACTTGCTGTTTGTTTTTCTCATTTTATCATTTCTATCTACTCTTTCCCTTACCACACCCTCTGCTTTAGCTTTTCATCACTGTGACCAAGATACCTCACTAGAACAACTTGAAGGGGGAAGAGTTTACTTCAGCCTCAAAATTTCAGTGTTTCAATCCATGATCTATTGACTCCATTGCTCTGGGCCTAATATAAGGCGGAATATCATGGCCAAAGTGTGCAACAGAGGAAAGTTTTTCAGCTCCTAATAGCTGGAAGCAGAAAGCATACAAGGAGCCAGGGACAAAATTCATAATCCCCAAGGCATTCTTTCAGTGACCTACTTCCTCCATTCATTCCCCACTTGCCTATAGTCTACTGTGTAATCTATTCAAATTATTAATCCATCTGATGGATTAATCCACTGATTAGGTTACAGCCCACACATCTGATCATTTTGCCTCCTGTATTAGAAAGGAGATTTTTGGGGAGGACAAATAGCTTATATCCAGATCATAACACTATCTATGGTTGTGTAGAGGATCTAACCCAGGAAACAGATTTGGTGTCTGGGGAGGTGAAAGAAGATGCAAGACACAGTTAGGATAGTAGACATACTTTATTTAATGGTGGCCACAATCTCCAGCCTTCAGCCACAGCATCAGCCCCTATTCAGTTCCATATTCTCCCCATTTCATATTGAGTCTTTTCCATAGGCCCTTTTGATATGCAGACCATATAAAGAAGGCACACAGCCAACATGTTACATCATTGGTCACATATTCACAAGTTAATGTTTATGGCATTGAGTATATACACTGAATCAGACTATTTTGGCCTTGACTAACCATAACATAGTTGATTCTCAGCCCTGGATACACACTAAAAATATAACATAGCCCACTGGAAGCCTTTGCAAGGGGGCCTAATTATAGTCATCTTGGGCCTGCACCAACAATTGTTATAATTACATATATGTTCATTCTAATTTACTATATTTTAAAGGGTATTTCTTTTAATTTATTCAAAGGGATCTTAAATACTTGCACTTATTGAGAAAAGACAATATTTAAAGAATATAAATTTAAGTATGTTTATGTAAAAATTAAGTATTTCCTCAATGGAAAATAATGTAATTTATAAACAGGACATGAAAATAATTTTGAACTTCTTTAACTCAAAAAGCATAATAAAATCTGAATATATTAGTCAATATACTATGTTTGCAAATGGGAAAACAATATAACATATAGTGATTGGATAAAAGTAAATCTATTCATGGAATTAAACTATAATCAAATTTCATCAGACTTTTTTCATGGAGTTTAGGAAATGGATGCTAAAATTTATGTGGCATATGAAATATCTAAGAATTTCCAAACACATCCTTGAACATAGGTATATGAAATATATCAAATAAGAAGTATTGTTTTGAAGGTAGATTGTTTGAAACAGTGTGCTCTTTTATTTTTTTCACAGTACATACAAAGAGATCATTTGAACAGATTAGAGAACCCAGAAATGTACCAATACTTACATGTGAACTTGACATTCTAAGGAGGTTGCACTATAAGTCAATAGGGAGATTACAGACTACTCAGTGAGTTAATTTGTGGCACTCTATGTTTCAAATGCAAAAGTAGTATAAATTAATATTAAGAGTATTTTAAATAGAAAATAATTTATGTGTAAATTAAAAATTTAATGGTAAAAATAAATCTCAAGAAATTATATAAAAATACATGACAGCATTTTTCAGTCCTTGCATATGTAAATTTTTATATGACAAATGACTAAATTATAAACAAAATTTTACTGAATCAAATTTCAAAAATAAAAACTTCACTGTGACAAAAGATAACATTATTACATGTATATAAGAAGCAGAATTAACACATAGTTTATAATTTAAAGAAAAAAAGCAACTCAAAGAAAAAGCAAAACAAACCATTACAAAGATTATTCAAATTTAAATAGAAAAATCAACAGAAAATAACATCTATATACCTAATAAGTATCTGAAAAGATGACTAACCTCATTCTTAATCAGGGAGATGAAGAATGAAATGACAGCAAAATCTTTTTTGTACCAATATTTTTTTGAAATGTCTCACAGTATTAAGTGTCTAGGTGTTCCTGGGATAATGAACTTACATGCTTGGCAGCTGATAAAAATTTCCCAAAGGCAATTTAGCAATATCTACTGCACCTGGGAGTTGAAAATTTTTGGCTGAAGAATGTAAATTTTGGATATATAACTTATGGAAACCCTCACACAGGTTCATAATTATGTTATATAAGTACTGTTTGAAATACGCAAAAAGAGGAAATGACAAGTATTATTTTTTCTTCCACATTTTTAATTGGTGCATTATAGTTTTATATACTGATGGGATTTCTTGTTAAACATTCAATATAAGAATATAATTTGACCAATACCACACTGCAGCACTTCCCACCTTCCTCTGTGCCTTTCACCCTTTAGTCCTTTTCCTCTGCTGATCTCCTTTTGATATTCATGACATCCATCCCCTCCTTAGTTTTCCATTTTCCTCTCTACCTTCCACATATGAGAGAAAACATACAACATTTGACCTTCTGAGTTTGACTTATTTTGCTTAACATAATGGTCTCTAGTTTCCTCCATTTTTACTGCAAATCACATAATTTCATTTTCCTTTATGGCTGAATAAAATTCCATTGTGTATATATACTATATTTTCTTTATCCAGTCATCTGTTGATGGCCACCTCAGCTAGTTCCATTATTTGGCTATTGTTAATTGTGCAGTTATAAACATGGATATGCATGTATCACTGTAGTGTGCTGACTTTAATCCTTTAGGATAAATACTGAGGAATTGTATGGCTTGGTCATATGCTGGTTCCCTGCCTTAAAAAAACGACACAAATATTAACAAATAGGAAACCAGATCATTTGAATATGATATATCCAGACAATGTTATAATTCACACATCATTAAAAATTGAATTAATTAACTTGATTTTGATTGATATAAAAACAAATGATGGGTGAAGCAAGTATGTTGCAAAATAATTAGAAAAAAATCAATAAAGTTGCTCATACTAAGCCAGTAGTTATTCATCAAATACACATTCATTAAATATTTTTATGAAAAGAAAAAATTGGGGTTTGATATGAACATGAGTAAAATATATCTCTTGCCTATGAGGAGAAGATAGAGTATACAAGGATGTGAACATATAAACAAATGATAATAAGATAGCTGTATTACTGGATAAATGCCATAATTAAAGTGTTCACAGGGAGTGTATTAACACAATTAAAATAATCCATCTATTCTGCTTGGAATGGCTACAAAAAGCTTCCTGGGAAAGGTAGGCCTCTCTTGGATACTACTTTGCTTTTAGTATGATTCTTCAAAGGTCATCTTATTTTGTTTTTGCTTTATTAAAACATTTTCAGAGGATTTGTCACTGATATACAGGAATGCCTTTGATTAATGGGTGTTGATTTTATATCCTGCCGCTTTGCTGAATTCATTTACTAGTTCTAGAAGTTTCTTGGTAGACTTTTTGGGTCTTCTAGGTATAGAATAATATCATCAGCAAATAGTGCTACTTTAAGTTCTTCTTTTCCTATAGTTATTCCTTTAATTTCTTTCATTTGTCTAATTGTTCTGGCCAGTGTTTCAATAACTCTGTTGAATAGAAGTGGTGAGAGAGGGCATTCCTGTCTTGTTCCAGATTTTAGAGGGAATGCCTTCAGTTTTTCTCCATTTAGAATTATGCTGGCCTGAGGCTTAGTGTAGATAGTTTTTACAATGTTGAGGTAAGTTCCTGTTATCCCTAGTTTTTCTAGTCAAATGCTTTATCTGTGTCTATTGAGATGATCCTGTGGTTCTTATCTTTAAGTCTATTGATGTGATGAATTACATTTATTGATTTCTGTATGTTGATGAGAAAAACTACCCCATTCACAATATCCTCAAAAAAAAAATACTTCGGAATGAACAAAAGAGGTGAAAGATCTATACAATGAAAACTATAGAACCCTAAAGAGAGAAATAGAAGAAGACCTTAGAAGATGGAAAGATATACCTTGCTCATGGATAGGCAGAATTAATATTATTAAAATGGCCATATTACCAAAAGCACTTTACAGATTCAATGCAATTCCGATCAAAATCCCAATGACATTTCTAACAGAAATAGAAAAAGCAATTATGAAATTCATCTGTAAAAATAAGAGAACCAGAATAGCTAAAGCAATTCTTAGCAGAAAGAGTGAAACAGGTGGTATTGCTATACCAGATCGTAAACTATACTACAGGGCAATAGTATCAAAAACAGCATGGTATTGGCACCAAAAACAGGCTGATAGATCAATGGTACAGAATAGAGGACACCAAGACCAACCCACAGAATTACAATTATCTTATATTAGACAAAGGTGCCAAAACATACACTGGAGGAAAGATAGCATCTACAACAAATCATGCTGGGAAAACTGGAAATCCATATGCAACAAAATGAAATTAAACCCCTATCTCTCACCATGCACAAAACTTAAAATGAATCAAGGATCTAGAAATTAAACCCGAGACTCTGCGTCTAATAGAAGAAAAAGTAGGCCCTAATCGCCATCACGTAGGGCTAGGCCCCAATTTCCTTAATAAGACACCCATAGCACAAGAATTAAAAACAAAAATCAACAAATGGGATGAATTCAAACTAAATAGTTTTTTCTAAGCAAGAGAAATAATATGTGAGGTGAATAGGGAGCCTACATCCTGGGAACAAATTTTTACCCCTCACACTTCAGATAGAGCTCTAATCTCTAGGGTATACAAAGAACTCAAAAAGCTAAACACCAAAAAAGTAAATAACCCAATCAACAAATGGGCCAAGGACCTGAGCAAACACTTCTCAGAAGAGGATATACAGTCATTCAACAAATATACGAAAAAATGCTCATCATCTCTAGCAATCAGAGTGATGCAAATTAAAAGTACTCTAAGATACCATCTCACTCCAGTAAGAATGGCAGCCATGATGAAGACAAACAAAAACAAGTGCTAGCGAGGATGCAGGGAAAAAGGTACACTCATATACTGCTAGTGGGACTGCAAATTGGTGCAGCCAATTTGGAAAGCAATATGGAGATTCCTTGGAAATCTGGAAATGGAACAACCATTTGACCCAGCTATTCCCCTTCTCAGACTATACGCTAAAGACCTAAAATCAGCATACTACAGGGACACAGCCACATCAATGTTTATAGCAGCACAATTCACAATAGATAGACTGTGGAGCCAACCTAGATGCCTTCAATGGATGAATGGATAAAAAAAATGTGGTATATATACACAATGGAATATTACTCAGCACTAAAAAATAATAAGATCATGAAATTTGCAGGGAAATGGATGGCATTAGAGCAGATTATGCTAAATGAAGTTAGCCAATCCCCCCAAAACAAATGCTGAATGTCTTCTCTGATAAAAGAGGGGTAACTCAAAATGGGGAAGAGAGGAAGAACATGGGAAGAAGATTACCTCTACATAGGGAAGAGGGGCGGGAAGGAAAAGAAGGGAGAAAGGGAATTGCATGGATGGTGGAAGAAGACCCTCATCGTTATACAAAATACATGTATGAAGATGTGAGAAAAAAAAAGAATAGCATTACCCTAGATTAGGTAGAGAGAAGTGATGGGAGGGGAGGGGAAGGGTTGGGGAGATAGGAAGGGTAGTAGAATGAAACAGACATTATTATTATTGTGTGTATATATGTGAATGCATGAACAATGTGATTCTGCAACCTGTATACTCAGAAAAATGTGAAATTATAATCCATCTAATTCAAATGTATGATATGTCAAGATGATTATATTGTCATGTGTAACTAATTAAACACATAAAAAAAGAAAAAAAGGTATTGTGTCCAACTACAACTAAAAAATAAATATTTAAAAAGAAAAAATAATAAAACATTTTAATTTTCCACATTTCACTTAACGTGGGACTGCAAAAATGGAAATGGAATGTAGAAAGAAGAAGTGTTTCCAATAATCTTTGTAAATTAGGAATTGAAGACATCTGCTTGACTGCAAAGTTATCTGATTTTAGGAACCAAAATGGGAAAAATAGTAGAAGATATGCAGATCATGTTCTTTTCCAGAGAGGAATAGATGTTCAGGATATAGTCTCTCAGGTTGGAGTTGTAGATAAGATAATGACAGCAAAGATTTCAATGCATCATGGTCACATCTCTATGGGTCATTACTCTGAACTGTTAAATATATCATAGTTTCATATAGTTTAATATATTCTTTGAAAAGAAAAAGTAACTCTAGTCCATCTAAGTTACACTATAATTCATGCAGATTATTTCACATGTTCATTTCTCTAATACATGAGAGTCCCAGGAGTGTTTACTGTTTTGTAGAACAGTTTGTACAGGCCCATAAAAATGTTAATCTCTGTGTGAGTGTCTTTAAATTCAGCTAGAAATATTTTCTTAACTGTGAAAAACAGATGACAGCCATAGAGAATGAGCTGTAGGAAAGTCAATTATTCTTATGGCATTGCAAGTATAAACTGATCAACAACTGCTCAGATTTTAGCCAAATGAAAACCTTTCAGTCTAGTTATCCCTGGTACATTTCAATGGATTTCTGAGTGAAGTATTCATTTAAATAAATATAACTGGTATCCCACCTACCTCAAAAACATTATGGTGAGATTTTTCTCTCTCTTTTATTTTGTTGTTCTTTTTTGTTCATTCTTTCTAACTCAGATGAAAAAAAATGGATTAACTAAAATCCTTGGTTCAACACATATTCTTCTCACATGGATTGCCTGGTTTTATTTTTGAGATTTAATTTTAACAATGTCATAACCAGCCTATACACTATTATATTTTAGATATTAAGTATCCCCAAAAGCTTGTGTATGATACAATGCCATAAAGCTTGAAGGTGAAATGATTGGGTGGTCTCAACCTAATCTCTGTGTTAATCTACAGATAGAGGTTAACTGGGTGGTAACATCAGGTAGGTAGGGTATGCCTGGAGGAGATGAATGGGATGCCTTGGAGGCAGCTACTTTGTTCTTGTTGAGCAGAGGAACTGTTTCATGAAGCCATGTCTCCACTTGCTGTCCTCTGCCACACCCTTTCACCATGGTGTTATGCCTCACCTGGGGCCCTGGGGAATGAAGCTAGCCATCTATGGAAGAAGACCCCTGAAACTGTGAACCCCCAAATAAACTTTTCTTCCTTTAAAATTATTCTCAAGGGGTCTTTTGGTCACTGTGATGAGAAAGCTGACTAAAACAAATTGGTTTCAGAAGTGGGGTCTTGCTGTGACTAACAAGACCATGTGGTTCAGAAGCTTTTAGAGTTATTTTGGAATTTGTGGAAGGAAATTTGAGATGTTTATCAATACAAGCTGGAAAGCTTTAGACTATTGTAAGTGGAGCTTAATGGGAAATTCTGGTGGGAGCTCAAAATACCAGAATGTCGATAGAACTGTGGACAAAGCCAGGCTCATGAGCTTTTAGAGGAGAAAGAGGACTCTACTGGAAATTGAATTACAGGTCATTCATTTCACTTTATGGCAAAGAAGCTGACTGCATTTTTCCCATGCCCTGAGACTTTCTGTGAGGGTGGATTTAAAGGCAATGGACTTCTTAATCAGGTGGAAGAAATTTCTAGGCAAGATGGTATTCAGGCAATGGCATGAATGTTGCTAATAGCTTTTATCCAAAATTCTTGTGATAATTAGGAGCAAAAAGCAAAGCAGAAAGATTTAAAGGTGTGCTTGTTAAAGACAATAGCCTCTAAAGAAATAATCAATACTTTACCCAGAGGCAATAGTAGAGATGGCTTAAGGCATCAAGCATCTCATAAATTGGCAAGACTACACCCATCTCAGGATCTAGGATGTAAAAGTAAAAATGCCTTTGAGAAAAGACCATGGAAGCACCCGACTTACATAGGGGGTGGCCTAGAAAATTGCTTCACCATGCTCAGACACTCAGGAATTCAGAAGCTACAGCAAGTGTGGTCACTGGAGGCTTGGCTGCTGTTCAAGATAACTGCAGATCTTGGTGGCAACAAGCTGGTGCTGATTCTGCAGGAATGCAAAATGCTGGAGTTAGGGGATCATGGAGGCTACCACTGAGATTTCAAAGGAAGGCCTAGAAGACTATTACAGCAAGTTTGGCATCCCCTTAAGCTGCCCCTGAGGAGGTGGTGTGTGAAGAAGGGAGGAGGAAAATGAAGCTACAGTGGAGACCCCAAGATATATGACAGTAAAGTAGGATGTCTAACAAGGAAAGCTGCAGGAATAAAGCAGGGACAAGCCAAGTGAGAGGCTATGCAGATTTCAACAAGCAAGGTCATAGGGGTAGATCTATACAAGACCTCTGGAGAGAACATCACAATGCCATGTGCTTTAGATGCAGGTCATACATCTATAGGACTTGTTTTCCCAGCTGGCTTTCAGTCTTGCTTTGTTTCTATTCTTTGGTTCTATGCCTTATTTCTCCCATGTGGAATGGAAATGTTTACTATGTGCCTTTATATATTGCATATGTGTAACTTGCTTTTGATTTTTTATTGGTTGTTTTTAGTTATATATGACATTAGAATCTGTTTGGATAAAATTATATATCATGCACTGATTATGTCTTATTCAAATTAGGACCCCATTCATGTGGATATATGCTTTAGTTACCTTTTTTTGCAACTGTGACTAAATGTCCTGACTAGAACAATTGTACAGGAGAAAAAAAAAGTACTTGGAGGCTCACAGTTACAGAGGTTATAGTTCTGAGAAGCCCGGCTCCATTCCCCAGGGGCTCCAGGTGAGACTGAATAATATAGAAGAAGAGTGTTGTGGAGGCAAGTGACTCACATGGTGATCAGGAAGCAGAGAGAGAAACTCCACTCTCCAGATACAAATATATACCCCCAAAGCACCCTAATTACCACCTCCTCCAGTCAAAACCTACCATTTCAGTTACCACTCCCTTAATCACTATCAGGGGATTATTTTACTGATTAGGTTAAAACTCTTATAACCCAATTATTTTTCCTTTGAAATTTCTTTCATTGTCCTACATGTAAGCTTTTTGGGGACACCTCACTTCCAAACCAT
Organism: Spermophilus citellus; assembly: GCF_964194105.1. Classification (NCBI taxonomy): domain Eukaryota; kingdom Metazoa; phylum Chordata; class Mammalia; order Rodentia; family Sciuridae; genus Spermophilus; species Spermophilus citellus. The sequence goes on along the minus strand of NC_138190.1, from coordinate 93,721,417 downwards.
AACAATGTACATGATGATGGTGGGATATATTTAGGTATTTTCATATATGAACATATGAAAAGTATTTTACTGTCAGACTGATTTTACTGTCTTACCTATTCTTTTTTAAAAAATACTTTTAGTTGTAGATGGACACAATTATTTTTCAATGTGGTGCCAAGGATTGATCCCAGTGCCTCATGCATGCTAGGCAAGCACTCTACCACTGAGCCACAACCCCAGGCCATCTTTCCTATTCTTATTCTCCCCACTTTCCCTTCATTCCCCTTTTTCTAATCTACTGAACTCTTCTTCCCCTCCCCCCTTTAGTGTGGTTTTGTTGAGAGCCACAGCCGAAGGGGCCCCAGCAAACTTCCAGCTGCCAGTAAACTTCCAGCTGCCAGCTGATGATTGGCTCACAGCAGCCCCAGCAACATCTAGCTGATTGGCTCCTCTGCGGTGATGTTCATTGGGCTGTTTCCCTGCCCTTCAGACTGCCAGCTGATGATTGGCTCACAGCGGCCCCAGCAACATCTAGCTGATTGGCTCCTCCAAGGAGCTGCTCATTAGGGGACTTCTTTGGCTCTGCCCACGCGACCCAGCCAATCAGCCTCAAGAGCAGGAGGATTGTAGGAGGTGGTGAGGTTTGTGTGGGGGTGAGAGGCTTGGGGAAGCCGGTGGTGGCAGTTGGGCTCTGAGGGTTTTTTCCTGAGGAGCTGTTTTGTTTGGCGTTTGTAGTTCTAAAAATAAAGTTAGTTTCTTTTGACAAGTGGCTCCTGAATTGTGCCCAGCCAGACTGCGGCATGGTTTAGCTTTTGATTTTTGTATAGGCTCTTACTGAGTGTTTGCTCTGAGTCCCAAAGGAGACTTTGAACTTGGACTTTTGGCAATCCTAGAACTGTTTAGACTATGAGAATTATTAAAAATGTACTAAGTGAAGTTTTCATTATAAGATGGAAATGAGCTTTTGCGGGCTAAGATTGGAATTTCAGGGAGTAGATATTAGGAATCCCCCAAAACATCATGTGTTTAACAATGCAGGAAAGCTTAGAGATGAAATGAATGGATTATAAGAAATTTAACCTAATCAAGTTGTTAATCCACTGATAGGAATTAACTGGGTGGTAACTGCAAGCAGGTATGGTGTGGTTGGAGTTGGTGGGTCTCTGGGAGCATTGCCTTTGGGATATATATTTTCATTTTGTTGAGCAGAGCTCTCTATTTGCTTCTTAGTTCATGTCTCCAGGTGTTTTCCTCTGCCACATTATTCTGTCATGATGTCCTGCCTCACCTCAATCCCCAAAAATGGAGCTGGAAACTATAGAATGAGACCTCTGAAATTGTGAAGCCACAAATAAACTTTCCCTCCTCTAAAATTGTTCTTGTCATGTCTTTTGGTTTACTGCAACCAAGAAAGCAGACTAATATACCCATGTACAATGCAAGAAAGCTTAGAGATAAAATGATTGGATTATAAGAAACTTAACCTAATCAAGTTGTTAATCAAAATTATTTGAGAAAACTCTCATCTAATAATATGGTCTCACAAAGTATCTTCTCCATCAATATAAGGTCATCATAAGCCAGAGATCCATTTTTATTATATTTTTATTTCTCTTTTTAGTTTTGTTGCATTTATATATAGCCCATATTTTTAAATTATGTTTTAATTTAATTTAATTTAATTTTTTAAAATTTTTCGCATATTATTATTAAACTTTATCCCTATTGCTGCATACTATGTTAACACCATCAATGTTCATACCATCAATTAATGTTAATACCATCAATTTAAATTTTATAAACACTCAAAACATCATTATATCATTATAAATATGTAGATATACACAGATAATATATATGGATATGTGCAATATTTTTCATAGCTTTATGAACACACAAGGTTTATCTTGCTCTCCAAACTCACTACGCTAATAGTCTCTATAATGCCCCTCAAAATTGCTACAAATTCTCTGTCTAAATAAAAAAAAAATATTATGATAATGTATGTATATGAATACTGGTAGAAATATTTTTATGTGCCTGTAGAAACTGTTCTATAAATTTCATACTGGACCTTTAAATATTATAGTGTCATATAGTTGAATCTATCCTTTGAAAACAATTAAGTAATTCTAGTCCATCTAAGCAACACTATAATTCAGGTAGGTTATTTTGTGGGTTCATTTATCTATTACATGAGAGTTCCAGGAGTGTTCATTCCAGTTGAGCATGAGTCCTGGTGAGGTAGCATCACATCTCTGCTCACATTGTTTAAATGTGTTGTATGTTAAGTTTTTGAGTTCCTTGTATATCCTGGTGCTGGTGGCAAACATTTTCTCCAATTTTGTAGGCTCTTTCTTCACATATTTGATTGTTTCCTTTGCTGTGAAGAAGCTTTTTTGTTGATGCCATCTCATTTATTGATTCTTGATTTTAGTTCTTGCACTTTAGGAATGTTATTGAGGAATTCTCTACCTGAGCTGACATGATGGAGAGTTGGGCCTTCTTTTTCTTTTAGTAAGTGCAGGGTCTCTGGTGAATGCCTAGGTTCTTGATCCACCCTGAGTTGATTTTTGTGCAGGGTGAGATATAGGGTTCATCATATGGATTTCCAGCTTTCCCAGGACAACTCTTTGAAGGGGCTTTTTTTTTCAATGTATGTTTATAGTGCCTTTTTCTGGTATTAGATAACTGTATTTATGTGGTTATGTGTCTTATATTCCATTACATGGGAAAAGAAATTGAACAGGTACTTTGCAGAAGAAGAAATAAGATTGGCCAACAAATATATGAAAAATGTTCAACATCTCTAGCAAAAGAGAAATGTAAATCAAAACTACGCTAAGATTTCATCTCACTCCAGTCCGAATGGCAATCATCAAGAATATAGGCAACAATAAATGTTGGCAAGGATGTCGGAAAAAAGATTCCCTCATATGTTGCTGGTGGGACTGCAAAATGGTGTATTTACTCTGGAAAGCATTATGGAGATTCCTTAGAAAACTTGGAATAGAACCACCATTTGATCCTGTCATCCTACCTTGGCATATACCTAAAGGACTAAAAATCAGCGTACTACATTGATGCAGACATGTCAATGTTTATAGCAACTCAATTTAGAATAGCCAAGCTATTGAACCAACCTAGGTACTCTTCAACAGACAAATGGATAAAGAAAATGTGGTATATATACCCAATGGAATGTTACTCAGCCATAAGAAGAATAAAATTATGGCATTTGCAGGTAAATGGATGAAACTGGAGAATATCATGCCAAGTTAAATAAGCCAATCCCATAAAAACAAAGACTGAATGTTCTTTCTTATATGTGAATGCTAACCCATAACAAAGGAGGGTAGGGAGGGGAAGTATAGAAGTTAATTGGATTAGACAATGGAGAATAGAGGAAAGGGAGAGGAGTTGGGAATAGTAAAGACAGTAGAATGAATCAAACAACTTCCTATGCTCATATATGAATACACAACCTATGTAATTTCACATCATGTACAACCCAAGAATGGGATTCTAGTTGGAATGGGTTGCATTCCATGTATGTATAATATGTCAAAATACACTCTACTGTCATGTATATTTAATACAAAAATGTATTGTGTGTCATCTCAGTTATCTTCCCAAAACTTTCCTTGACATCTTTTTTCATTCATGAATCTAAGTCTTTGCTGTTTTCAGGAGCTTGTAGTCATTGAAATGAATTCTTTATTTGGAAACCATCTTTAATATTTTAACATATAGAATATTGCAATGTGAAAGGAAAATTGTTTGCATCAGTTACTCTACATTATTTTTATTAACTGCATATGAGCACATTCCCCAAAGAGTTCACTAAGCAGTATATAATTAGTCATTTGTGATATGAATGCTTTAGATTATGTAGAAATTCTTGCTGAATTGTAACATAGGCATTTATGTGTTTTAATGATGTCTGGGAAAAGTGATCAGGTTTGGAATTTGTTAGAAAAATATTATCTTACATTTAAAATAGAGGAATGTAGAGACCTATCTGATATCACACAAATATACCTTATAGTAAAATTATAAAGGATACACAAAAAATGTATGCACATATGAATTCTAAATAAAAAAATATAAAAGCATGAATAGAAATGAAACACAACAAATTCAAGATAACCATTTGGGAATAGGAAGAAGATGAAGGAATTAAGGATATAGACCTGAAGATGTATTTGTGACAGTTTGTTTATTCAAAATAAAAAGAAATCTGAAACAAACATGTTAACATTTAAATATTTATTTAAGTGTAACTGTGAATACATAGGTGATTATTATATGATTTGAAATTTTCCCTATATTTTAAAAAATTCATAAACACAATTAAGGGTAAAGAATAATGTGCATCCTACCTTTGATAGAAATACTATGATTCAATTTTATTGTCTCAGATTAGAAAATTCTTTATCTGATATGAAATTAACTCAAGCTTAATGAATCTTTTAAAATCTGAGAAAAAATATAGCTTCCATAAGGCAATATTCAAAGTATTTTTAATTACTAATCTTTAATTTTATTTTTATTTATCATGAAATTATAATTAAAGTATAAGTCACATTTTGATAATGCACAAACTTTGTGGCAGTAATAAAAAAGTATCTAAAAATATTTTTTAGTTGTCAATGGATCTTTTATTTTATTCATACACAGTGCTGAAGATCAAACCCAGGTCCTTACACATGCCAGGCAAGGGCTTTTGTCACTGAGCCACAACTCAATCCCCTCATCATGCTATTTTTAAGTGACTCGTTGTTAATGTTTATATAATTATTTTGGAAGCAAACAACCAATTTGATGATGTGTCTTTCCTTGAGTGTTTCAAATTTATGCCTCAAAATCAACAAATAGAAGCAGTTGGTAGGATCATGACATGAATGTTTGGTTCTCATTCAGGCTTGTTACAGTTTGCTAGTAATACAGATGACTCAATTATGTAGTAATGGTCTGTAAAACTAGGGATCACCATAGGATCATCAAGTTACAATTTTGCCTTGGACCATTACTACAGAATGCAATAATAGTTTTTCATAAGTAACACTTTCATGAAGATAAGACAGCAGTAGTCAAGTTGAGTTTTTCAGAATTGTATATGAATTACATAGCACATTTAAGACTTTCACATTTGTATTTTTTAAATGTATTTTAATTGACATTAGGAACAAGTTCTCTCCAAATAAAATCTTTGATATTTTACTCTTAGCATCTGTTAATGTCAGAGAATAGACATAAGTGCAACCATATTAAACAAGTTTGATTTAAAACCTGATATAGAAGAAAAGTAAAAGTAGACTGTCAGGAAAGTAAGAAAGTTGATATACTCCAGAATGGGCCAAAATGAATCTACTTACATACCTTTATAAATCAGGAGAAAATGTTTCAGCTTCTACTGCATTTGGACCATGTATCTATTCCCTTAACCTCTGTTAAAAGATTTGGGATTGTATTTTGTATTAATAGCTGGAAAGCATTCAGTTTTGGAATAATAAGTTAGAGGAAAACAACCCTATACTCAATCATGCAAAATATTGATGTCGGACTATATATTTTTCTAATGAGAGAGCAGATGAAATATTTCAGAAAGGAAAAGATTGCTTGACTTTATCAAAAAATCTTCTGAATAGTGTCAGAGGGTGTTATTGGAGAAGATTTAACTTTTAGTAAACAGCTCCAGCATGGTAGGTCCAGGCTACATATTTCCACTATATAAAATTATTTAATTTTCAAAGTAATCATGTGAGGCATTCTTCTAATTTTGTCTATGGTTCCAACGAATTAAATCACTTGTCCACTGGGTCAAAGCTTGATAAAAAACAAAAAAATGTTAACTCCCAGCTAGGCTTTTTTGGGTGCAGGTAGAGTGAAGAACTTTTGTGATGGAAACTAATTCAGTAGTACATCAAAAAGTATGGGGACAAGAGGTCTATAAGTTTCTAGATCATGCCCTACTTCTGGTGGTAGTCATAAAATAATTAAGTAAATGGAGTAAGGTGAACCCATCTTTTTCTCTGGTTTGACTTTGTTACTGAAACACCTGAGGAAGGTCAATATATGCAGGCATTCTCCTTTGTCAGTGAACAGCCATAAACCTACTCAGTAAACCTTAGTAGAGAAATATTTTCATGTTAGATTGGATGTGGCTAAGACTATGGCAGCTCTTCATTTGAACTGAGAGAATGAATGCAATATGTATGGTTTGGATGTGAGGTATCTCCCAAAAGCTCACGTGTGAGACAATGCAAGAAGGTTCAGAGGAGAAATGATTGGGTTATGAGAGTCTTAACCCAATCAGTGAATTAATCCCCTGATGGGATTAACTGAGTGGTAACTGAGATGGCAGGGTATGGCTACAGAAGGTGGGAATTAGGTCATGGTTTTGGGTATGTATTTGTATCTGGATAGTGTGGAGTCTCTCTCTCTCTCTCTGCTTCCTGATCACCATGATGTGAGCTGCTTCCTTCTGCCATCCTCTCTTACCATGATGATCAACCTCACCTCGAGCCCTGAGGAATGGAGCCAGCCTTCTATGGACTAAGCCATCTGAAAACGTAAGCTTTCAAATAAATCTTTCTTCTTTTACAGTTGTTCTGGTCAGATCCTCTCAGTCATAGCAATGAGAAAGGCTAACTAAACCATGACAGAAGGCCTAAAATTAAGCTCTCATGGCATCTATGTAAAATAGGAAAGATCCAAAGGGCCTAACTCTAAGTTTCCCTCTCATTTTGCTCCCAAAGATAAGATCCCTTAGGAAAACAACACTCCTTATCAAAAGGACCAGGACAAATTTTATCAAAGCCCTTACTAGTGAGTGTCAGTACCCTGCCAGAGTATGGACATATTCAAACAAAGCCAATTACATCTTCTAGTGCAAACCAAGGACACCTCATTCACTTGATATTACAAAAAGCTTGTCTCCTGATGCATACTGCTGATTCACTGTGCTTCAAATCGCAGCTCTCCTGTGGACATGCATGATGTATTGTGTCTTCCTCCCCTAGCCAGTGAGTTTATGTGACTACTAAAATATTTTCAATCACATCTGTTCTGTGTCAGTTGTCCATGTTTGGTCATCCCCATGACCCTAAGGCAGAAACTCTTCAACTATGGAGTGAATAAGAATCAATTAAAAGAATAACAGTACAAAAGTTTCATTTTGTAAAGAAGAGGCCACAAATTATAAGAAATCCTAAATAAACATACATATTAATGTATTCATATGTACATGTATTTATTAAACTTTTTATTGAGTAACTACTATTTATTAGGCATGATGCTACTTCCAGGGAAATAGTGGGAAAAAAATAAAGTCATAGTTTTGGGCTCTTAGAAGTTAATAATTGTCAATACCACAAAGTGCAGTAATTTCTATTTCTCCAATCAAGTCACAGTTTCATTTCTATAGACTAACCAACCACATTTTGAGTTCCAAAAGAGACTCCTTTAATCATTTGCTATATCCTTCATAGGTTTGTGTTCAATATATCTAGTTGATTAATTCATGTCTTCTAAATATATACTAAAATGTGCCCAGCAACATCATAAAGGAATGTCTTGAACTTTGCTATTATAGAGGAATTCATTTATGGTGTTAAATAGGATTTCATTTTTTCTCACTTTTAAGATATATTCAATTACTTTTAATAATAAATGAGAATAAATATGGTATTAATAACAACACATACATATATATTCAAATTTATTTTTAATTTTTATTTTTATTACCTTTATTTATTCTTAGGTGGTGCTGAGAATGGAACCCTGGGCCTCACACGTGCTAGGCAAATGGTCTACCACTGAGTCACAACCTCAGCCCTCAAATTTGTTTTTAACTGATACATAAAAACAAAAAAATGTACTCATATTGAAATATTGCTTAATATCCAATTAATCTGTACTCATTGTGTAATCAGGTTAAACATATGTATGCCTTCCAGCATTTATCATTTCTTTATGTGCAAAACAACCAAAATCCTTTCTTCTAGCCTTTGGAAACTTTGTATTTTAATATATTTTAGTTAAACTTCTTTGAGTGGTAAGCCCCTTTGTTTCTTCCTCTCCACTTTCACTCTCATTACATTCTAGATGTATTGGAAATATTACAAACAATTTAATGTAATATTAAACACATGAAAAATCATACACATTCCTGTCAGCAGACTTCCAATAGTACTTAATACTGCTGTATTATTATGTATAAATATAAAAGAAATGAACAGTCTAATTCCCAACATGAAGGAGATTACAGATGCTGAAATTATCTTAAGCTCTGTTCCATCAGAAGCTTAGAACAAGCTAGTTTAGCAAAAGCAGTGTATCAAATTTAATACTACCTATTTACTTAGAATTGGGCCATATTAACATTTCAACTCAGCCTATTACTTTGACTGCTCACATAGCAATTCAGCTGGGACCTTTTTTCATTACCTTAGTTCTTCAAAAATATCTATATATGGTGTCTATTAGGCTTAATCTAAATTTTACAGGGTCCATATTACCTCTAAAACTCTAAATAAGGAGAGTAAAAAAATACATATCACCTAGAGAATCATAAAGCATCTGTTTCCCTTAAATGATTTCTCATTTAGGATCTCGTTTATATATCCCCTGCCAAATTTCTAAAATGTATTCTCCCTGGCCAAATTCCCTGAAATTCAAAATTTGGGAATTTCATCATCTATTCCTCTTTTATTTAGACTTTGTGCAGCATACTCTTTTGAAATTGAAGTAGATGATATTACTTTTCTATAATTGTCAATTACAGCAGTTAGATGAAAAGAATGATTTTCCAGTTTTATCTCAAGTTGCTCATCTTTAATTCAGGCTTCAACTCAGACCCAAATAACTATTGGCCTAGAGACACCAAATCACAGCCAGACTTATGTTTAATAGAATTTTCAGAAACTTTAAATGTCTCATATTCTTTATGACTCAAGGCAATATATCTATCTTAATTGAAAGTTTAATGCTAATTCATTTTCAGCATAGAATATGTTTCATACCTTCAAGTGCCTTTCACATTAGTGCAGAATCAGTAATAAGAAAGGAAAAAAACTATTTGTTTCCCATAAAAACATTTATGACTAGACACTCAACTATGTATCACTTAATAAAGAGGAACTATGGATTTATTTTTGTGATTCAAATTGTTTAAAAAATATAGTTGTATAAGTCAAGTGTGTCATTTAGTGACTAACATAAATAAACACCAATGTAAACTATCATAAAAGTCTCATCTATACCATTCTGGGAATTTAAGCTCAGATCTTCCATATTTCCAGTGTGTATACAGTTGAAGGACTTACAAAACACACACTGCATAATTATCAGAAAATTCTTTTTGTGATACAGATTTTGAAAGGATTTAAAATCCAGACCATTTTTATGACCACATTCCAAGTACAATAAACATAGATCTTTATTTCAGTATAACAAGAATCTCATTATTTCATCATAATATAGGTGTCTCAGACACATTTTTCCACTCCATTCTCCTAAGTCAATGGAATTTTTGAAAACATTTCCATAAAATGCATCACTCTCTCTTTTGACAGGTCCCTGTTTTCAAAAAAATCTACATTTGATGGTCAGTATGTCCAATATACAGATAGATGCTTGTAATGTTCAAATGAAAAATATCTATTACTAAGTAGTGTGGGAGGCCATCATGTCATGTGACCAGCATTTTCCCCTCCCGATTGGTTGAGGCACTGTCGGTCATCCCTGATGATCTGGCTACTTTTAAGTTGCTGAAGATGGTAGCCCTGATCTTGAGGGTAGTAAAATGCAGCCAAATGTGTCTTCATGCATGGGTGTGCCTTCCTACATCCCCAGGGATCAAGTTATCTTACCTGTCCTTGTAACTCTGCCCCTCTTGACCTTCATTGGATGGAAATTTCTGAAGAATCTAGAGTCCCTCCAATAAAAGTCCACTCTGAAATGTGCTTGCTCTCTCTTGCCAGCCTCTCATGATATTCCTTGCTCTCCCATTTGGGAAGCTTGAGGCCGAGGGCAGAGGAGCCATTCCAGGCTTGAATTTAAAGGTAAATTGTGTGTCTGTGTTTTATTTGATACCTTAGGAAATTCACTCAAGCGACCTCTAGTTTAGCTACCTGTGCTGGCTGCAGGTGGTAAAGTAGAACATCCCCTTAGCCTAATAACATCAGAGTTTCAAAAAATAATATAATTTTGTAATAAAAATGGAATCAAATCTACTATCTATGCTGTGTTCTGTCATAGTTTAAGAGGGAGAGCTCATTTTCATTATGAGAAAGTTTAAAAGCCTTATTAAAAATGTCTTCAAATTCAGAAAAATTAGGCAATAAAAGCAGAATTATTATATTGTTTTATATTTTATATGAAGTTGTGTAATGTTAGTTGAGAGTAAATTGGAACAAAAGTTAAAGACAAATACTGAAAACCCTGGAGCAACCATTGAAAACAACAACAAAGACACATAACTAGTTTGCCAATAGAATGGATAAGACGGTGTTTCTGTGTTTTTCCAAAACAATCTGTGATTTTGGATTCATTACAACTCCTAGGACTCAGAAATTCTTATATTCATGGTTATGATTTACTACAGTGAATGAAAGTAAAATAGGAATAGTGGAGGAAAAAGGACCACTGGGTAGTGTCTGGAGAATACCAATTATGAGCTTCCAATAGGAAATGGTATAAAGGACATGCTCATTCCCCCAGCAAGGCATCACGGACACAGGTTTGAAGTCTTTTATTCCAGAAAAGTTCTCTATAGCCTGAGAATCCATAGGTTTTATTGGTGGTTGGTCAAGTAATACTATATTCATGATTGACTCTACTTAAAGAAACTCAGGGTCCCCAGAAAATAAATTTAGTGCTTTACAAACTCTATATAGAAGCTTGAACAATATGGTTAAATATTGTAATAGCATAAAATACCCCTTTTCCAGTTAATAATATGCAGTTACATTCCAAAACCTCAGTTCCTCAAAGCTGGCCAATAGCCAGTCATGCAAATAAGCCTATCTGCAAATATGTAGAATTTAGCAACTCACAGCTTCTGGTATAACAGTTTATAGGGTCTAAAAGAAGGCAACAAATGGTGGAAAAATAGAACAAATGAAAAATGAGAGTAGAAGACAAAACAAAAGATGAAACTTAAGCATAGTCATTTATGATCACATTAAATATGATGAAAAGTTAGAGCTTATCACACTGCCTAAGAAAGCAAGACAAAGCCTAAAGCCTATTGTCTATAAGAAACATGCAAATATTCATCCATAAATGGGTTTAAATTAAAGTGATATAAAAAAGATGACATTCAAACCCTAACCATAAGAAAACTTGAATTGCTCTATTAATACTAAATAAAGTTTAAGGACAATGAAGAGTACTATGGATGAAACATTATAGTGTTTTTGATAAAAAAGCATCATTCTTAGGGAAGTATGACTTCTTAAAAGTGTCAACACATAACAAAGTTTCAAGATACCTTAAGCAAAAGGCAACTGAACAATTTATAAACAAATGTACAACTGGAGCTTTCAACACTACCCTCTCAGTGATGGACAGAACAACTAGAAAGAGTGTAATTAAATGTATAGGAGACTTCAAGGCTACCCACATTGATCTAGTTGCCATTTGTAGAATATAAAACTAAATTACTGGGCTGGGGATGTGGCTCAAGCGGTAGCGCGCTCGACTGGCATGCGTGCGGCCCGGGTTCGATCCTCAGCACCACATACCAACAAAGATGTTGTGTCCGCCGAGAACTAAAAAATAAATATTAAAAATTCTCTCTCTCTCTCTCTCTCTCTCTCTCTCCTCTCTCACTCTCTCTTTAAAAAAAAATAAAAATAAATTACTGCAGAATAAACATTTTAATGATTTTATTTAATATCTACAAAGAAACACTCTTTGTGATTGGGGTCATATGAATGAGTAGGTATATCCATTGGCCAGAGATGGCCTTCTTATTGATTCAAGATAGAATCAGGTGGTGAAATATTTTATGTAATTTTTAAAATTTATATATGACAGCAGAATGCATTACCAAGTGGCGAAATATTAAGGGAGGAAAAAGAAAAGAGAAAAGAGATACAATCTAGATTTTCTGCCCTTATAATTAGGAGAGGCAATTGCATAATCAAATATGATAAACCACTGGCATTGGACATTAACTTCCACTGACATAATAAATCCATGTTATCATATACAGCTTGGTACTGAGGTGGGTATTGGGGAGGTATGAGATATTTGTGCCTCAATGTGGAAGGAAGAGTAAGCATGGGAAAATTACATTAAAAGAGGACATGAAGAAAAGTTAAAGATAATCCTAAAATCTAGGTAGCAGATCTAGAAGCTAGTGTTTCCTAGTATCTCTAAAAAGTAATCCGTCACATCTTGGAGTTGTAGTAATACTCAACTTCCAATCAGAAGATTAATTCAGCTACAGAAACTTCTACAATGCATATCTATTATCACTATTTGTCCTGCCTAGGCCAAAGCAGAATTAGACAGAAGGGAGTTATGTGGGGTGTACAGTGCAATGGAATCATCATCACCAGAGTCATCCGTCCATATTTCAATATGTTTTGTCCCTATCTCATATCCCATATGAAATTGCAGAAATGTAGTGTTCACATGCAGGGTATCTGTAGCCATAAGTGGGTGAGCCTGGATCTGTGAGAGGCTAAAAATCTATTCACTCCTATTGCATACCATTAGCCACTGCTTCAGAATGCAAGGTGATGCTGATGTCCTCTTCTAGAAAGAATCATGCTCAGTTTTAAAGTATTTAGATTATAATAAATTCTTTGAAGGAAAACAAAAAGCAAATGAATACAATTCAGTAGAAATATTACACAAGTGTTTATTTTTTGTTGGTGCAATGGAATGGGAGGCATAAATTATAAGAGAGGGACCTGTAAGTGAACTAAAATTTCTGGAGTAAAGGATGTGAGGCTAAGATCATGCCAGTGTTTGAAAGGAGAGGAAAGAAGTCATCCACTGTTCAGGGAAACCAGAAAAATAGGGGTTGCTTTCCTCTGGTTGAATTTGGTACTCCAAAACACTTGAAGTGGGAGTCCAGAAGGATGAGCTTCTCCAGATAACACAGTAACTATTCTCACTTTTGTTCCTTTGAAGACCTTAGAATGGTCTGTATGTCCTGAGTCAGAAAAGCACATTTATGGGATGAAGATTCTGCTAGCCTTTGTTCCCTGGGGCTGTTCATATGCTCAATCCCATCTCAGCTTCCAGCATTTTCTGTCACTTCTCAAGTTCTGGCCACAGAACTTAGCTTTCATCTTGTCCTGCCCCTCAGGCACAGGAGACAGTAGAGCTTCCAGTTCTCCAGGGGTATCACAGGAGAGTAGGCTACAGGGTCCTATTTGGAAATGTGTGTCCAAGTGCCAGGTATAAGCATGGCTTGATGTAAAAAATTTAAGTATTTAGGTTTATGATATCTGAGCATTTGTACTCTTTACTTGGCTTAGCCCTTAAAATGTTATTTTCTATTATTGAGGGTAAGGAAGAACTTATGATTTTTCCCTTTAATCTGATTATATCTCCCAGAAATCCTTCTTTCAAACTGTACTATGAAGTAAACAATACAGCTACATCTAACTGGAAATTAAACTAGCACACATAGTTGAACTTAAATATCCTCTAACTTAAGAGGATTATGTCTATTTGAGTGCATAATTATGAATTTAATGAATATATAATAATTAAAATCCTGTTATAAGGGGAACACACTAAAGAATTTAATGTGAAATGAAAATCCAATTATAATTTTATCATTACCTATGCATAATTTTTCTGGAACTTAATCTAATTCTAATATAATTTTATTAGGTTAGGATAATTTGATGTATATGTTTCCATTCATGTGGCCAAAATATCCTGTATTATTTTGTATTATTCATTTTCACAGGTATAGACTTAAAAAAATAAGCAGTGGTCTATAAACATTTTAATCACTCAAACACTTCATTTAAAAAATTTAATGCTCATTTCCAATGAGTAGTCTTTTTATACTTATTTTTAAATAAGACAGTATTGATAAATTATAAACACTATACTTTTTATACACATTCAAAGGACAAAGAATGTGATAAAATTAAAGATTTTTAAATTCTTTTATAATTTCTAAGGTTATAAAATTGGTTTTTATTTTTATGGAACAAATATAACTGAAGATATATTTTTAAAAGATATATCATTTTTCACTATACAATAAATTTATTTAAATACCTGATTTAAAGATAGGTATATCATAAAACCTACTTTAATGTTTATAGACAAAAATGAATCACAAAAATTCTATACATTAAAAATGAGATAATTAAGTGTACTTTATAATACTCATTATATGAGTAAATGTAATTTAAAGGTATGGTTTTCCTACAACTTACAGTTTCCCAGAATACTTCTTGTGGTTTGTGTGGTTTCAATGTGCAGATCCCTGTACTAAATAATGAGAAATATGTGAACTTAATCTGGTAACAGTTGATATAATTACTTAGGAATATTTGTCATTTTTTTACCTGGTTACACTACAATTATACCCACTAGTCTAAGCCATAAAGTATGATTCATCAATTACAAATTGCATCTTTCATGTCTCTTATTCATTTTATCATCAAATTTTACAATTAAATATCTTACACACACACACACACATGCACACACACACAAACACTCTTAATTCCATCTTCACTGTTAGAATCTCATTAATTCTCATTACTATTATATAGTAACCTGCTAAATTATCTCACTGTTATCAAATAAAATACACATAAATATGCCCTTAATTTAACATTAGAAAATTGTTTTATTTTTTCCTTTTGAAATAATTATAGATTCCAAACTTGTACAGAGATTTCCCATGTACACTTTACTCAGATAACAATTTACATGACTATACTGCAATATCAAAACCAGGAAAATGTCACTGGTACAATATAACCAAGTAGACTGCAGATCTTGTTCAGATTTCACCAGTTTTTAAATGCACTAATGCATAGCTTTTTATATCTGTACATCTATGATATTTAATCACATACATGTTGTCATGATTACAATCAAGATATAAAACTGTTTCATCAACACAAAAGATATCCTTCATGCTATCTCTTTATAATCACACCACCTCTATTTGTGTCCTAGGAAGCAATAATTTGCTCTAAACAATCAAAAATTTCAAGGCTGTTATATAAAAGGAATCTTATAGTATGTAACTTTAGACAACATAATTTCAGATGCCATTGAAATTTATCCAACTTGTTTTTTGTATCAAAAGCCCATCCCTTGGTACTGAAGATGAATGGTATGGATGAACCACAGTTTGTTATCCATTCATTTGCTAAAGGATATCCAGATTGTTTCCCTTTGGAAGCTATTATAAATAAAAACTGCTGTGAATATTCATGTACTGGGCTTATATAAAAATACATTTTCATTTTTCTGTGACAAATAGCAAAGAGTATGATTAAGTATAAGTTTAATTTTGTAAGAAATTGTACCATTAGGTTTTGTTTGGAAAACAAAAATGATTCTATCAATATTAGCTCTAAAATACTTTAGTGAATATTCATTTTAAATTCTTGAGCTTAGTAATTAAGCTACAGTATATTCTTAGTTTTGTCCAGTTCAGTTTCTTCTGTTGACACATTCTTACCTAGAAACTCCTTTGATCTAATTACTCTTATACTACCTGTTTGAATTTCCCCAGGTTCTTTTCAATAAGCTGGTATACTTGAATGCTTCTGTCTCCTAAAATCTCTTTGCTAACTTCTAAAAATTTTTGAGCACTTCCCACATTTAAGTTTCTCTCTTTATTTCCATAACTATTATGAAACATTTACAACATTACCTAATTGTGATTGAATTTCTTGCCTGTACTACCCAATAGATGATGTACTCTTCAAGAAAAGAAACTCTTACGCAGCTTAGTATTTAAAAAGAGATATTTAGATGTCCAACAAATATTTATTTAGTGGGGTGAGTAATTCAGAGCTGGATATATGGATTCAATAAAGTATTCATTCAACTAATATCTGAATGGTCTTTCTATGTTAAAAGATAGGAACTGAAACTCATTTATGGGGTTATAGGAATATAGCAGTGAATAAAACACACAATGTCTCCCTTCTTATGAAACTTATAGCTCAGAGTGAGAGGAATATCAGTTGAACAATCATATATATAATAGAAAGAGAGACAACAAAATAGTCATCAGTGTCTTCATTCTTTTTCTGTTCCTTTCTGCATTCTTCCATGCTTTTATATGGTCTCTTCATAAGGAATCATTTACACTCAATTGCTTTTGACCTTGACAAATGGTTATCATATAGTTTAACTTAAGATATAAATATATATATATATATATATATAGTGAAAGGAAAAATTGAAAATTATAAAGAACCCTTGTAAATTTATCAACAAATGATCAGCTAAACTTTAAAATATTACAAGACATTCAGGAAACAAAATAAATAAAACTTGAGGGAAAATATGTCATATTAACAACTTGTCTTTACCTAAAGTAATAATTGTTTCTGTGTTGAATAGGAGAAACAGGAGAGAGAGCCATTGGGTAATAGAAAAAAATGTCCTATAAAGATATGCTTATTTTTATTGAAAAAGACCACTGAATACACATCAAAATTTATGAATAAAAGACCTATACTTACAAATATGATTGTGAAATTCCAGATCACCAACCTCAAAGTGAAGATGTTAAAAATAAGTTTTCAAAGAGGAAAAATTGTGACTCACCAAGAAATGAGTACGAGTAACAGCATCAGTGACCTTCAATCCTATGAAAGAGTAAAGCAGTATTTTCATTATTTTGAGGAAAGAAAAATTGTCATTCAAGTGTTAAGGCAAAATGAAGTCATTCTCAAGCATGCATATATTCAGAAAAAATAACCTGCTTATCCTCTTACTGAAATTAAGTAGTGATGTACTCCTGCAATATTGAGGGACAACCAGTAAAAAAGAATTAATTACCTGTGGATATTTCTATTTATTATAAGCTGCTCAGGTTTTTGAAAGTCATTGTGCTAGTACCATTTGGATAAAATAATGACCAAAGCTAATGATCATCTGCAGTAGATTTTCAATGCATCTGTTTAATTATGCTGGAACTCTATTATGCTTCTCAAAATTACCTCCCATGCATAGTTCCAAGTAAATGTTTGTCACAAGAAACTTTCTGCATGATATTAGGAAGGTGGAAGTAAAATAACAGCCATGCTTCTGGAAAGTGGGAACAGGTGGTGTTAAAATTCTCACAGTCACTAATCTGCTGCCTTGCACACCTTATTGTCATGAGACAGGAGTCAGAACTTCAATGCTCACTAGATCTCATTTTTAAGCCAGGCATGTATTTATATATGTGACAAAGAACACAGTTCACCAATATCACTGAAGTTGGAAGCTTGGAGGCAATGCTGATTTGTCCTTACTGATTCCAGTTTGTTTTTGCTTTCTGTGAATAATGTCCCTGTTTCCTTCCTGCAGTTTATTATGATGATTTCAGATTTATCACAATTAAAGAAACAATATTCATACCAACTTTCACAGTTAGATAAGATCAAATACTTATGATATATTATAAGAAAATTACCTTTAAGTTCCTTTTAAGTACCATCCTGCATTTTAAAAAATATTTATTCCTTAGTTGGACACAATACTTTTATTTTATTTATTTATTTTTATGTGTACTGAGGATCGAACCCAGGGCCTCGCACATGCTAGGTGAGCACTCTGCCACTGAGCCACAAACCCAGCCCCCGCATTTTTGATAAAGAATTTTGGTACATAAAGTTCTGAAAGATTTGTTCCTTTTTCTTCCCTAACTAACTACTACTTATTAGTCGACAGGAAATCTCTTTTTAGAATGCATTCCTAAAGTGGTACATTCTTTTTTAGGAACATTATCCCTGTTCATAATAATAAGTTCAATGGTGTGATTATTTTGTTAACGTCTATCAGCCCCTCTGAACTTTCCATGTATATAAGCAAAGGTCATTTATGATTTTGTTCATCATAGTTCTTAGTGTCTGTTACAGTGCCTGGCATACAGCAGGTAATATAGACAGATATTTTATTGAGTGTACTTCAGATACAATAAAATGCACCATTTAAGAGTGTACAGTGATTTTTACTATATTCATAAGATTGTGCAAACATAATCTATTTAAAATTATAAAATATCATTATCATCCCCAAAATAAATATTATGATTGTTAATAGTCACTTTCCATTTTCCCTTTATCCATCTGTCTCTTATAATAGTAACACACCATCTTAATTACTATAATTTTGTGGTAAGTTTGGACATAATGAAGCATGAGCCTTTCTTTAGGTTTCAATATTGTTGACTTCCTCTGGAACTCTTGCATTTCCATAGAAATATTGGGATGAGTTTATAAATTTCCACAAGGAAGGCAGTTAGAATTTTTATAGGGACTACATTGAGTCTATAGATCTCTTTGGAGGTTATTGTCAAATTAGTAATATTAAATATTCTGATTCATGAATATGGGACAGGTTTGTTGTTTGTTTCTTAAATATTAGGTAAATTTGTTTTTTTAATAATTTTTATTGGTTGTTCACAACATTACAAAGCTCTTGACACATCATACTTCATACATTAGATTGAAGTGGGTTATGAACCCCAAATTTTACCCCAAATGCAGATTGCAGAATCACGTCAGTTACACATCCACAATTTTACATAATGCCCTATTAGTAATTGTTGTATTCTGCTACCTTACCTATCCCCTACTATCCCCCCTCCCCTCCCCTCCCTTCTTCTCTCTCTACCCCATCTACTGTAATTCATTTCTCTCCTTGTTTATTTTCCCATTCCCCTCCCAACCTCTTATTAGTAATTTTGTATAGCAATGAGGGTCTCCCTTCATTTCCATGCAATTTTCCTCATCTCTCCCTTTCCCTCCCATCTCATGTCACTGATTAATGTTACTCTTTTCTTCCGCCTCTTCCTCCCTGCTCTGTTCATATTTGCTCACATTATATCAAAGAAGACATTTGGTATTTGTTTTTTAGGGATTGGCTAGCTTCACTAAGCATAATCTGCTCTAGTGCCATCAATTTCCCTGCAAATTCTATGATTTTGTCATTTTTTATTGCTGCATAGTACTCCATTGTGTATAGATGCCACATTTTTTTTATCCATTCATCTATTGAGGGGCATCTGGTTTGGTTCCACAGTCTAGCAATTGCGAATTGTGCTGCTATGAACATCGATGTGGCAGTATCCCTGTAGCATGCTCTTTTAAGGTCTTCAGGGAATAGTCCGAGAAGGGCAATAGCAGGGTCAAATGGTGGTTCCATTCCAGGCTTTCCCAGGAATCTCCAAACTGCTTTCCAAATTGGCCGCACCAATTTGCAGTCCCACCAGCAATGTACAAGTGTACCCTTTTCTCCACATCCTCGCCAGCACTTGTTGTTGTTTGACTTCATAGTGGCTGCCAATCTTACAGGAGTGAGATGGTATCTTAGGGTGGTTTTGATTTGCATTTCTCTGACTGCTAGAGATGGTGAGCATTTTTTCATGTACTTGTTGATTGATTGTATATCCTCCTCTGAGAAGTGTCTGTTCAGGTCCTTGGCCCATTTGTTGATTGGGTTATTTGTTATCTTATTGTCTAATTTTTTGAGTTCTTTGTATACTCTGGATATTAGGGCTCTATCTGAAGTGTGAGGAGTAAAAATTTGTTCCCAGGATGTGGGCTCCCTATTTACTTCTCTTATTGTTTCTCTTGCTGAGAAAAATCTTTTAAGTTTAATTAAGACCCATTTGTTGATTCTTGTTGTTAACTCTTGTGCTATGGGTGTCCTATTAAGGAATTTGGAGCCGGACCCCACAATCTGTAGATCGGAGCCAACTTTTTCTTCTATCAGACACAGAGTCTCTGGTTTGATATCAAGCTCCTTGATCCATTTTGAGTTAACTTTTGTGCATGGCGAGAGAAAGGGATTCAGTTTCATTTTGTTGAATATGGATTTCCAGTTTTCCCAACACCATTTGTTGAAGATGCTATCCTTCCTCCATTGCATGCTTTTAGCCCCTTTATCAAATATAAGATAGTTGTAACTTTGTGGATTAGTCTCTATGTCCTCTATTCCAAACCATTGGTCCACCCGCCTGTTTTGGTACCAGTACCATGCTGTTTTTGTCACTATTGCTCTGTAATATAGTTTGAAATCTGGTATCGCTATACCACCTGATTCACACTTCCTGTTTAGAATTGCTTTTGCTATTCTAGGTCTTTTATTTTTCCATATGAATTTCATGATTGCTTTATCAATTTCTACAAGATATGCCGTTGGGATTTTGATTGGCATTGCATTAAACCTATAGAGAACTTTTGGTAATATCACCATTTTGATGATGTTAGTTCTGCCTATCAATGAACAGGGTATATTTTTCGATCTTCTAAGATCTTTATCAACTTCTCTCTTTAGGGTTCTGTAGTTTTCATTATATAAATCTTTCACCTCTTTTGTTAGGTTAATTCCCAAGTATTTTATTTTTTTTGAGGATATTGTGAATGGAGTGTTTTTCCTCAATTCCGTTTCAGATGTTTTGTCACTGATATACAGAAATGCCTTTGATTTATGCGTGTTGATTTTATATCCTGCCACTTTGCTGAATTCATTTATTAGTTCTAGTAGTTTCTTTGTAGACCCTTTTGAGTCTTCTAGGTATAGAATCATGTCATCTGCAAATAGTGATAATTTAAGTTCTACTTTTCCAATTTTTATGCCTTTAATTTCTTTCGTCTAATTGCTCTGGCCAGTGTTTCGAGAACTATATTGAATAGAAGTGGAGATAGAGGGCATCCCTGTCTTGTTCCGGATTTTAGAGGGAATGCCTTCAACTTTTGTCCATTCAGAATGATGATAGCCTGAGGCTTAGCATAGATAGCTTTTACAATGTCAAGGTAAGTTCCTGTTATCCCTAATTTTTCTAAAGTTTTGAACATAAAGGGATGCTGTACTTTGTCAAATGCTTTCTCTGCATCAATCAAGATGATCATATGGTTCTTATCTTTAACCCTATTGATATGGTGAATCACATTTATTGATTTCCGTATGTTGAACCATCCTTGCATCCCAAGGATGAATCCTACTTGATCATGGTGCACAATTTTTTTGATGTGTTTTTGTATTCGATTCACCAGAATTTTATTGAGGATTTTTGCATCTAGGTTCATTAGAGATATTGGTCTGTAGTTTTCTTTCTTTGACGTGTCTTTGTCTGGTTTCAGAATCAGGGTGATGTTGGCCTCATAGAATGAATCTGGAAGAGCTCCCTCTTTTTCTATTTCCTGAAATAACTTGAAAAGTATTGGTATTAATTTTTCTTTAAAGGTTTTGTAAAACTCAGCTGTGTACCCATCCGGTCCTGGGCTTTTCTTGGTTGGTAGTCTTTTGATGGCTTCTTCAATTTCATCCATTGATATTGGTCTGTTCAAATTGTGTGTATCCTCCTGACTCAGTCTAGGTAAATCATATGACTTAAGAAATTTATCGATGTCTTCACTATCTTCTATTTTGTTGGAATATAGATTTTCAAAATAATTTCTGATTGTCTTCTGTATTTCTGTAGCATCTGTTGTGATATTGCATTTTTCATCTCATATGTTAGTAATTTGAGTTCTCTCTCTTCTTCTCTTCGTTAGCATGGCTAAAAGTCTGTCGATCTTATTTATTTTTTTGAAGAACCAACTTTAAGTTTTGTTAATTTTTTCAATAGTTTCTTTTGTTTCAATTTCATTGATTTCCGCCCTGATTTTAATTATTTCTAGCCTTCTGCTACATTTGCTGTTGTTTTGCTCTTCCTTTTCTAGGGCTTTGAGATGAAGTGTGAGCTCATTTATTTGTTGTTTCTTTCTTTTTTTGAGGAATGACCACCAGGCGATGAATTTTCCTCTTAAAACTGCTTTCATTGTGTCCCATAGATTCCGATATGTTGTGTCTGTATTTTCATTTATCTCTAAGAATTTTTTGATTTCCTCCTTTATGTCTTCTGTAACCCATTGATCATTCAGTAACATATTGTTCATTTTCCATGTGATGTAGGATTTTTCCTTCCTTCTTTTATCATTGATTTCCAGTTTCATTCCATTATGATCAGATAAAATGCATGGTATTATCTCCACCCCTTTATATTTACTGAGGGTTGCCCTATGGCATAATATATGGTCTATTTTTGAGAAGGATCCATGTGCTGCTGAGAAAAAAGTATATCCATTTGATGATGGTTGATATATTCTATATATGTCAGTTAAGTCTAGGTTATTGATTGTGATATTGAGTTCTATAGTTTCTTTATTCAACTTTTGTTTGGAGGATCTGTCCAATGGTGAGAGAGGTGTGTTGAAGTCACCCATAATTATTGTGTTGTGGTCTATTTGATTCTTGAACTTGAGGAGAATTTGTTTTATGAATGTCGTAGCACCATTGTTTGGTGCATAAATATTGATAATTGTTATGTCCTGTTGGTGAATGGTTCCTTTTAACAGTATATAATGACCTTCTTTATCCCTTTTGATTGACTTAGTCTTGAAGTCGATTTTATTCGATATGAGGATGGCCACCCCTGCTTGCTTACGAGAACTGTGTGTGTGGTATATTTTTTCCCATCCTTTCACCTTCAGCCTGTGTATGTCTTTTCCAATCAGATGTGTCTCCTGGAGGCAGCATATTGTTGGGTTTGTTTTCTTAATCCATGATACCAGCCTATGTCGCTTTATTGGAGAGTTTAAGCCATTAACATTCAGAGTTACTATTGATATATGGTTTGAACTTCCATCCATGTTTGATTGTTTATCCTTTTTTTAAAAAAAAATTTAGTTTGTTTCTCCGTGATTATCTTTCCCGTCGCCCTCTGTCTTTACCGAGGCACTTCCCACTGATGGTTTTGGTTATTGTTTTTCATTTCTTCCTCGTGTAGTGTTTTGCTCAAAATGCTTTGCAATGCTGGTTTTCTGGCTGCATATTCTTTTAACTTTTGTTTATCATGAAAGATCTTTATTTTGTTGTCATACCTGAAGCTTAATTTTGCTGGATACGGAATTCTTGGTTGGCATCCATTGTCTTTCAGAGTTTGAAATGCATTGTTCCATGACCTTCTTGCTTTCAGTGTCTGTGATGACAAATCCGTTGTTAACCATATTGGTTTACCCCTAAATGTAATCTGTCTCCTTTCTCTTGTAGCTTTTAATATTTTCTCTTTGTTCTGTATATTGGATATCTTCATAACAATGTGTCTTGGCGTTGGTCTACTGTGATTTTGTGTGCTTAGTGTCCTGTATGCATCTTCAATTTGTATATATGTTTCCTTTTTTATTTCTGGAAAGTTTTCTGTAATTATTTCATTCAGCATGTTTCTCATTCCCTTGGTTTGAATCTCTGTACCTTCTTCTACCCCGATGACTCGTAAGTTTGGTTTCTTCATGTTATCCCATAACTCTTGGATGTTTTTCTCGTGATTTTTTACCAGCCTTTCTGAGTTGGCTGGACTCTTTTCAAGATGGTATATTTTGTCTTCATTATCTGACGTTCTGGCTTCTACTTGCTCCATTCTGTTAGTGATACTCTCAATTGAGTTTTTAATTTGGTTTATCGTTTCCTTCATTTCTAGAATTATTGTTTGATTCTTTTTTATAATCTCTATCTCCTGATAAAATGCTTAACTTCTTCTTTTATCTGTTTATGTAATTCATTCTCAATGTGTTCTTTCGCTGCTTGAATTTGCTGTCTTGTATCCTCTTTAAGGTTCCATTCCATCTGTCTAAGGTGTTCCTTGAGTTCTTTATATGACCATTTTTCTGATGACTCTAGGTCCTCCTGAATATTTAGGCTCTCCTGCATTGTTTGTACTCCTTTTCTTCCTTGTTTCTTGAAGCTGCTCATGTTGCTTCTTGTTCTGTTTGACTGCTGAGTTACTGTTTACTCCTATAAATTTATTTGATGCTTGGGAGGAAAGGTATTAGAAGGGAAGGGAAGAAGTCACTAAAGGGAATGAGAGTAGGCAGATAGAATTCAAGGAAGGGGGGATAAGAAAAATGAAAAGACAAAAGAAAGAAATAGGAACTAAAAAAAGAAAAAAAAATTAAAAAAATAATAATAATAATTAAAAAAATTGAAAAAAGAGAAAAAAATTAAAATTAGAAGAGAAAGAAGAAGAAGAAGAAGAAAAAAACAAGATAGAAAAATGTGGATGAAAGAAAAACCCAAATCAAAAAAAAAAAAAAAAACCTAATAAATGCCTTCTTAGAATTTGATTAACTTCTCTTCCACTAGGTGGTGCTGTGCCCACCAGGTCAAGTCTCTCCTGTCAGTACGCGGGAACCAATCACTGTGCAGCAGTTCCTCCCAGACTGGGTGAGTCTCCAATTTTGAGTGCCTAGGGCCTCCTCTTGTGTCCAATCACTTCCACTTTTCCTTTAGCCAGGCCCCTCTCACCACAATACTGGCTACAGGCCGGGTCTGCTGCTCCCGGGAGCCCTGTTTTCATGAACGACTGGGCTCATTCCTCCAGTTTGCCATTCCCTCAGACCCTAAGTTTGTAGAGCTTGGGGCTGAGAATCCTCAGCGAATTTTACTTGCCCTCCGGTAGCCACTCAGCCACTCAGCAGTCAGCCCTGGCGGGAGTGGCAGTTCCACGCTGCGGGTCCCGCCCCACCTCTGACTCCCTTGGGCTGACTGTAGCACTCACGGGAGAGCTGGGAGGGGCCCTTAAGCTTTCCCCGATGCGTGGAGAGAGAAAGCTAGGGGGTTACACACCTGTAGCAGCAGGCTTCAATGAAGTTATCTTCTTCGCCACAGTCCTGGGACGCCAGCCCTCTGCCACAGTGGTGTCCCCCGCAAATGGCGACAGTTCGCCTCCCCCTGCCGGGCGACCAATGCAACGGGCGGGTCCCCACTGTCTCTCCCAAGCCCCGCCTGGAACCTGCGGCCACTACCCACGAAGGCCCAGCAGGCATCCACCTCCGTAGGATGGGAAGGGCTGACCAGCCGCCTCAGCTGGATGGATTAATGCAGAGTCACAGCTGTCTGTCTCAGCTTTTCAGACGCTGCGGCGCGGGGCACGGAGCACAGAGAGGCTTACTCACTTCCCGCCGTCATCTTCCTCTTCTCGCTATCTCGGGATGATGGCAGGGCTCTCCCTCCGCTCCCTCCGGTGTGTCTCAGCCTCGGGCTCCCGTGCCTCTCTCCGCCGGCCTCCACTGCCAGCGCTGCCCCAGTTGCTCTCTCCACCCCCGGCTTTCCCGGTTTCTGGCCGCACCGCAGCAGTGTCTCTCCGGCTCGCGGCTCTGGCGGCGCCCGGGGCCGGGGAGGCGACATCCCCTCAACGGCAACTACCGCAGTCCCCGGGCCCTGAGTCCTGGTGGCCACAAACTGACACTTTTAATAAACCTACCAATTCCCGGCAGGACCCCCTTCACGGAATTTTGCTAGAAGTTCCTCAGTAGGTAGACTGCCGCTGTTCCAAAGGGTCTTTTTGATCCCGTTACTGTGGAGACATTGGAATCGCTGCTTCCTCGTCGGCGGCCATGTTGGATCAAGGTAAATTTGTTTTAAAAAAACCATTTAATGCTGGACTTTCCTTTATGGGACATTTTCAGATTATTAACTCAATCTTTAATTGGTTATATGTATATTCAGATTTTATAATTTTTCTTTAGTTAATTCTGATAGTTTTTTCTGTTTCTAGGAATTTGTTTATTATTTAGATTATTTAAATTTTGGTATAAAATTTTCATATTATTTTCTTATATTCCTTTTTATTTCTGTGTGGTAGATGGTAAAATCAGTATCTTCATTGCAATTTCTTCAAAATATATTTATTCAGTTATTCTATAATTTTTAATATAGGCATAAATAACTATATATTTCTGCCTAAAATGATTTTGCTGTTTCTCATAATTTTGCTATTCTGTATTTTATCCATCTCAAGATATTTTCTAATTCCTTGTTGTTTTATATTTGTCCTATTGGTTGTTTAACAGTGTGTTCTTTATTTTGATATATTTGTAAATTTCCAAATTTTCCACCTTTTGATTTCTAAA
This sequence comes from Spermophilus citellus, assembly GCF_964194105.1. NCBI lineage: Eukaryota > Metazoa > Chordata > Mammalia > Rodentia > Sciuridae > Spermophilus > Spermophilus citellus. The sequence goes on along the minus strand of NC_138190.1, from coordinate 93,695,312 downwards.
TTTATTGCATCTTTTGAAAAATCTACTTTGTTTGATTTCATCCTTTTAAAATTTATCAAAACATATAAGCCATTTTTTATGGCTTAAAAATAGTTTCTCTTTGAAAGCATTCTATCTTCACTAGACAGAAATGTGTATACTGAATGTTAAATATATATATGCTATGTCTAGATGATGGTTAGCATTTTTTAAGTGTCTTATTCCTTACTGATTTCTGTCTAATTCTTATATCCATTATTGAAAGTGAAGTAGAGAAGTGTCCAACTACAATGCATTGTCTATTTCTCCCTTCAATTCTGTCAGGTTTTTGTCTTTACTTATTAGAGGATTCCATACTTATGGACATAAATCCTTATAATTTTATCTTCTTGATGGGTTGATATTTTTTATTTTCTAGAAAATGACCTTGTTTCTCATAGCAATTTCTGGATTCAAATCAATTTTGTCTGATATTAACATAACTATTGAAGCTCTAATGTGATTATTTTTTGCATGATCTTTTTCCCAATCCCTGTACTTTCAAGCTATTTACATCTCTACATGTAAAGTGAACCTCCTAGAAATAGCAAATAGTCGAATCATGGATTTTTAAAATCATACTGCTAGTCTATCCATTTAAATGGAATATTTAATCTATTTATACAGTGCAATTACTTACAAAAAAGATTATTGTTTGCCAGTTTGCTGTTTGTTTTCTGTGTGTCTTTTTTTCCTCAATTCCTTTATTAGTGTATATTTTGTGTTAAATAGATATATTCTAGTGTGCCCTTAATTCTTTATTGTTTATTTTACTCTATGTTTTTTGGTTGTGTTCTTAGTAACTGCAGTGCCGAGTACCATTATACACACACACACACACACATACACACACACACATAGATAGTATGTATGTATTTATTTTTATTTATTTATTTTTATATGGTGCTGAGGATTGAACCTAGTGCCTCACCTGTGCTAGGTGAGTGCTCTACCACTATGCCAGAACACCAGCCCTGGGAGTAAAATTATCATTTTAAATTATGACAATCTAATTTAGGTTAGTATAAACTTAGTTTTAATAATAGATGAATGAATTACTACTACAGAGCTTTATTTCCTCTTTTATGCTATTATTGTTAGTTACATTTTTACATAATCAGTGTCCATTCAGCATAGTTTTATAATTATTTTATTTGATTTTTAAATTAGCTGAGAGATAAAAAGGCATTATAAAGATGACATTCATGATTTTTTTTTTAACCTCTGTACTTATTTTTGCCAGTGTTCTTTTTTCCTTCATTTGGATTTGAGTTACTATCTGCTGATCCCTCATTTCACTCTGAAGAAATTTCTTTAATATTTGCTATGGAGAAAGTTTGCTGTTGAAAAACTTTCTCAGTTTCTGTTTCCTTGGGAAAATGTTAATATCCCTTCATTTTTGAAGGATAATTTTCCAAGTATAGAATTTTGCTTTGACTTTTTTCTTTCTTTCTTTAAGCAGTTTGAATATATAACATCCTACTATTTAATGGTTTCTTAAAAAAATTCTTATTCTTATTGAGGATTCCTTGTATGTGGTGATTCACTTCTCAGTTGGTTTGACTTTTGATGTTTTGATTACCGTTTACCTTAGTGAATATTCCAAGTATGGATAAAATCAAGTGAGTTTCTTGAATATACAGATTATTTTTATAGAATTTCCAAAGCTTTCAACTATTACTTCTCCAAATATCTTTAGTGGTCTTTTCTCTCTTTCCTCCTCTCTGGAACTCATATTATGCAAATCAAGGCACTTGATTACACCCCACCCCCTTATACACACAGAAATCTCTGAGGCTCTGTTTTTCAGCATTTTTTTCTTTCTGTTCCTCACATAAGTTATTTTCAACTTGCCTATCTTCAAGTCCATTGATTATTCTGCCTGGTAAATCTGCTAATGAGCCCTGTAGTAGAGTTTTCAACTATTATTTTTTTCAAGTCAAAATTTCCATTTGTTTCATTTTTATAATTTATATAACTTGGTTTGTTAATATTCTCTACTTAGTGAGTTATCATTTTCTTATTTACCTTTAGCTCTTCAAACAGTTTTTGTTTGTTTTCTTTTTCAGCTCGCTGAATATATATAGTGATTTCAAGTTTGTGTATTAATTACAACATCTGACTTCCTTAGGGCATTACTTATTGATAGTTTTACCCTGTATATAGGCCATAGTTACTTGTTTCCTAGCAAGATTGGTAATTTCTTGTTGGACACTGAATATATTAAATAATATGATTTTGGTTACTCTGGAAATAAGATTCTTTTTATTCACCCCAGCTTTTGTTATTACTCTTGTTGGTTTTGTTGCTTTGTATAATGACTTTTATGATATAATTCTGTAAATGATATATTCTCCATCCTGTATAGCCGCTTAAGTCTCTACTGGCTAAGCTTGTCAGAGAGACATTTCCTTAAATATTTGAAACCATTTTTAAAATCTTTGCCAGTTTATTATTATGTTTACATAATTTTAGAGGTACTTACTCTGTGTTGTTTTTGTTGATGTCATTTATTAAATATTTATTGCACAAAAGTGACTGAAATAAAAGCATAAATAAAAGTTCTTTGAGCTTTTACCACTATAACGCAATAAAGTATAACTAATAATGTAAAATTGGGTAGCAATAGAGAGAATATTAAAGGCAAATAGTTTTGACATTATAAAGAAGGACTATCTTTTCTGTTTCACAAAATGGGTCTGAGGATTCAGCTTGGTAAGGATGAAAATCAGTACATAGGATTAGTAGCACAAAGTTAATAGAGATCTTTGTGTGTGTGTGTGTGTGTGTGTGTGTGTGTGTGTCGGGGTCTAACATTCGGAGGTCATGGAAAGTGCACCCTGAAGAATCTGAATATGGAGTTCCTCTTTATTAGCAGAAGTCAAGGAAGTTGGGATGCTGAATGTGACAGGAAAGCAATAACTCCTCACACTAGGCTAATTCTTGTAGGGCATGATGATCCTGTTTAAGAAGAAAAATAAAACCCCAACTGTGCTATTGCTGTGTACTTTCGGTATATGTTTCCTAGTGGAAATTTTGTGAGAACATATACTGTTTTGTCACTGGGAAAAATGTTTTCTTAGTACTAGCAAACAAGAGAGTTGTTTTCAATATGTTATTCCATAGTTAAGATTTAACTTCACACTGCCCTATAAAAGATGTGTTATGCAAGAACAAAACAGGCTACAGCTTTGCAGACTCCCCAGCTCTCCGCAGTGAATAAATTGTCAATTGTAAGACTCAGAATCTTCATGCATAATTAGAGGAAGGAACACTCAGCAGTATCATTTGTGGCCTCTATGTGTGTGTTTGTGTGTGTGTGTGTGTGTGTGTGTGTGTGTGTGTGTGAGAGAGAGAGAGAGAGAGAGAGAGAGAGAGAGAGAGAGAGAGAGAGAGAATGGGAATTAAATAATCTACTTAGAAAAAAATAAGGTGATTTGTAGTTCTAAGGAAAGCCAAGATGAAACAAAACTAATTTATCCGTTTTATCTTTTAAAAAACAGAAAGGAACTGCATATTGTAATGGAGTAGAAGGAAGAACAAAAAGAAATTAAATTTCGCAAATTGCTGGAGGATGGGTTATGTATATTTTTGTAGGTTATTGAAAGAGTTTGAATATATGTTAAATCTAATAAAAAGATTGAAATATACAGAAAAGGAAAATATTTTTAAAGGATGTTATTTTAGTATATTGATCAGATATTCAAATAATCTGTTCTATGTAAAATAGCCAGAAGTTTAGTTGCAAAATCTACCAGCAATGTAAATTTGAGATTTGGCAGCATGAAACTGTATTTAAAATTATGTGAGAGGATTTGATTACTGAGGGAGGAAAAATAGACAAACTATAGGAAAGTTTCAAGGATTAAGCTTTGGAGACTTCAACATTTATTGGTCATAGAGTTTAAAAGAAAACAGGAAAGGAAGATGAGTGGAAATATTAAGTGAAACAGTAAGGAAAACTTTACATGGTGCCTAAAGCCAAGAGAAGAATGCATTTTGGAAATATGGTGTTATGATTGTGCCTGAGACCCTTTATCAGTCAATACGATAAAGATGGAAGTGTGACTATTGGACTTTGTGATATAAAGGTAATTTTTGATCTTGAAATGAGAAGTTTTTGGTAGAATGGTGATTTTAAAGATAAATTAGAATATATTCAAAGGAAAATAAAAAGTTGATAATTAGGGAGGATAATAATACATTGTTATCTTGAGGAATTTTTCTTTAAAAGACAGTAGAAAAACTGACAGTAATAGAAAATAAACAACAATAACCACATTAAAATTGATTCTAGACAAAAGAGTCCTAACAGGATGTCTAACAGAACATTCCACCCAAAGCTATGAAATATGCATTCTTTCTAATTACACTTAAAACAAATTGTGGAACAGATCATATGTCAGTCCATAAAATAAGCCTTAACAAATTCAAGAAGACTAAAATTAAATGTCTGCCTACAGTGGTATAAAACTAGAAATCAATAACAGGAGAAACTTCAGAAATTTTATAAATAAATGAAAATTAAACAACTTGTTCTATACCCAAACCTATAAGATTCAGAAAAAGCAATGCCAAGAGGGAAGCTTAGAGCAATAAAATGCCTACATAAAAAGAGAAAAAAGATCCCAAATAAGTAACTTAACATTTTACTTCAAGGAACTAGAAAGACAAGAACAAGCCAAACCCAAAATTAGTAGAAGCAAAGAAATAACAGAACAAAAAATGCAAAAGATCAGAGAAAATTAAGAGTTGGTTCTTAGGAAAGAGTTGGTTCTTTGACAAAGATACAAAAAATATATTTTGAGAAAGGACAGATAAACCTTTAGCTCGGTGGGGGAAGAGGGAATACCAAAAAAATAAAATCAAACATGAATAAAGACATATTAAAACTGATCAAAGAGGGGCTGTAGCTGTAGCTCAGTGGTAGAGAGCTTGCCTGGCATATGTAAGGCACTGGGTTTGATCCTCAAAACAACATAAAAATAAATAAGTAATAAAACATTTCCTAGCAGAGGAATTCCGGACCCAATAGCTTCACTGATTAATTAATCCTAATATTTAAAGATAAATACAAATTGTTCTAAACCTGGAAAAAAAAACAATAATTGAAGAAAAAGGAACACTTAAAAACTTACTTCATGAGGCCAGCAAGATCCTGATACCAGGAGGCATCACAATATCTGATCTGAAATTGAATTGTACTATGGGACTGTAGAAAAAAAAAAAACAGAATGGCATTGACATTGGCATCAAAATATATATATGAAGACCAGTGGAACAGAACAGAAGACAGAGAGTCAAATCCACATGAATACAGCCATCTGATATTTGACAAAGATGCCAAAAATATATTTTGAGAAAGGACAGCCTTTTTAACAAATGGTGCTGGGAAAACTGGATAGCTATATGTAGAAAAATGAATCTAGTCCCCTATCTCTCACCCTGCACAAAATTCAAATTGAAATGGACCAAAGGCTTAGGAATTAGACCAGAAACTTTTCAACTACTAAAAGAAAACATAGGGTCAACACTCTATCATACAGGTACTGGCACTTACTTAGTTAACAAGATCCCACATAAGAAATAAATTCAAGAATCAATAAGTGAGATGCCATCAAACTAAAAAGCTTCTGCACAGCAAAGGAAACAAAGCATGAAGAGAAAGCCTACAGAATGGGAGAAGATTTTTGCCAACCATTCCTTAGGACAGTAATATCCAGAATAAAAAACTAAAATTTTTTAACACCAACGCAATAAATATATGTGCAAAAGTGCAGAATTTCTAAACCATACTTTCTCAAATGAAGAAACACAAATGGCAAAGAAATATATGAAAAAAAAATATTCAACATCTCTAGCATTCATAATAATGAAAAGCAAAATTACCCTACGATTTCATTTAACTCTAGTCTGAATGGCAATTATCAAGAATACAAAGAAATGCTGGTGAGGATGTGTGGCAAAAGGTACACTCATACATTGTTGGTGGAACAGCAAATTAGTAGAAACATTCTGGAAATCAGTAGAGAGATTCCTCAAAAAACTAAGGATGGAACCATCATATAACCCAGCTCTCCCACTCCTTGGTATTTTCCCCAAGGATCTAAAATTATCATGCTACAGTGATAGAGCTACCTCAATGTTTATAGCAACCCAGTTCACAATAGCTACATTATGGAATCAAGCCAGTTTCCCACCAATAGATGAATGGATTAAGACATTGTGACAGGGGCTGGGGTTGTAGCTCAGTGGTAGAGCGCTTGCCTCACACATGTGAGGCACTGGGTTCGATCCTAAGCACCACATAAAAATGAATAAATGAAATAAAGATATTGCATCCATCTATAAAAATATTTTTAAAAAGAAATTGTGACATATATGTATGCAATGAAGTTCTACAAAACCATAAAAAAGTATGAAATTATGGCATTTGCCAGTAAATGGAAGAAATGGAGAATATCATAATAAGTGCGATAAACCTATCAGAAACTCAAAAGTCAAATGTTTTCTCTCACATGCAGAAGCTAGAGTAAAATAGGGGAAGGGGTGGGGAAGGATAGAATAACATAAAGATAAAGGGAAGATAAGTAATGTAGAAGAGGGAAATGGAGAGGCAGAGAGGATGGAAGGGTATAGGGAGTCACTTGCATGGTAGTTCTTTAAAAATCATACTATGTGCATATATAATTATACCATGCTGAACTTCACCTTTAGATATAGGTAAAAAAGAACCAATCAAGGGCTGGGATTGTGGCTCAGCAGTAGAGTGCTTGCCTAGCACATGCAAGGCCCTGGGTTCAATCCTGAGCATCACATAAAAATAAATAAATAAAGATATTGTGTCCAACTACAATTAGAAAATAAATATTTTTTAAAAGAAAGAACCAATCAAATATAAACAAATATATGAGTGAAAGAAAGTCTAGTAAAGTAAAAGCTAGGAAATTGGAGAGGGGAGCAAGGATAGGATGAAAAAGAGGGAGTCATGAACTGAAATTGAATTCCATGCAAATATGAGTTTGTTGGGATGACGCAAACTACTATATGTAGTTATAAAGCTCTAAAAAAAATTCTGATACCAAAGCCAGACAAAAATATAAAAGAAAAAGAAAACTATAGGTTAATACCCCTGATAAACACGTATTCAAAATTCAACAAAAGACAGGCAAACCAAATTCAAAAGCACATTTTTAAAAGATCATTCACTGTTATAAAGTGGAATTTATCCTAGAGATGCAAACATGTTTCAACATATGCAATGTGTTATGGTTTGGACTTAAGGTGTTCTCCAAATACTCATATTAATGTCAAAATGTTCATGGGTGAAATGATTAGACTGTGAGAGCCGTAACCTAATCATTCTATGATTGGTTGAATAGACTGAATGATTACTGTATGCAGGTGAGTGTGGCTTAAGGAAGTGGGTTTCTGGAGGTGTGCTCTGAAATTTTTCATCTTCCCTATAATCCCTTCTACTCTTCTCCTTTCTGTTTTTGGCTGCCATGAATGGAGAAGCACTCCTCTACCACACTCTTCTGCCATGATGCTCTTCCTCACCTTGGGCCAAGAGCAATGGACTCAGCTCATAATGGACTAAATGTATAAAACTATGAGCCAAAGTAAATTTTTCCTCCTCTTGATGTGATACATTGCTGGTGGGATGGCAAGTTGGTACAACCACTCTGGAAAACAATATGGAGATTACTCAGAGAACTTGAAATGGAACCACCGTATGACCCAGTTATCCCATTTCTCAGCATATATCCAAAGGAGTTAAAATTAGGATACTATAGTGACATGGCCACATCAATGTTTACAGCAGCTTAATTCACAATAGCTAAGCTATGGAACCAACAATGAAATTATGGCATTCCTTGGTAAATGGATGGAACTAGAAACTATCATGCTAAGTGAAATAAGTCAATCTCAGAAAACCAAAGGCCAAATGTTCTCCCAGATACACAGAAGCTAACTCACCATAAGTGTGGTGGTGGGGGAATAATAGAAGTTCTCTGGATTAGACAAAGGGGAATGAAGGGAAGAGATGGAAGATGGAATAAGAAAAGACAGTAGACTGAATCAGACATAACTTTCCCATGTTCTTATATGAATACACAACTAGTGTAACTCCATATGATGTACAACCACAAAAATGGGAAGTTATACTCTATGTATGCATGATATGTCAAAATACATTCTATTGTCATGTATAATTAAGATGAACAAATAAAACATTTAAATTCCTCCTTTTAGTTGTTCTTACTAACAGAAATTGGTACTAAGAGTAGAGTTGTTGCTATGATATATGATGATGTAGTTCAAAACCCTTTGAAAATGGTTTGCAGAAGGAATTTGGAAAAGTTGGAGATGAAGCCTGGAAAAGCCTCAGAATTTTGTAAGCACAGCTTAAGTGGGGATTTTGGTGGAAGCTCAGAATACCAAAATGTCAATAAGAATGTGAACTGTGCTTATGTAGATTCAGAGGAAAATGAGGATTCTAGGAAATGGAAATAGAGGTGATTTGTATTACAATTATGGTAAATAATTTGTCTAAATTTTATGCCTATCCTGAGACTCTGTATGAAGCTGAATTTAAGGGTGATAGACAATTAATCTGGTAGAGGAAATTTCAAGGCAAAGTAACATTTAGATTGTGGCATGAATATTGTTGGTAGTTCTTAGCAAGTTTATTGTAAGAATAGGGAGGAGAGAATAAAGCTAAAGGATTTTTAAAATTTGAATTTGGCTAGAAAGGTATGTGTAGAGCTAGGGCCAAGGAAGGTGTGCTTGTAAGTGAATGTAGCCACGAAGGAGATACTAAGTACTTTGTACAAAGACAAATAGGCAAGATGCCTCAAGGGCATCTCAGAAATTTGCATGACCACACCCACCACAGGCTAAAGGATGTAGAAGGGAAAATTCCTTTAAGAGGAAGACTTTGCATAGGGGCCCTAGAAAGTTGATGCACCAGGATCACCCATTCAGGTGCTCATTGGCCACAGGATTTGTGATTCCAGGTGATCCAGATACTGCAGGAGCTGGCAGCAGACCTTGACATTATCCATGTAGTGCTGGTTCTGCAAGGAAATTGGATGCTAAAGTTAAGATATCGTAGACTTCCACCGATAATTCAAAAGAAAGTCTTGGAAGCCAAATTGTAGCAAAGTTGGAGTCCCTGCAGGCTTCCCCTGAGAAAGGTGATGCAGAAAGCTATAAAGGTAAAGCTAAAGCTAAAATGGGAACATCACCAGGAAATGAAAGATAATGATAATGTGGACTATCTGCTGAGAAAAGCTGTTAGCTGTGAATAGTGCCAAACTAAAAGAGACCCCATATGAGCTACAACCAGCATGGCCAATGGGGTGGGACTGTTTAAGACCTTTGGAGAGTACACCTTGTAGCCATGTTTCCTAGACTCTGTACAATAATTTATGGGCAGAATTACAGGACCTGTTTTCTCACCTGGGTTATGGTCATGTTTTGGTCCCATCACTTTTTTCTATGACCATACTGCTTTTTGGAATGAGAATGTTTACTCTGTGTCACTATATATGGGAGATATATGAACCAAAATAAACTTTTTATCTTCTAAGTTGTTCTTGTTAGGTATTCTGTTCACAGTGATGCAAAGCTTGCTAAAACACAAACCAATGAATAATCCAAACTAAAACAATTAGTAAAAGACCTAAATACACATTTCTCAAATAAGACATACAATTCACCAACAGGTAAATGAAAAACTATTCAATGTCACTAATCATCAGGGAAATGCAAATCAAAGCCACAATGTGATATCTTCTCATTCTAATAAGAATGGCTATTCTATGAAAAGTGGTATGGATATTCCTCATAAAACTTGGGATGGAATAACCACTTGACCCAGCTATCCCACTCCTTGATTTATACCCAAAGGACTTAAAATCAGCAAACTATAGTGAAACAACCACTTCAATGTTTATAGCTGCTCAACTCACAATAATAGCCAAACTATGGAACCAACCTACATGTCCTTCAACAGATGAATTAATAAAAAAATGTGGTATATACCCACAATGGGATATTACTCAGCCTTAAATAAGAATGAAATTATGGCATTTGCTGGTAAATGGATGAAGCTGGAGAATATAGTACTAAGTGAAATAAGCCAATCCCCCCAAACCAAAGACTGAATGTTTTTCTGATATGCAGATGCTAATTTACAATAATGGGAGATGAGGTTCTAGAGAAAAATAGAGGTATTTTGGATTATGTAAAGGGGAGCAGAAGAGGGGTATGGAGGTAGGAAGGATAGTAGAATGAATTGGAAATTATTACTCTCTATATATATGACTACATGACTGATGTGATTCTACATCATTTACAACCAGAAGAATGAGAAATTATACTCCATTTATGTAGGATGTGCCAAAGTCCATTCTACTGCCATGTATAAATAATTAGAACAATAAAAAATGAAAAGACATAACAAATGATGGCAAGAATATGGAGAAAACAGAACTCTTGCTCATTGTTAGTCGGATTGTAAACTTGTACAGCCATTATCCAAAACAGAATAAAACTACTGTTTTTAAAATACTCAAAATACTACCAAATTATCCAGCAATTCAACTACTGGCCATATTAAAAAGAAACAGTATGTTGAAAAGAAACCTGCCCACCCATGCTCATTCAGCACTCCTTACGTTAGCAAAGATGTGCAATCAACCTATGTGTATATCATAAGATAAATAAATAAAGAAAATGTGGCATATATACACAATGCAATGCTTGTCAATCATTACAAAGAAGGAAATCCTTTCATTTGTGACCACATGGATGAACATGGAGCACATCATTTTAAGTGAAATAAACCAGAGAAAGACAAGTAACATATGATCTCACTTGTATGTGGAATCTAAAAAGTTGAAATCGTATCTGTAGAGAGTAAAATGATGTTCACTGGAGGCTGGGATGATTAGGGTGGAGGGAAGCATGGGGAGATATTGGTCAAAGGATAAAAAATTATAGTTAGGAGAAATAAATTCAAGATATCTATTGTACAAAAAGGTGACTATAATGATATATTGTGTCCTTGAGAAATGCAAAAAGAGTAGATGTCAAGTTCCCTCATCACAAAAATGATAACTTTTTAAGGAATGAATTTGTTAGTTAGATGTAATCATATACTATCTTTCAATTTAAAATTAAGACAAAAGGAAAACATGGTTATATGCAAAATAAAGTAGTATTCAGTATTTAAAAATGAGAAAGACATTCTGTCATTCATATGAAACAACATGAATAACCTAGAGGACATTATGCTAAGTGAAATAAGCCAGACATATAAAAACAAATATTAAGATCCCAATTATATGTGAAATTTGAAAAGGTTGAACTCAGAAGTTATGCACAGAATGGTGATTGCTATATGCTGAGGGAAATGTTGGTCTAAGGTGACAAAGTTTCAATAGAAGAAATAACTTTTTAACATCTATTGTATAGCATTGTGACTATAATAAGTATTATTATATATTTCAAAATTGCTAAAAGAGATTTCAATATTTTCATAAAATAAGAATATGAAGTTATTAATATGTTAATTATTTTGATGTAATCATTACAAAATATATACATATAACAAAACATTTTAACATCTCCCATATTTTATACAATTATTATTTGTCAATAAAAAAATTTTAAATAGGAAAAAAATGGCCATAAATACAAAGAAATTATCAGTAATATATTCATTCTAAAAGCTTTTCAGAAAACATTTCCTAGTTTAAAAGAATGTCTTCTAAGGATTTTATTTCTTAGCTCTTCTCACAGTAAAACTGGTGCAAGATTCTTTGATCAAATATTTCATATAAGGGTAAGCTTGAAATATGCTGTCATGTGAATGCATATTTTATCAATGAAAATATCACTGGTACTACTTTTTGCAGTGTATAATGTGACAGCTGGCATTTAAAAAATAATTTGCAGATTCATCAAGGCTACTGTATGGTTCATCTTTTCAGACAGGATTAGCTGAAATTTCAGTTGCTATTTTGGCCACAGGCAGACAATATAGCAAAGACCCCAAATTTCCCTTTAGCCAGTTTTATGATTGTCTGGTGATGGTGAATGCAAGCAATGAAGAAGTGACTCTCTGGCACTAAAAGATAAGCTTTCAGTTAAGAAGCAACTAATCGGTTTCTGTTGAAAGAAAATTTGACAATATAGAAGTCAAAAGGTTGCATGTCCTGTTTTTCCTCAATGAACATTTTGCAACATTTCATCTTGAACTTCTAAATTAAGGACTGGGAACACTCTCAGTGATGTTCCCTCAATTACTATTCATTCTGATCAAACATTCCTGAATCAGTAAATTTTAAGATGGTGCTGATATAAGAGTATATAAAATAAGACCAAAATGTGGAGTTGGAAATAAAAGGCCTATTAATAATGTGCCAACCAAAGACTCAAAAGTCTTGACTCAGAATCTGTTCAAATGTAGAAAATCATTACATCTCCCTGACCTAAGATTGCTATAATCACTCTCAGCTCTTATATAATCATGATCTTAAGATTACAATTTTAATAGTCACTTTCTAATTAAATCTTTTAATTTCATTCCTTCAGTAGATGAACATATCTCATCCCAAATCAGAGATTTGGCATGATTCATTCTATGTATGATACAAATAAAGCATGGTCTAATGGAAAGAGCAGTAAAATAAAAATAACAATTTCCACACCTTTCTCTGTTATTGTTAACAATAAATGCACAAATATAAAATAAATGTAGAATGATAATGGAGATGGGGTAAAAGATGAACTTGAAATGCAGCCAGTGACTGAATCACAAAGACCCTTGAAAATTCATTATGAAAGCCATTTAGTAGTATCAATATTTAAAGCCTAAGGGTAGTTTGACTATGTGTTTCAGAAACATTAAAGAAATAGCGCTGTGGACCTATATTGACACAGAGAAGAAAATGGACAAAGAAAAGCTTATTGCAATAGTTCTTTGGTAGTAAAAACTGAATATCTGTGGACTAGTCCATTAGACATGATACAAACTCTATATTGCATCACAGAAGGAAGAATATATTTCAGTGATGAGTCTCAGAGTCAAATTGGTAAGATTCTGGAGAGGATGCTGGAATTCAAATGAATGAATGAGCAAAACAAGAAAGGCAGAGAGACTCAAACTTTATGAAAACATAAATATCCAGACCCTACTTTGAGAACACTACCTACTGACTTTCAGGCATCAAGATTAAATTTAGATTCTTCCCACTAAAGCAGAAGTAGTTTCTGATGTTAGTAGGATATCCACATAACTTTTCATCAAAAGTGAAACATTTATCAGAGAGAATGAAGGTGCTGTTAATAATTTATACAAGAATATCAGATAAAAATCAAGACCTTTTCTGGGAATACAAGAACTTGTTATACTTACCTATCTTTTCTATGAGGTTTTGCTCAAGAATTTTGAAAAGTATAACCTGAAGTTGAAAAGTCTGTTACATTTATCTTTAGGCAACTGGAGAAACTCCTGGGGGAGGGGGATGAATCTTCATGATAAAATAGGTAGAATGCTAAACTATTTCAAATCTAGAAAGTACAATTTGAAGTGAAATATACAGTACTGCTTTAAAAATCTGGATTCAAGTTCTTGCTTTAATTTACTATATGTGACCCTGGAAAAATCAAATCTTGAAAATCTCCTTATATTATTTGCAAAAATAGAAATAATAAAGCTTGTTTGTTTTTTTTTTTCAAACTGAAGTCATTGTCTTTATTTCATCTATTTCCTACTTTTTTTATTGGTTGTTCACAACATTACAAAGCTCTTGACATATCATATTTCATACATTACAATCAAGTGGGTTATGAACTCCCATTTTTACCCCAAATACAGATTGCAGAATCACATTGGTCACACATCACATTTTTACATACTGCCATATTAGTGACTGTTGTATTCTGCTACCTTTCCTATCCTCTACTACCCCCCCTCCCCTCCCCTCCCATCTTCTCTCTCTACCCCATCTAGTGTAATTCATTTCCCTCCATGTTTGTTATCCCATTCCCCTCATAACCTCTTATATGTAATTTTGTATAACAATGAGAGTCTCCCTTCATTTCCATGCAATTTCCCTTTTTTTCTCCCTTTCCCTCCCACCTCATGTCTCTGTTTAATGTTAATCTTTTCTTCCTGCTCTTCCTCCCTGTTCTGTTCTTAGTTGCTCTCATTATATCAAAGGAGACATTTGGTATTTGTTTGGATTGGCTAGCTTCACTAAGCATAATCTGCTCTAGTGCCATCCATTTCCCTGCAAATTCCATGATTTTGTCATTTTTTAGTGCTGCGTAATACTCCATGGTGTATAAATGCCACATTTTTTTTTATCCATTCATCAATTGAAGGGCATCTGGGTTGATTCCACAGTCTAGCAATTGTGAATTGTTCTGCTATGAACATCGATGTGGCAGTATCCCTGTAGTGTGCTCTTTTAAGGTCTTCAGGAAATAGTCCGAGAAGGGCAATAGCTGGGTCAAATGGTGGTTCCATTCCCAGCTTTCCCAGGAATCTCCATACTGCTTTCCAAATTGGCCGCACAGGTTTGCAGTCCCACCAGCAATGTACAAGAGTACCCTTTTCCCCACATCCTCGCCAGCACTCATTGTTGTTTGACTTCATCATGGCTGCCAATCTTACTGGGGTGAGATGGTATCTTAGGGTGGTTTTGATTTGCATTTCTCTGACTGCTAGAGATGGTGAGCATTTTTTCATGTACTTGTTGATTGATTGTATGTCCTCCTCTGTGAAGTGTTTGTTCATGTCCTTGGCCCATTTGTTGATTGGGTTATTTGTTTTCTTATTGTCTAATTTTTTGAGTTCTTTGTATACTCTGGATATTAGGGCTCTATCTGAAGTGTGAGGAGTAAAAATTTGTTCCCAGGATGTAGGCTCCCTATTTACCTCTCTTATTGTTTCTCTTGCTGTGAAAAAACTTTTCAGTTTAAGAAAGTCCCATTTGTTGATTCTTGTTGTTAACTCTTGTGCTATAGGTGTCGTATTAAGGAATTTTGAGCCCGACCCCACAATATGTAGACCGGAGCCAACTTTTTCTTCTATCAGATGGAGAGTCTCTGGTTTGATATCTAGCTCCTTGATCCACTTTGTGTTGACTTTTGTGCATGGCGAGAGGAGGGGATTCAGTTTCATTTTGTTGCATATGAATTTCCAGTTTTCCCAACACCATTTGTTGAAGATGCTATCCTTTCTCCATTGCATGTTTTTAGCTCCTTTATCAAATATAAGATAGTTGTAGCTTTGTGGATTAGTCTCTGTGTCCTCTATTCTGTACCATTGGTCCACCCGCCTGTCCTGGTACCAGTACCATGCTGTTTTTTTTTACTATTGCTCTGTAATATAGTTTGAAATCTGGTATCGCTATACCACCTGATTCACACTTCCTGCTTAGAATTGTTTTTGCTATTCTGGATCTTTTATTTTTCCATATGAATTTCACGATTGCTTTATCTATTTCTACAAGAAATGCCATTGAGATTTTCATTGGCATTGCATTAAACCTATAGAGAACTTTTGGTAATATCGCCATTTTGATGATGTTAGTTCTGCCTATCCATGAACAAGGTATATTTTTCCATCTTCTAAGATCCTCTTCTATTTCTCTCTTTAGGGTTCTGTAGTTTTCATTGTATAGGTCTTTCACCTCTTTTGTTAGGTTGATTCCCAAGTATTTTATTTTTTTTTTTTTTGAGGATATAGTGAATGGAGTGTTTTTCCTCATTTCCGTTTCAGAAGTTTTGTCGCTGATATACAGAAATGCCTTTGATTTATGTGTGTTGATTTTATATCCTGCCACTTTGCTGAATTCATTTATTAGTTCTAGTAGTTTTTTTTGTAGACCCTTTTGGGTCTTCTAGGTATAGAATCATGTCATCCGCAAATAGTGATAATTTAAGTTCTTCTTTTCCTATTTTTATGCCTTTAATTTCTTTCATCTGTAAAATTGCTCTGGCCAGTGTTTCGAGAACTATATTGAATAGAAGTGGTGATAGGGGGCATCCCTGTCTTGTTCCAGATTTTAGAGGGAATGCCTTCAATTTTTCTCCATTCAGAATGATGCTAGCCTGAGGCGTAGCATAGATAGCTTTACAATGTCGAGGTAAGTTCCTGTTATCCCTAATTTTTCTAATGTTTTGAACATAAAGGGATGCTGTACTTTGTCGAATGCTTTTTCCGCATCTATCGAGAAGATCATATGGTTCTTATCTTTAAGTCTATTGATGTGGTGAATAACATTTATTGATTTCCTTATATTGAAACATCCTTGCATCCCAGGGATGAATCCTACTTGATCATGGTGCACAA
Source organism: Spermophilus citellus (assembly GCF_964194105.1). Classification (NCBI taxonomy): domain Eukaryota; kingdom Metazoa; phylum Chordata; class Mammalia; order Rodentia; family Sciuridae; genus Spermophilus; species Spermophilus citellus. The sequence goes on along the minus strand of NC_138190.1, from coordinate 93,678,919 downwards.
TTTTTTTGATATGCCTTTGTATCCGATTCGCCAGAATTTTATTGAGGATTTTTGCATCTAGGTTCATCAGAGATATTGGTCTGTAGTTTTCTTTCTTTGGGGTGTCTTTGTCTGGTTTCGGAATCAGGGTGATGTTGGCCTCATAGAATGAATTTGGTAGAGCTCCCTCTTTTTCTATTTCCTGAAATAACTTGAAAAGTATTGGTATTAATTCTTCTTTAAAGGTTTTGTAAAACTCGGCTGTGTACCCATCAGGTCCTGGGCTTTTCTTGGTTGGTAGTCTTTTGATGGCTTCTTCAATTTCATCCATTGATATTGGTCTGTTCAAATTGTGTGTATCCTCCTGACTCAGTCTGGGCAAATCATATGACTTTAGAAATTTATCGATGTCTTCACTATCTTCTATTTTATTGTAATATAAGTTTTCAAAGTAATTTCTAATTATCTTCTGTATTTCTGTAGCATCTGTTGTGATATTGCCTTTTTCATCTCATATGTTAGTAATTTGAGTTATCTCTCTTCTTCTCTTCGTTAGCATGGCTAAGGGTCTGTTGATCTTGTTTATTTTTTCAAAGAACCAACTTTTTGTTTTGTTAATTTTTTCAATAGTTTCTTTTGTTTCAATTTCATTGATTTCTGCTCTGATTTTAATTAATTCTTGCCTTCTGCTACATTTGCTGTTGTTTTGCTCTTCCTTTTCTAGGGCTTTGAGATGAAGTGTGAGCTCATTTATTTGTTGGTTTTTCCTTTTTTTTTTGAGGAATGACTTCCAGGCGATGAATTTCCCTCTTAAAACTGCTTTCATTGTGTCCCATAGATTCCGATATGTTGTGTCTGTATTTTCATTTATCTCTAAGAATTTTTTGATTTCCTCCTTTATGTCTTCTGTAACCCATTGATCATTCAGTAACGTATTGTTCATTGTCCATGTGATGTAGGATTTTTCCTTCCTTCTTTTATCATTGATTTCCAGTTTCATTCCATTAGGATCAGATAAAATGCATGGTATTATCTCCACCCCTTTATATTTACTGAGGGTTGCCCTATGGCATAATATATGGTCTATTTTTGAGAAGGATCCATGTGCTGCTGAGAAAAAAGTATATCCATTTGATGATGGTTGATATATTCTATATATGTCAGTTAAGTCTAGGTTATTGATTGTGATATTGAGGTCAATAGTTTCTTTATTCAACTTTTGTTTGGAGGATCTGTCCAATGGTGAGAGAGGTGTGTTGAAGTCACCCATGATTATTGTGTTGTGGTCTATTTGATTCTTGAACTTGAGGAGAGTTTGTTTTATGAAAGTCGCAGCACCATTATTTGGTGCATAAATATTGATAATTGTTATGTCATGTTTGTGGATGGTTCCTTTTAACAGTATATAATGTCCTTCCTTATCCCTTTTGATTAACTTAGTCTTGAAGTCGATTTTACTCCATATGAGAATGGCCAACCCTGCTTGCTTACGAGGACCGTGTGCGTGGTATATTTTTTCCCAACCTTTTACCTTCAGCCTGTGTATGTCTTTTCCAATCAGATATGTCTCCTGGAGGCAGCATATTGTTGGATTTGTTTTTTTAATCCATGTTATTTAATCCATGTTATTGGATAGTTTAAGCCATTAACGTTTAGAGTTACTATTGTTATATGGTTTGTACTTCCTGCCATGTTTGATTATTTATGTCTTTTTTTTCTAATTTAGTTTGTTTCTCCATGATTAGCTTTCCCCCTGTCCTCTGTCTTTACTGAGGCACTTCCTGCTGATGGTTTTGGTTATTGTTTTTCATTTCTTCCTCATGTAGAGTTTTGCTCAAAACGCTTTGCAATGCTGGTTTTCTGGCTACAAATTCTTTTAGCTTTTGTTTATCATGAAAGATTTTTATTTCGTTGTCATATCTGAAGCTTAATTTTGCTGGATACAGGATTCTTGGTTGGCATCCATTGTCTTTCAGTGTTTGAAATACGTTGTTGTTCCAGGATCTTCTCGCTTTCAGCGTCTGTGATGAAAATCTGTTGTTAACCTTATTGGTTTACCCCTAATTGTAATCTGCCTCTTTTCTCTTGTAGCTTTTAATATTTGCTCTTTGTTCTGTATATTGGATATCTTCATAACAATGTGTCTTGGCGTTGGTCTACTGTGATTTTGTGTGCTCGGTGTCCTGTATGCATCTACAATTTGTATATCTGTTTCCTTTTTTATTTCTGGAAAGTTTTCTGTAATTATTTCATTCAGCAGGTTACTCATTCCCTTGGTATGAATATCTGTGCCTTCCTCTATCCCGATGACTCATAAGTTTGTTTTTTTTAAGTTATCCCAAATCTCTTGGATGTTTTTCTCGTGATTTTTTACCAGCCTATCTGAGTTGGCTAGACTCTTTTCAAGATGATATATTTTGTCTTAATTATCTGACGTTCTGGCTTCTACTTGTTCCACTCTGTTAGTGAAACTCTCGATTGAGTTTTTCATTTGTTTTATCCTTTCCTTCATTTCTAGAATTATTGTTTGATTTTTTTTTATAATCTCTATCTCCTGATAAAGATGCTTAACTTCTTCTTTTATCTTTTATCTTTTATGTAATTCATTTTTAATGTGATCTTTAAGGTTCCTTTCCATCTGTTTAAGGTGTTCCTTGAGTTCTTTATATGGCCATTTTTCTGATGACTCCAGGTCCTCCTGAATAGTTAGGCTGTCCTTCATTGTTTGTACTCCTTTTCTTCCTTGCTTTTTTATGCTCATGATACTTCTTGTTCTGTTTGACTGCTGAGTTACTGTTTACTCTTATAAATTTATTTGATGCTTGGAAGGAGAGATATTAGAAGGGAAGGGAAGAAGTCACTAAAGAGAGTGAGTGTAGGCAGGTAGAATTCAAGAAAGGGGGAATAAGAAAATTGACAAGAAATGAAAAGACAAAAGAAAAAAGTGAAAAGAAAGAAAAATGAAATAATAAAAATTTAAAACCAAAAAAAATTATAATGATAATAAACAAATGGAAATTAAAGTTTAAAAAATAATAGTAATAATAATAGAATAAAAAGAATTAAAAAAATTGAAACCATTAATAAGAAAGTTAAAGAACAACAACAACATCAACAACAAAAAGTGAAAATAAAATTTAAAAAAATACCAATAATAATCATTAAATAATAATAATAATGATAATAATAATAATAATAAATGCAGTCATAGAGCTCAATTAACTTCTCTTCTAGTAGGTGGAGCTATGCCCACTGGGCCAGGATTCTCTTCTTGATGGGTGGGAACCAATCACTGTGC